>NC_142869.1:131389375-131695000 GCF_051225735.1 Oryctolagus cuniculus | reverse complement strand
AAAAAGTCACAAAAAGCTATATTTTGTGTGATTCTATTTATATAACATTCTTGATGAAATTATGGAAATAGAGAACGGACAAGTATTTATCAGCAGTTAGGGAGGAGGTGGAAGTGGTAAGGTTCAGCTATAAAAATACAACGAGGGACATTGGATTAAGATGATGGAGTATGGTGGGAGCTTACAGCTTTAGAGTAGGAGGAGATAATTTAAAAAAAGTGGAGAGAGTGCAGTAGCAGGGAGGAGTTAGGGAGAAAATGGTAAAGCAAGCTCCACGTAAATTAGAGGGACAAAGTGGACCTACGTGGAGGGTGTGGAAATGCACAAATCAGGACCCCAGCAGCCAAGAGCCTCAGCACCAGCTTTGGAGAGTGAAGCGAGACCAGACTGCAGCAGTCCAAGCCACTGGCGATAAAGCTGCAGGAAAAGCCTGGAGGGAATTCGGCCTGTGGGGGATAGCGTACCTGCCTAATTAGAGGAGAAAAAAAGGGACGGCTGGTTTCTTTCTCCCCAATCATGCAGCAATGGTGTCCTGTAACAAGCTGATATAGAGTGAGTGCCATTTTGGACATATGTAACAGCTGTGCCAGCTCATGTCTGTGCCCAAAAACTAGCCAAGCAGAGACTTGGGCACTGTGTAATGATTAACAGATCAATTCAAAAGGAAGATGTTACTATTATAAACATGTATGCACCTAATTACAAGGCACATGGCTATTTAAAAGAAATGTTAAGGGATTTAAAGGGAGATACAGACTCCCATACAACAGTACTGGGGGACTTCAATACTTGACTTTCAGGAATGGACAGATCAACCAGACAGAAAGTCAACAAGGAAACAGTAGATTTAATCAACAAATGGACCTAACAGATATCTACAGTACTTTTCATCCTACAGTTGCAGAATACACATTCTTCTCACCAGTACATGGAACCTTCTCTAGGATTGACCACATACTAGGCCATAAAGCAAGTCTCAGCGAATTCAAAAGAATCAAAATCATACCATGCATCTTCTTGGACCGCAATGGAATGAAGCTGGAAATCGGCAACTCAGAAATCTCTAGAGCATATGCAAACACATGGAGACTGAACAAGATGCTCCTGAATGAACAGTGGGTCATAGAAGAATTCAAAAGAGAAATCAAAAAATTTCTGGAAACAAATGAAGATGACAACACAACATATCAAAACTTAATGGGATACAACAAAAGCAGTGTTAAGAGGAAAGTTTATAGCAATAGGTGTTTACATCAAGAAATTGGAAAGACACCAAATAAATGAACTATCAGTGCATCTCATGGATCTAGAAAAACAACAGCAAACCAAATCCAAAGCTAATAGGAGAAAAGAAATAATTAAAATTAGAGTAGAAATCAACAATATTAATCCAAAAAAATAATACAAAAGATCAGCAAAATAAAGAGGTGGTTTTTTTGAAAAAATAAACAAAATTGACACACCATTGGCCCAACTAACCAAAAAAAGGAGAGAGAAGACCTAAATCAATATAATTAGAGATGAAAAATGGAATGTAACAGACACCACAGAAATAAAAAGAATCATCAGAAATTACTACAAAGAGTTATATGCCAACTAGGATACCTAGCAGAAATGGACAGATTCCTGGACACACATAAGCCACCTAAATTGAGCCATGAAGACAAAGAAAACCTAAACAGTCTCATAACCAAGATGGAAATAGAATCAGTAATAACAGCCCTCCAAACAAAGAAAAGCCCAGGAATGGATGGCTTCACTGCTGAATCCTACCAGACATTTAAAGAGGAACTAACTCTACTTCTTCTCAAGTTATTTGAAACAATTGAAAGAGAGGGAATCTTCCCAAACTCTTTATACAAAGCCAGCATCACCTTAATTCCTAAACCTGAAAAAGATGCAACAGAGAAAGAAAATTACAGACTAATTTCCCAGATGAACACAGACGCAAAAATCCTCAACAAAATTCTAGCCAATAGAATGCAACAACACATCAGAAAGATCACCCACCCAGACCAACTGGGATTTATCCCTGGTATGCAGGGATGGTTTAACATTCACAAACCAATCAATGTGATACACCACATTAACAAACTGCTGAACAAAAACCATATGATTATCTCAGTAGATGCAAAGAAAACATTTGATAAAATACAATACCTTTCATGATGAAAACTCTAAGCAAATTTGGTATAGAAGGAATATTCTTCAACACAAGGCAATTTATGACAAACCCACAGCCAGCATCATAGTAAATGAGGAAAAGTTGGAAGTATTCTCACTGAGATCCGGTACCAGACAGGGATGCCCACTCTCACCATTGCTATTCAATATAGTACTGGAAGTTTTAGCAAGAGCCATTACGCAAGAAAAAGAAATCAAAGGGATACAAATTATGAAGGAGGAAGTCAAACTATTCCTATTTGCAGATGACATGATTCTATATATAGGGCATACAAAAGACTCCACTAAGAGACTATTGGAACTCATAGAGGAATATGGCAAAGTAGCAGGATATAAAATTGCTACACAAAGATCAACAGCCTTTGTATACACAGACAATGCCAGGGCTAAGAAAGAACTTCTAAGGTCAATCCTATTCACAATAGCCACAAAAAAAATTTCAAATACCTTGGAATAAATTTAACCAAGGATGTCAAAGATCTCTATGATGAGAATTACAATCATTAAAGAAAGAAATAGAAGATACAAAAAAGTGTAGTGAGTAAAGCCACTGCCTACAGTGCTGGCATCCCATATGGGTGCCGATTGAATCCCCGCTGCTCTGCTTCCCACCAGCTCTCTGCTATGGCCTGGGAAAGCAGTATAAGATGACCCAAGTCCTTGGGCCCCTGCACCCATGTGGGAGAACTGGAAGAAACTCTTGGCTCCTGGCTTCAGATCAGCCCAGCTCTGGGTTGCAGCTATCAGGGGAGTGAAGCAGTGGATGGAAGACCTCTCTCTCTGTCTCTCTGTAACTCTGCCTTTCAACTAAATAAATAAATAAATCTTTTTTTAAAAAATTATTTATTTGTTTAGTTGAAAGGCAGAGTGGGAGAGAAAGAGAGAGAGGGAGAGAAAGAGAGAGAGGAGAGAGAGAGAGAGAGAGAGAGAGACAGAGATCTTCCATTTGCTGGTTCACCCCCTTGATGGTTAGCACTGAGTCAGGCTGAACCCAGGAGCCAGGACATTCATCCAGGTCTCCCACAAGGTTATAGGGGCCCAAACACTTGGGCCATCTTCTGCTGCTTTTCCCAGGCCATTAACAGGGAGCTGGATCAGAAGCGGAGCAGCTGGGACAGGAATCAATACCCATTTGGGAGGCTGGCATTGTACGTGGCAGCTTTACCTGCTATGTTACAATGCTGGCCCTAGAAGAATATTGTTAATAAGACCTAAACATTTTTCCCCTTTGGTCAACTGAATATGAGTTTTAAATAGATACATGTGTGTATATACAGCCATATAAATTTATAAATATCTAGATATAAACTATCAAATACATTATTTTTAATATTTCATATGATTCATGCACATCAGACTTAAAAGGACAGTGCTTGAAGGAATTTTAGAATCGACCAGATCCAACCTTCTCTTTACAACAGAGGAAACAGGCCTAAAGAGTTAAGGTCCTGAAAGCCATAGTGAATAATTCAGAATCAGAACCCAGGCCCCTGATTCCTATCGTTCTACTTCACTATTTTCAGGTCCTCACACAGTTTGATGTATAAGAAGAGAGTGGTGGCCGGCGCCATGGCTCTCTTGGCTAATCCTCCGCCTGCAGCACCGGCACCCCAGGTTCTAGTCCTGGTTGGGGCTCTGGATTTTGTCCTGGTTGCTCCTCTTCCAGTCTAGCTCTCTGCTGTGGCCCGGGAAGGCAGTGGAAGATGGCCCAAGTGCTTGGGCCCTGCACCCACATGGGAAACCAGGAGGAAGCACCTGGTTCCTGGCTTTGGATCGGCACAGTGCGCCAGCTGTGGCAGCCATCTGGGGGATGAACCAACAGAAAAAGGAAGACCTTTCTCTCTGTCTCTCAATCTCTCTCTCACTGTCTAACTCTGCCTGTCCAAAAAAAAAAAAAAAAAAAAAGAGAGAGAGAGAGAGAGAATGATGGCTGGCGCTGTGGAGTAGCCACTACCTGCAATGTCAGCATCCTACATGGGTGCTGGTTTGAGTTCCTACTGCTCCACTTCTGATCCAGTTCCCTACTAATACACCTAGGAAAGTGCTTGGGCCCTTGTACCCACATGGGAGACTTAGATGAATCTTCTGGCTCTTGGTTTTGGCTTGGCCCAGTGCCAGCCACTGTGGCTATCTGGTGAGTGAACCAGAGGATGAAAGATCTCTGTCTGTCTCTCTATTTCTCCTTTGACTTTCAAAGAAATAAAGTATATCTAAAATAAAAAAAAGAGAATGAAAAATAACCAAGCTGATTGGGATATTAAAATCATTGATTCATAGAAACTGGGTAAAGAACCAGTAATAAGGATGGCTTTCTGACATTAAAAACTGCTCATTCCAGTGCCGTTATCGCCACATAGGTGGCTTTCGCCTGCAACACCAGTAACCCATATGGGTATCATATGGGGTCCTGGCTGCTCCTCCTCTGAGCCCACTCCCTGCTAAAGGCCTGGGAAAAGCAGTGGAAGATGATCCAAGTACTTGGGCCCCTGCCACCCACGTGGGAAGTCTGGAGGAAGCTCTTGGCTTTGGCCTGGCTAGCCCCGGGTGTTATGGTCATCTATGGAGAGAACCAGTGGATAGAAGATCTCACTGTTTCTCTCCCTGCCTGCCTCTGCATCTCTGACTTTCAAATAAGACAGAATTCTTAAAAGAAAAATCTGCTCATTCCAAGGTAGGAAAGAAGCCTCCTACCCCAGTGGCCCTGTAAAAGGAAGGCAGCCTGATGAATGTTTGAAATGCTCACATGTCTTTTTCCCAAGGCCAGACTTCCCCAGGTCTAACAGAAACCCACTCTCCAAGTGACATAAGCAGGCTCTGTTCTGTGTGCCACTCGTCTCAGGCTCTTACAGTGACATCCTGGAACTGGAGCCGCATGCTGGAGCCCGAGGGCTGGGGCCGACTGGTGATCTCCAGGATGGTTCTCAGCAGGATGTCCAGCAGGCTGGCCACGATCACGTCTATCTCCTCCAACACCGATTTTTCCTTAAGAGAAGAAAAGCACGCGCTCAGCAAAGTGTGGCTGAATTCGTTTATGAAAATCTCTCCCGGAAGGGGTGAAAGCCCATCCCCAAATACAGAGTAGAAGGGTCTAAGAACTCAAGAGCATAAGAACGCTCGACTTCACCTCAGGGAATGGCCTTCTCTGACAAAAAACAAAAGGCAGAGAAGTAAAAGGCTTTCAGGGGATACCTGAGATGCAAAACAAACAAACAAACAAAAGAGTTGGCGTGATCCCAGCTATGTGCCTACTAGGGTATGCAGCCCTGGGTGAGCTGGTATCCCTCTCTGGACTTGGTTCTTAAAGTCTGTAATTCCTCAGTTCCTGGCTGTGTTTACATTTGCTCTTCCCACTACTGGAGTTGCACAGGACATTTTGCAAAATTCTATTTTGTATATAAAAAAATCCCTACATGTAAATAGGAAACAGGGATCAATTTAGGCAAATGTCCCTGGCTAGAGAAGACCTAAGATTAGCAGTCACAGCAGGGATGTTTTCCTGAAGCAAAGTTAATCATATCCAAGCCCCTAGGACGTAAGAAACACAAACTTCTCTACACTGAGTATCTGTGGTGGATTTGGGTTCTTACACTTGCAGAAGACCAGATGCACATACATATGTTCCTACCAAGGATTTTGTTAACTGGCCATGGATACTTCTGGAAAGTGAGTTTGAAAGAGCCTGTGGCTAGGATTTTAATTCACATTTACAAGAAAACTCCCAAAGTTTTTCCCCTAATGAATTGGTTTCTGCTCTCAAGTCCTACCAACTAAGTCCAAAAAACGGACTACAAGGAGCAGATGCTTGGCCTAGAGGTTAAGATGCTGTTCAAGACACCTGTGTCTCACATTGCAGTGCCTGGGTTTCATACTTCACTCCAGCTCTTGACAGCAGCTTCATGGTAATACAGACCTGCATTGGTGATGGTTCAAGTGATTAGATTCCTGTCATCCACAGGGGACACCCGGATTGAGTTGCTGGCTCCCAGCTTTAGCTCTATTTGGGCATTTGAGGAACAAACCAGAGGGTGGGAGTACTTGCTCACTGTCTTTCCCTCTGCCTTTCACATTAATTAAGTTAAAACAAGGCTAGAAATTCCAAATAGAAATATTCAAGAAGAAATAAAAGGAAATTACCTCCACAACTGCTGATATTTGATTTTGTCTTTGTGTAGTAAACTATTTCATCTATTTTTACTCTCCATTTGTAGTTTGGTAAAACATTCTCAGTAGGCATGGCAAGTCTGTTCTCTGTTGAATGGTACAAGGGGGTTTTAAGGCAGAACCAACACCTCTGTCCAGCTCCAGGTCATCCCTGGGTCTGGTGGGAGGTAAAAGTGAACTGTCCCCTTCTGGGCAGGTCCTTCTTATTACACTTTCAGAGAGAGGTGCAGCTTCTGCCTTTTTCTCTCAAGTACCAACTTTGTGTCCATACTCCTAGGGCCCCATCTCCAACACTGTCCCTAGGGTCTCACCCTGGTCCACTTATCTTCAGAAACTGATCATGAGTAAGAGCAACAAAAATGGGGAATCTGTAGCATAGAGGAATACGGAGACGGAGAAGCAAGTCTCAGGACTGGTCACCAGGCTGCTTTTCAGAGCCTATTCCAGGTGAGCACAGCGCCTAGTTAACAGCTGCAGATGGACAGCACTGGAGCAGAACATCCTCCCTATGTGGATCCACACCAGACCCCGACCCATGAACACAAGTGCTCTGAGCTGTCCATTGTAAGCAAGCCTGCAATTTTTTCCCATTTTGCACTGTACTCTTTAATGCAATTGCATTGCATGACGAGTCAAGCACATCAGCAGAAATCTCCAAAGCTGAAACAACTTGGAAGATTACTACTGGGGCCAAGGAATAGCTGTGCTCCAAGATACCCCAGTCTCCTGGGGCTGTCCTCTGCTTCTGCAATCTCCATGGGACCAGGCCCAAGGGTCATGGCCAAGTTCAGCCCATCACCACGCAGCTTTTCACAGAATGGGCCCCAGATGACTTGACTTGCAAGCAGTAATTTATTCTTGCCATGGAGCCTTCATCACATCAAGATTAAAGACACATGTGGGAGCTTTTCGCTTTCTAATTTTTCTCACTTCTTCCTTGAATACAAGCTTAGGAAACCCAGGTTATTTGGGGTTACCACAATCTCATAAGGTTTAAAAAGAAATTCTCAGAAGAGAAGCAAAAAGTCCAGCACAGCTAGAAATAAAAGAGTCTCAGAGGGTTCCTCTTTAGTGTGATATCTTTGAAGATTTTGCAAATGCTATTTCCAGAAGGCATTGGATGGGAACTACATACTATGACCTGTATTTACTTACTGAGCTATTTTTCTTGATGAGACAAAATACGTTGCTAAGGATACGCGCGCACATGATCAAGTCCTTCTGCTCTTGCAAGTGGATGTGGAGGTGATGCAACACGACAGGCAGGAGAATGTACCGGGAGTCTGAGGAGAGAAGAATCATTAGTGTCACATCTGTTAAGAGTCCCACGCAAACCTCCGGCGGATCCTTATCTACTTTTTAATCCAACTTTAATTGGTAAAGGATAACAGAAGTAATCGCAAGGGTACTAGTTCTACAAGGTTTTTATTGAAAAGCAGCAGTTCCCTTCCCCAGGGCACCATCGTTGCACCCAGGAGGTCTTTGACTCTTTCAGTCGAAATAGGTTTCTCCCCCTGCCCTGTGATTATTTGTTTTTGCCTCCAAACTTCTAAATCATGTGCTTCGTGAGCTACTTCCTGAATTTTATTCAAGACAGACCATCTACTGACTCTTACCATGGTGGATGAGGATTGGCTTTACCCCTCTCCCTTCATCCCCAGCCTTTCACAAAATTACATCACAATTTCAGATTAAATGAACATTGTAGTTTTGCTGCCATTCTGATTTCCAACACTTTGCTCGTGATCACATTCTCTGTTTTGTTTTTCTCTGTCTGAAAGTGGTTGGGAAATTCTTTGTCCGTGGTAATTCGATATTGCATGATAAGTGCCTTGCTCTGGCCCTCTCAATCCACAAACTCATGCCCTTCAATTCTGGGAACTTGCCTTGAATCCTAGGGTGGTTTCCTCCCCTTTATTTTTCTGTCCTCTGTCTGCAGCTTCAACCACATTCACATTGTGATTTGCTGGAAGTGCCTTCTATTTTTCTCAAACATTTTTCCATCATTTTGTCCAACTTTCTGGTTAATTTCTTACTCTTTCAATCCTGCTAATAATCTTAGTTATGCTGTCACATATTTCATTTTCTTACTCTTAGGACCAGTGTTATGCATGTGTAAACTAGACACACAGGGCTCTGTGCTCAGAGGGGACCATGTTTGCTTTAATGCTTTGCTTCCTTGAAATGTTTTAAAAATTTTATTAATTTTACTTGAGACACACACACACACACACACACACACACAGCTCCCATGTTCCCATGTGGCTGCTCTATTCCTCAAATGCCCGCAACACCTGGGCCTGGCCTGGGACTGCAGCCAGGAGCCAGGAACTCAACTCAGGTCTCCCATGTGGTGACAGGGACCCAACTACTTTGAGCTATCACCTGCTGCTTCCCAGGGTCTATATATTTGCAAGTTGTTGTCAGGAGCTGCAGTTGGGAACCAAAGCCAGTCCGTTTGATGTGAGACACAGGTGTCTCAACCACTAGACGAAACACCCAGTCTCTGCCTTAAAATTCTTAATTTTCAAACAATAGGTCTACATTTTCATTATGCAACCATGCCTATTAATTTCTTGCTGACTGTTCTCTTTTTATAGCTTCCCATTCTTGTTTCATGAATGTACAGATTTAATATCTTCTTGTCTTCCTGAGTTGCCTTTTTTTTTTTTTCAAGTTATTTTTCTGTTTCTTCATTTTGGCCTCTGCTTTTCACCTTAGATGTCCTTCTCCAGTATCTGGTTCTCTTTTGTTGCTCATTCACTTTTGCAAGCTGGAGCCTAAAAGGTTCATCAGCAAAACCAAAAGTTTTGCAAGTGTATGGCATGGCACAGCCTCACCGAAGGACCTCTGGGGTTTCCTTGGGCAGGGCACCTCCCTGTTCCAGTGTCTGAGATGATTCCTGATGGCTGCTCTGCTTCCCTGGAGAGGAGTCTGCCAATCTCCTCTCTGAGGAGCGTGCGCCTCTCCTTATGTAACTTGAAATCCACAAAATGGGGGATGGGAATCTTTCTGTCTAATTTTTTAATTTTTCTGTCCATCTAATCTTAAGGCGTGGAGTCCAGTGTGGAGCCTCATTCCCAAGCCCAGGTTGTCTGATGCTCCTGCATCCAGACCAGATCTGACTCTCTGTGGAGAGTAAACCTTCAGCATTTTGAACAAGAGGGAAGGGGAGCAGGACAAGGCAGGATGCTGACCCCTTGCACATGTATGGCAAATAATCTTCAGCGATAGCCAATACTTCACTTTCTGATGCTTTCTGGGGCTGCCTGGCTCTTCTTAGACTGCACCGTGAAAGAGCGTGCTCCTTAGCTCTAACACAACTCCACACACACGGCGCCTGCACTTCAGCCTTCTTTGACTGCCAGGTCGGTGACCCGCCTCTTTGTAAAAACCGCAGCTTTCTCAAAAGTTACACCTCCTCTCCCATTCTCATATGCATGTGAGCTTACACCTTCACAAAAATACTCCATTCCTAACCAGAGACACAAAACTCTGTTTCAAAACTTAAGCAAATCAGTTCCTGCAACATATAAAGTCTACTTCATAACCAGATAGGGTTTATCCTAAAAGCAATATTTAACATCTGAAAATCCTATCAGTACACTAAAAAGCAGATAGTATCAGGAAAGAAAGATAAATACAGTTGGTCTCTGTCATTTGTGCCAGTTATGTTTTATACATTGCCGAGAACAATTAAACAGCAAATACTAAACGACTATTCCCAGGCGAAAAATAAGAGTAAAGATTGACATAAACATAGATTCAGATATACACAATACAGATGTCACATAGAATACAATCTAAAACAACTCATCTGGGGAGACTTCATTTTCCTTATTTTACAGAAGAGAAATGATCTCAGGTGTTATGTGACTTACCAGAGGCTGTCCCACTCAGAGGTGGCACCTGGCCAGAGAGCTATTGCTGCTTGCACTGCCCTGCCCCCTGCCCTCTACCACCTCCATCCTCTGGTCATTTCTGTTTGAGAGTGGAAATGAAGGCCGAGGGCCACCTTGCTCCACCTCAGCAAGGAAATGTGTACATCCAGTGACTTAACGTTTGTCTCAGCTCAGTGTTTATCTGCGAACGACTGCAAAAGCGCTGTGAGTTTTGATTTTGGGACTGCAAACAAGCTTTAGTAAGCAGGTGGATCTGTAATTATGGGATGTGCCCCAGACTCTTTCTCTGCATTGCTTGGTTTTTCTAAAAGATGTCGTCTGTGCCACAATTCAGATGGACTATTAATGGTTCATAAAAACCCACGTGCCTTTAAAATAGTTTGTATAAATTATAATTCCACTGAGTCACTCAAGAAAAGATACTGTATATAATGAAGAAGCTGAACTTGGAATTAAAAACCTCCACACAAGGAAAATTCCAAGCCCAGATGGTTTCCCTGGTAGGTCTAGGACATAAATAATACATTAGAGAGAAATACAATGTTAATGCACTGGAATTCTCAACATTGTTACCAGGCCAATCTTCTCAAATTGATTGATACAATCAATACAATCTCAGCCAAAATCCTAGCAGGTTTTTTACGAAAAGAAATCAACAAGCTGAAGCCAAAATTGATAGGAATATGCAAAGGACCCAGAAAAGCCAAAACCGTTTTCAGAAAGAACAAATTTGGAAGACTTCTGCTACCCGATTTCAGAACTTTTTATAAAGCTATAGGAATTAAGATAGTAAGGACAAATACACAGATCACTGGACAATAATGGAGTCTAAAAACAGATAGCTGATTTTCAACAGATTCTCTTATTACCAAACTCTACTTAAACTCCCCTAAAGACATTTTCAACTAGGCCTGACTTTTGAACTCCTGTGTTCATCCCTGCATTGTCTAATTTTAGCAAGAATCCTAAGTTATAATTTAACCAAAATATCCCAACTTTGATACCTTATTGGGTTCTTTATTCTCAATCACTCTGTAGGTGATAACTGATGACCCTGGCCTGTGTTCAGCAAGAATCCTGTTACATCATTTTAGTCTGAATCACCCCTTATCTCTATTTCATCTTAGTAATTTTTTGTCCATCAATGCCCATTCTGATTCTTGGTATAAATTTCACTTGCCCATGCTGTATTTGGGGTTGAGCCCAGTCTCTATCTCCCACTGAAAACACCATTACAGTGGTTTCCACACTTAACAAGCATGACCTCCACTTTTGAATAAAGTCTACTGCACATCTTCAACAAGTCTCACTGAATAATTCTTTTCTTTAACAAGTGCCATCAGTCTAATGGAGAAATAATTGTTTCAACAAATGCTGATGTAACAACTGAACACTCAAAAGCAAAAATAAATAAATAAACCTTGGGGGCCCGCATTATGGCACAGTTTGGGACACCTTCATGCCATACTGGAATGTTGGTTTGAGTCCTGGATCCTCTACTTCTGACCCAGCTTTCTGGAAATGCAAACTTGGGAGGCAGCATGTGATGGTCCAAGTAACAGACTCCTGCCATTCACATCTGAGAACTAGATAGAGTTCCTGGCTCCTGGCTTCAGGTTGACCCAGCTTGGCTATTATAGTTATTTGGAGAGTAAACCAAACGTTGGAAGATATCTTCCTCTCTCTCCTCTCTCAAATAAGTAAATAAATAAATCTTTTTTAAAAAAGAACTTTTAGCCTTACCTCACATCAAAAATGGAAATTAACTGGAGTGACCCATAGATCTAAATGCAAGGAGTAAAGCTGAAAACTTTTGGAGGAAAACAGGAGAAAATCCAAGTGACCATGAGCTAGACATGTTTTTTTTTTAATTATTATTATTATTTTTTGACAGGCAGAGTGGACAGTGAGAGAGAGAGACAGAGAGAAAGATCTTCCTTTTCCGTTGGTTCACCCCCCAGTGGCCGTGCTGATCTGAAGCCAGGAGCCAGGTGCCTCTCCTGGTCTCCCATGCGGGTGCAGGGCCCAAGGACATGGGCCATCCTCCACTGCACTCCCAGGACACAGCAGAGAGCTGGACTGGAAGATGAGCAACCGGGACAGGATCCGGTGCACAGACGGGGACGAGAACCCGGTGTGGCAGCGCCGCAGGTGGAGGATTAGCCTATTGAGCTGCGGCACCGTCCAGAAATAATGTTTCTTTTCTTTTCTTTTCTTTTTTTTTTTTTTCTTTTTTTTTTTTTGATAGGCAGAGTGGACAGTGAGAGAGAGAGACAGAGAGAAAGGTCTTCCTTTACCGTTGGTTCACCCTCCAATGGCTGCCGCGGCACCGCGCTGATCCGAAAACAGGAGCCAGGTGCTTCTCCTGGTCTCCCATGGGGTGCAGGGCCCAAGTACTTGGGCCATCCTCCACTGCACTCCCGGCCACAGCAGAGAGCTGGCCTGGAAGAGGGGCAACCGGGACAGAATCCGGTGCCCCGACCGGGACTAGAACCTGGTGTGCCGGCGCCGCAAGGCGGAGGATTAGCCTATTGAGTCACGGCGCTGGCCCAGAAATTTTTCTTAAAAAGTTACAAAAGGCACAAACTATCAAAGAAAATAAATGATTAATTAGATTTGTTAAAATAAAAATTCTACTTGACTTGCACCACTAACTCTGTGCTATGAAGACCACCCCTCTACATGGCACAGGCTCTTTCTCCAGCAACCTACCTTGGAAACTCAAATGACACAGTGCCTCCTTCCAAATGCACATCAAAATTCTACTGACTGGTTCCTCATGGATACCCAGAAACTTTTTTTTTAAGTGCCAATACATCACCAGGAGAGGCCCAAATTAACTCCAGCGACTCCTTCAAACCTCTCAGACACCATACTGACAGGCACTCGCAATGTCTGGAAGGATGAACCAGGAAGAGCACCAGGCAATTGTGTAATTAAACATCTGTTTTCCTTCCACCTAACAACCTGCTTATATGAACAGGGGCTCTTTTTCCTTTGTGAAACTAACATTTACCACTGCCTTCCCATCAACTGGACCGGAACTTGAACTCTACCTTTCTGTCTCCCAATGTTAACCAATGTTTACCAATTTCTTTATAACCACAAATATTCGCCAAAATAGTATGTCACCCTAATATCCCTTCTAGCCAGCTTAGGAGTTGCTGCTGAGATGGGCACAGGGGTAGGAGGACTTGCTACATACCTCTGCTACCACTGGACCCTTTCTAAAGATATACAATACAGTTTAGATAGTATGTCTCAAAGCCTGTAAGGTTCAAGACCAAGTTGACTCCCTGGCCGTGATAACCTCACAAAATCAACGTGGCATGCACATGGTAACAGCATAAAACGGGTCTGTATGTATTCCTAGAGGAAGAATGCCACTTTCATGTCAACTGATCCGGTTCTGTCAGGGATCATGCTGCTTGCAAACTGGAGGACAGGTCATCCAAAATTCAACAACAGACGCCTGACCCTTAAAACAACTGGTTTCAAAAATCTCGGCTGCCTTGTCTTGCGCCCCCTCTCGGCTGCCTTGTCTTGCAACCCCTGTCACTCCCCTTGTTTCTTCTTGTGTCTCTAGGGCCACTCCTCCTTCAGCTGCTGACTTGCTCACTCAGTGGTCCAGAACCTTACTCAAATCCATGTCACATCATCAGTCTGCTCAAAGGAGCCCAATCCCAGCCACAGCTCCAGCAATCTCAGCCCTAGCTCGGGGGAGGGGAGGAACCATTCCACTAACTGTGCCCATTCTCAGCAGGCAGCAGATGGGGAGACTGTCCCTGCCCGCATCCCCCGGTTCCCACCCTTCCCCAGAAACATTTTTCCATGTAATATCCAGCTTTTTATTCTTTTCCTTGCGTTCTTTCTTCCTTCATATATGTATATATAGGCAGCATGTGTTAGTACTTGCTAGGCCATTGGGACCCAAACAGTTAATTCCAAAAACCATGGTAAAAATGGGGCACGAATAGTTAATCTCAAATCTAGCAATTTTACTGCCTGGTACCCTGTCAGGCCAGCTCCAACTGCTGTGAATGCCGCTTCCTGGATGTACCAGACTGACAAAATCACACATTGTAACTAAGGGGTCTTCTGCCCATTTAAACCCACCTTATTACAATGCATGCATAGCCCCATCCCAACCAACAGCATAAACAGGCTGTTGCCCACAGGCTGGAGGGCTGAATCTCTTCTCAGATACCCCTGCCTGTTGTCCTGTGACCCTGTATCCTAATAAAAATCATGAGGAATGCAAACTAGGTATCCACAACTGGGGAAGTGCCTGTATCAGTGTTTGCCTGATTTCTTTTACCATCTTTTTTATTTACTTCAGGAGTTAGGTTTGATGTCTCCTATGTCTTTTTTTTTTTTTTTTTTTTTTTTAAGATTTTATGTATTAGAGAGGTAGAGTTAAAGATAGAGAGAAAGGGCCCTCCATCTGCTGCTTCACTCCCCTAATGGTCATGACAGCCAGAGCTGGGCTGATCCGAAGCCAGTAGGCAGGAGCTTCTTCTGGGTCTCCCACGAGGGTGCTGTCCCAGGCCATTAGCAGAGAGTGGGATTGGAAGAGGAGCAGCTGGGACATGAACCAATGTCCAGCGCCCATATGGGAATCCCAGCACTGCAGGCGGAGGCTTAGCCTACTATGCCATAGTACTGAACCCTCCTATGTCTTTTGATGCCTGTCACCAGGCTACCAATGCTAGGAAGTCTAGTCTTCATGACATAAGGCACAAGCATTCTATACGAATAGAGTATTAAAATC
This sequence comes from Oryctolagus cuniculus, assembly GCF_051225735.1. Taxonomy (NCBI): domain Eukaryota; kingdom Metazoa; phylum Chordata; class Mammalia; order Lagomorpha; family Leporidae; genus Oryctolagus; species Oryctolagus cuniculus. Next base: position 131,679,982 of record NC_142869.1, on the reverse strand, counting down.
CAACCCTGTCAAATAATTTATTATGAACCTTTTTTAAACAATAAGCCTTGCTGGGAACTTAAATACTTATTTACAAATCAATTACTTGACAAAAAGAATCAAGAGAAAGGAACTGAAAACTTAAATATCAGGAATCACTGCCTGGTGATGTTAATTAGGGAGGAAGATAAAGCTTATCTGATATGTTCCTGCAGGTAGTGGGATTCAATTTCTGAAAATTCAATTTGCAACCAACTGTTAAGAAAATATCTACTGCCAAAGAAGTATTAGGTGAACACATAATTTCTGTGCGGTGTGGATAAACAGAAATACCTGACTAGCCTGCAGATTTGTTTTTCCGGGTTACTGATTTGTCGAAATGCTAGCTCTAACCTTTAACAGAAAACACCTGGACCCGTCAAGTAGGCTCTTCCCTAAAAAAAGGTAAAACAAAATAAAAAACAACAAAAAAAACCCCACAGTTGAACACATACACTAATTTTTCTTACACTTAGCAACTGAATTGTAACACAGATTCTACTCTTAAAAGGGCCAGGACACCAATATTCCCTACTCGGGTCCTTGATTGTGTAAAGTGGCTTTTGCTCTCTACCTGGACACACTTGATAGTATAAAGCCAGCTCCCTTCAGTCTTTTCCAATGGGCGTGAAGCTAGGAAGGGGTAGCTAAGAGATGCTGGTAAACTCCCTTCTTCAGGTTAACTTTGAGGAAAGCCAGACCTCTGCTTCCTCTATCTACAAGCTTTAGACAAAGATCCTTTTTATCGACTTATTTACACTAGGAATTGAACTGTCAAACTCACAAAACCTGTACATAAGTAGATGCTGCAGCACAGACATACACACACCCAGAGAGGGAAAGACCGCAGATTCAGGGGGCTACATTGTCATGCGGACAGCATCAGAACCATAGAGGAAAACAAGAGGGGTGGGCTATGGAGGATCTGTGTGTTGTTTACAGAACTCATCCAATGGCTTCAATCCCACCCTGGACGCCTCCACCATGGAACATCCTTCCTGAGCAAAACGCATGCTGTGTACTTTCTGCTTCTGTCATTTGCATCTTCTCCTAGCCTGGGACTCCCATTCAAACCACTGTTCTATGGTTCACCCTTCCATCAACAGTTGCTTCTCTAATTTTCTTTTTTTTTTCTTACACATCATTAATTCAGAAGCTATTGCTGCTACACCCTGATTCTCAGAGACAGGACACAGTAGTCACTCATGAAACACCTGTCAGGCACCTATGTACACCAGACACTATTATGGAGGCTAGAGTTAAACTTGTGACTAAAGGAAATACAGTCCTTGCCCTCTTGGCGAGGAAAACAGACATTAAACAACTAATTTCCCAATCTTTATTGGGTTACAGTTGTGTTGGGTGATCGAAAAGGTAAAACACAGTACACTACGAGTGTAATGATAGAGTGGGTGGAGTAGAAAGGTTTCTTGGGAAAATGAGAGTGAACCTGGGCCCTGAAGGGTGAGTGGAGATTAACTGGGTGCTGGAGGAGCTGGAGAAGGTGGCTTCTGAACAGACGAAAGTGGTAAGGATATGGGAAAGGCAGGTGGGCAAGATTTGGGGCCCAGAAGATCAAATCCTGCAGTGGAACAAAATAACCAGGATGTGCACAAGGAGTTGGGAGTGCATTATCCAGCATTTCTCTGAAAGCACTACTGTGACATGGATGGCTGGGCTAAAGGCCACAGGGGAAGCACCCATGGAAGTGCTGAGGCCATGCAGCCCAGGTGCAGCCGGACTGCACATGCAGCAGTGGGGTTGGAGAACAGGGCTGATTCTGAAAGATGCTAGGGCGGCACATAAGAATGCTTGGTGACTGGCAGAGATGAAGGGCCGGGCAGTGGTTTCAAGGGTGACTCGGAGTTTTCTAGGTGGACGGGTTGCCAGGCCGTGAGCAGGCTAAGAGAGCACAAGGCTGACATTTCCATTTTAGACAGGCTGAGGTGAAGGAGCCATGAGACATGCACACAGAGGTGTTGTCAGGATGGAAGGACGCTCAGGCTCAGAGTGCAGAGGAGAAATCTGGCCCAGATCTACAAATCTGAGAGTTGTGCTGGCACAGGGGACACTAGTGGGGATGCTGTGGGTGGGATGCACTCTGAGATCTGCTAACATTTACCCGCTACATAGCACCCTATAAACTTTCCCATCACAACTGCAGTCAGACCTTATCATAGTACAATACTTGCTCGAAGTCTGTTTTTGTGCTAGGTTATAAGCAAAGGGCAGAGACACTGTTAAATTAGCTCTAATATTTCCAAAATAATGTATTACTAATATGAGTTTAATATTGCTGGAAGCCTGCCCACCATGGATATTGCATGAATGAATGCATGGGCTTCATCACTGGATATCAGAGACAACTGAAATGGAGCTTGACATTTTTGTCTTCTTGTTCCAACACAGCTTCAATGGGAAGAGGGTAGGAAGCCCATGATCGCAGTCCAGTCGACTGGTGGAATGAGAAGGCCATGCCAAGATAGCCACTGGCAATGGAGCCTGCCTGGCAACAGGCTGTGATTGGATGGCTTTGGAAACTGCCTGGCTGTGATTGGTTAGGGCATAAACTGCCCCTTGACTGGATTGGCTGCCTTTTGGCTATATAAGCTACTGTACCAACTGAAATAAATGAGTCTGCAGGCTGCTCGCCTCTGGCCTGCTTTCACCTGGCTCCCGGGGTCTATGTGGTGACTCCGCGCCTCTTGCCCCCACCACACTCCTCCTCTCAGAACGAATCTACCTCAACAGTTGACAATGACTGCTAGCTGGTGCATGCCCTGAGCACTAACAGAGTTATTCCCATCACCATGCAAAGCACCAAGCTGCTGGGGGACTTGTTTATCTGCTTATCCTGAAACTCTGTGCAGATGTGAATGAGTGACAGACAGAGGGGAACACAGGTGAGTGGGCCAGGGAGGAGGCTGCGATAATTACAGGAATGGAGACTCAAAGGGGCAGTACACTAATGATTTGTTCTCAAGGCTTCCTTGAGATCCCAGGTAATTCTATAATATAATTATATTCTTACAGTGAATAAGCAACACAAAATCTGTATACTTTTCCGAATGGCCCTTTATTCTCCCTCTGCTCATGGAGAAAACAGGGCCTGATGCATGTGACTCTGTCTACTGCTTCACAAGCACTGACCAGCAGGAAAACTTTCAACAAGTGGCTTTTTCTTTTTCCAAAGGTTGGGATATTATCTTTATTTGGAATTTATTTGTAGGATTAGTCAAGAAAATGTTCATCAAAGTAATTAACATGAAAACTCTACCATATAATATCATCCAAATAATGGTCTCCTTTGGATCCCTGTTACACCACATTTTCCATCTACTGCCAAAGAGAAAAACTTTTACTCCAACAGAGACAAAGGTAGTAGAAAAGCTTTATATTATTAAGACAACTTTTAATTGAAACGATTAAAAGATTAATTTTTAAATATATGGATAGTATAAATGTTCATAGTTGATGGCTTTTGTTTTGCATAATATTTGGTCATTCACTCTGTCAATGTAGCTGTGCTAAAAAATTTAAAAAGCATATAAAGTAGTAGAGATGGCTGAAGTACTTGGGCCCCTGCACCCACGTGGGAGGCCTGGGAGAAGCTCCTGGCTCCTAGCTTCGAATTGGCTCAGCTCCAGCTGTTATGACCAACAACAAATGGCATTTTCCATTGAATGAAAATTTAGTCACTCGCAAGACAATAAAAGTCGATACTAAATGGAACTTGAACTACATTCTATGAAGGAAAAGCTACAAAGTATCCATCCATTGTAGATGATTTTTAGTGTTGAAGTTGTCAAATGAAAACCTATTGATATCCTTCTCTTAAATTATGGCCTCAAATTGGGGGATGAGGGAGGCATTAATTCTTAGGCTATACGTTAAAAATAGTTTAATAGTCTACATTCCTTTCTCTCCCCATCCCCTCACTCTTTTTAAATAGCAACCTGATATCAAAAAATTGCCAATGGAGACTGAGGAATTTCTCCTGAAAAGAAAAAAAATACATTTAATTATTTTATTACAAAATTCCTACCCTAAAATACTTGAATTTTTATTTTAGTGGCAAAAGAAACTAGCATTGCTATGCTTCTCACAAATGGTACATTATCAGTGCATTTAGGTCTTTATATTTACTTCTACTATCTGAGTGGATTTTGCCTGACAAGTAGATCAATTATCCCCAACTAGAGACATATATAACTTTCTCTTAGCAAGAAAATAGCCGAGCAATGACTGCAGACTTCTGCTAACCAAATCAAGTATCAAGCAAGGGGGTCAAATCAAGGTCAATGTCAAACCCACTGCACCAGCAGAATCTGAGCTTGCAGAGTTTAAGAGACCCAATCCATGACCTCTTGCTACCATGCCCTAACCTGCTCCTCTCTGCTAACAGACTCCACACTTCCTTTCTGCACAGCTACTATGCATCAAATCTATTCTTTTGCTGTTGACAAAGCAATTCCAGCAAAATAATTCAGACTTTCCTGTGGCTGGTCTCCAAGAATAGCAAAAATATGGGGATGGAGATGTGCGCAGCAGATTAAGCTGCTGCCTGCGATGCTGGCATCCCATAAGAACACTGGTTCAAGTCTTGGCTGCTTTACTTCCAGTCCAGCTCCTTGTTAATGTGCCTGGGAAAGCAGAAGGCATCCCAAGTGCTTGGGCCCCTGCACTCACATAGAAACCTGGATGGATTTCCAGGCTCCTGGCTTTCACCTGGCTCATCCCTGGCAGTTGCAGTAATTCGAGGAGTGAACCAGTAGGCGGAAGATCTTTCTCTCTGTCTTTTGCTCTCTCTCTGTAACTCTGCCTTTGAAATAAATAATTTTTTTATTTTTAAAAGGAATAATAACATTTAGGGATAAAGGAAAGGAGTACCAGTTCTTAATTCCTTAAATAAGTATGTCTGGGCCCCAGATGATCCAGACATTGAATATCACCTACTGAGATTCCCAACGTAGCTACGTCCTTCAGTTAGGGTCAGGTGCCCTTGCCTTATCTTGAGGACGTGACCAAGGGGATGATTTGGTCCTCTTGCCTGACTGTGGAATGATTCCTCTTGCCTGCCCTGTCCAGCCACGAAGCTGTGCAGTGATCTTTAACTCGACCTGACTTGAATCTTCCTATGACATCATTCCATTCTATCTTTGGTGCTGACCTTAGTATGTGTCTTCCTTTCTGTCTTCTCTATGTGTTAACTGCTTTCTTTTTTTTTTTTTTCTTCATTAAAATATTATTCATTTGAGAGGGAGAGAAAGAGAGAGGGAGGGAGGGAGGGAGGGGGAGAGAGAGAGAGAGAGAGAGAGAGAGAGAGAGAGAGAGAGAAACAAGCCCTAGCTTTCTCTGTTGTTTATTCCCCAAACACCCAGGCTGGGGGCTAAAGCATCAGGAATGCAATCCAGTCTCCCAAGTGAGTGGCAGAATCCAACTCAACTACTTGAGCCTTCACTGCTGCCCCCAGGATGTGCAGTTGCAAGAAGCTGGTGTCAGAAGCCAGAGCTTTGATTGCTCTCAGGTACTCCGATGGGGCATGCAGGCATCCTAACTGGGATCTTAACTAGGCCAGACACCTGCTGTGCTAATTTGTAATCTAAGTTCAATCAAGATAGCACATTCTGGCGCCGGTGCGGTGGTGTAGCAGGTAAAAATGCTGCCTGCAGTGCCCGCATCCCACAGTGCTGGTTCAAGTCCTGGCTGCTCCACTTCTGATTCAGCTCTCTGCTATGGCCTGGGAAAGCAGTAGAAGATAGCCCAAGTCTTGGGCCCCTGCACCTGCGTGGGAGACCTGGAAGAAGCTCCTTGCTCCTGGCTTTGGATCAGCCCAGCTCTGTCTGTTGCAGCCACCTGGGTAGTGAACCAGCGAATGAAAAATTCTCTCTCTGCCTCTTCCTCTCTGTAACTCTGCCTTTCAAATATCTATCTATCTATCTATCTATCTTTAAAGAACATTCTGCAGCCATATTGTTTCCTTTGCATGCATCCTCTGCTTTTTTCCCCTTGGGATTTGTGATGGTTAATTTTAATGTGTTCGCTCAACTGGGCAATGGAAAATTTCCAGACACTTTAAGATACTTGGTTAAATATTATTCTGGGTGTCTGTGATGATATTTCTGGATGAGAATAGCATGGGAATGGGCAGACTGAGTAGAGCAGATGGTTCTCCCTAAGATTGGTGGGCTTCATCCAACCAGTTGAAGACATGATGAGAACAACAGGCTGAGTACAGATTCACTTTGCCTGACTATTTTTGAGCTAAATGACTGGTCTTCTCTGGCCTTCAGATGCAGGCTCAGGTCACGCCTATATCACTGGACCTCCTGCTTCTCAGGTCTTTGGTCTTGGACTGGAATTATGTCTTCAGTTTTTTTTTTTTAAATAGGTTTATTTATTTATTTTTTTGACAGGCAGAGTGGACAGTGAGAAAGACAGAGAGAAAGGTCTTCCTTTGCCGTTGGTTCACCCTCCAATGGCCGCCACGGCCAGCGCACCACGCTGATCCGATGGCAGGAGCCAGGAACTTCTCCTGGTCTCCCATGGGGTGCAGGGCCCAAGAACTTGGGCCATCCTCCACTGCACTCCTGGCCACAGCAGAGAGCTGGCCTGGAAGAGGGGCAACCAGGACAGAATCCGGCCCCCCGACTGGGACTAGAACCCGGTGTGCCGGCGCCGCAAGGCGGAGGATTAGCCTAGTGAGCCGCGGCGCCGGCATGTCTTCAGTTCTAAGGGGTCTCCAGCTTATAGACAGTTAAGGGAATTCTTCAGCCTCCATAAGTGTGAGAGTCAATTTCTTATATCAAATCTTTGTGGGTTTTTTTTTTTTTTTTTTTGGACAGGCAGAGTTAGACAGTGAGAGAGAGAGAGAGAGATAGACAGAGAGAGAAACAGAGAGAAAGGTCTTTCTTTTTCTGTTGGTTCACCCTCCAAATGGCCACCATAGCTGGCACGCTGCGCTGATCTGAAGCCAGGAGCCAAGCACTTCCTCCTGGTCTCCCATGCGGGTGCAGGGCCCAAGCACTTGGGCCATCCTCCACTGCCTTCCCGGGCCACAGCAGAGCGCTGGGCTGGAAGAGGAGCAACTGGGACAGAATCCGGTGCCCCAACTGGGACTAGAACCTGGTGTGCTAGCGCCGCAGGCGGAGGATTAGCCAGGTGAGCCACGGTACCGGCCAAATCTTTGTTTATATATATCATATTAGCTTTGTTTTCCTGCAAAGCCCTGACTGATACAGGATTTTAATACAATGTCAACTTTTAACACTTCCTGGATCCCTTGGTGGTAGGTGGGTAACACTTGACATTTCCAAAATGTTTTGAAATTTCTTAAAACATGGACGAATTGTACTCTTTACTTATTTCTCTGGCTAATGTGAACTCTCCCAAACAGATCAGGTTATTTATTTATATTTTTTCAGATTCTTTTTACTTCTGTAACCAGTTCTTTTCTGCTGATCAGAAATAAGCTGAGAATGAAAATCTTCTTCATCATAATCTATGTTCAGAGAAATGGAACTGGTATTATGTGGGTCAAGAATTAACCTGTTTTCTTTTTTTAGCAAATACCCATCCAGTCAATATTCTATAATGTTTTTATCTCTACTTTATCTCACCTCCATTTCATGTGTATAATATTAATGAGGAAAATGCCATTTAATTTATTACCTCTATTTGGTCAGGATGTACATACATAAGTGCAGCATTTCTGTGTCTCATTTTTTTTTTTACTTTCAATAAATAAATAAAATTCTTGAGATTTCTGAGAGCTTTTCACTTTCTGACATGCACCTAAGCCATCATTGCTTTTAAATATGTTGTTTCCTTTCCTATGTGGTAAGAGGAATAACAGTCCCTCACAATGTCCATGTTTTAATTATGAATGCTGAGAGAGAGAGAGACAGAGACAGAGAGTGAGTGAGAGACCAAAGGCAGGTTTGATTGAGTGAAGGATTTTGAGGTGGGAAGATTATTCTGGGTTCTCAGAGCTGGCTCAGTGTAAATCAAGGGTCCTTATAGGTGGCAGATACAAGTGAATCGGTCAGAGGGACTTGAGATTCTGCAGTTGCTGCCTCTGAAAAGGGCAGGGGGCCATGAGCCAAGAGATGCAGGAACCCCCTGAAGCCTCAAGACAGAAAAATGAATTGTTTCCTAGACCTTCCAAAGAAGAACGCAGCTCTAGCCATGCTTGATTTAACTCAGGGAGAGCCATTTTGGACTTCAGCCCAACAGAACTATAAGATAAGAATTGTAGGTAGTTTTAGGCCACCAAGGTTGTAGTCACTGGTAGAGCTGCAATGGGAAACTGCTACAATCACCAAAACATGAGTCTTATTTCACCAGTTTTGGTGATGCTGTTCATTTCTTCATGTTTATAGAAGTTTTTTTTAAAACCTATTTCTTTTCATTTGGATATTGTTAACAATGGGGAAATATGATAAAAAAAAAACAGTGCACTTTTTTGGGGGGGAAGGAGAGGTCCAAGTATTACATCCAACTCCAATACCTGCTATCTTGAAGGGACTACTATAGCAACCTCCCTGATTGTGTCTCTTTGCATCCCTACCACAGCCTTTGTTACCCAGTTTTATATTGGTTACCTCCTCCTCTTCCTCTCTGCTTGGACAGAATCTGCCTAGATCTTGTGAGATCGCACCCTTGTAGGATCACACCCTCCTCTTAACCACAGTCCAAGATATCTTGTCTGATTCTTTGACACTATTTGTAGAGCCTGCTATTTGCATTGCTCATCTTGTTTACCTTCCAAAGTCTTTTTTTTTTTTTTTTTTAACCAGACAAGAGACATGCCCATCTTCTCCAAGGTCAAGGTTACTGACTTAGTACTTCAAAGTCACTAGAAGCACTTCCCAGGTTTCCTTAGCCCAATCATGGGGTCCCACAGGATTTAAGCAAAGGGTAGTTTGAGTCTTGGAAGACTCCTGGGGATACTTCCTATTCTTTTCCAAGAAGATATACTTCTTCCTGATGTGTCATTCACACATGACAGTTGCTGTTTGCTTCAATGATGACTCAGTAAACAACTAGCCAAGCTGCATCCTGCTAGGGCGGTGGTGAGAGAAGCTTTCTTCCTTTGTTGACTACAAGTTGCTTTTGCTTCTGCCTAACAGTCCTCCACAGAAGCATCCCCCATGGTGCAAGCAGGCAGGATTGCCCCCTCCCTGTCACCCAGCATGAGCAACTTCTTGACATTGGCTCCAAGCCTCTCTACCAGGGTTCTGGCATGGACTCCCAAGCCTATATATTTCCTGGGTTTCATGAGCCCTTCCATCTCTTACTCCTGGAAATATTCTCATCAACTTCCGTGAGACCCACTGAATTTGCTGCTGAATCAAAGCAGCTTCTTCCCTTGATCTCTCTCTGGTCCTGAATTTTCCACTGCCTATCGAGTGCCATGAGTCAACTGGAGAAGGGGCCACAGACAGAGCACAGCTCCCGGAGGCATCAATCAACGCAATTTCCCCACACTTGGAAGTAACTGTGATACCTGGGTTGCTCTTCTGGTGTAAGATTTTAACCTAACAGAATTATCTGAGTCGGGGAGGAATACACTGGCAATCACCAACTTCTCTATGACAAGAAAGAGCTCTCCTTAGTTTGGTGAAAGCAGAGGTGATTCTTAAGTTATAACTGGGGAGCCTGGTGGGATGCCACACTCCCCATTCCCTGGCTTCCGCAGGCCACAGAAGCCCTGGGCTCTGAGCAGCAAAGTTTGAAAACTACTCCAAGAAATAGCTTTCCTCCAGGATGGGATTTCCTTTACATTGTTTGAAGCATTATTTATTGAAGAAAACAAAAAAGAATACATATCAGAAGTCTGTCAAAAGGAAAAAAAATAAATTAACCAAGATTTATTATTCCAGTGGAAGATTATACAACAGCAAAAGAAAATCTAAAGCTATACAAAAATCCCAAATCCAAAATACTCTCAAACCCACAACTTTTTGAGTATGGACCTGGTTCCACAGTGGAAAATTCCACATCTGACCGCATGTGACAGATCAATCAAAATGCAAGTATACTAAAAAAATTGCATAAAATTATTTTCACATTATGTGTAGAAGGTATACATAAAACATAAATGAGTTTTGTGTTTAGATTTGGGTTCTATCTCCAAGATACCTCATGAAGTTCAAGCACATATCCAAAAGTTTGTAAAATGTAGAATTAAACAATAAGTTTATTTTGGTGCAAAAAAATTGGAAATTGTGCATAATATTTTCATAATTCACATTTTCTATGAACTTTTTTTAAGATTCCTTGTATGCAAAGATTTCAAAAAAATTTAATTTAATTCTACTCTTCACAAACTTTTAAAAGCTTACACATGTAAGTATTCCAAAATCCAAAATAGTCCAAATGTGAAACACTTCTCTTCCTAAGCACATAGGATAAGGGATGATCAACCTGTATTAAAAATACTCCATAAATGATACAAAAACAATATTATCATAAAAAGATGAAAAGAAAAAAATTGGAAAAATTATGAATAATACAATATATTTTTATAAGGATACAATAAAAGCATATAAAATAGGGACTGATATCTCTGACAGTAGAAACTGCTATGAAGGAAGTGAGAATATATACAGGAAGACCTTGGGTATATTTATGATGAATGTCTTTGTACAAGATCTAATGCAAACCCTAGTAATGTGAAAATTTGTTAATGATTTCTCCATATTGTGCTGTACTCTTATCTGAATGCTTAAAATGTTTTTCAATAAAATAATTTTAAAAGGTTTGTTTACTGTATTTGAAATCCCATTTTAAAAAAATGATACACACACACATACACACACACAGTCATCCCTTAGCATCTGTGGGGGACTTATTCTAAGACCACCTAAGATACCAAAGTCTGTATATGTTCAGGTCCCTTAAATCGAATGGCACAGTATTTGTATGTAACTGACATACAGTCTCCTGTATGCTTTAAATCATCTCTAGATTCTATATAACACCTAACACAATGAGAATGTTATGTAAATAGTTCTAGTATACTATTTAAAGAATAATGACAAGAAAAAAAGTCTGTAAAATTCAGTACAAATGCATATTTTACAAAATATTTTCAATTTGTGATAGGTTGATGGGGCCGGCACCGTGGCTCACTCGGTTAATCCTCCGCCTGCTGTGCCGGCATCCCCATATGGGAGCTGGGTTCTAGTCCTGGCTACTCCTCTTCCAGTCCAGCTCTCTGCTGTGGCCTGGGAAGGCAGTGGAGGATGGCCCAAGTGCTTGGGACCCTGCACCTGCATGGGAGACCAGGAGGAAGCACCTGGCTCCTGGCTTTGGATCAGCGCAATGCGCTGGCCGTAACAGCCATTTGTGGGGTGAACCAATGGAAGGAAGACCTTTTTGTCTCTCTCTCTCACTGTCTAACTCTATCTGTCAAATAAATTTAAAAAAGAAATAGATAGGCTGAATGTGGAAGCTAAAGCTTGAGGAATCTGAAGACATGGATGGCCAATTGTATATGCAGGCATATGTAAAAATAATTCTCAGCCGGCGCCGCGGCTCACTAGGCTAATCCTCTGCCTGCGGCGCCAGCACCCTGGGTTCTAGTCCCGTTTGGGGTGCCAGATTCTGTCCCGGTTGCGCCTCTTCCAGTCCAGCTCTCTGCTGTGGCCCAGGAAGGCAGTGGAGGATGGCCCAAGTGCTTGGGCCCTGCACCCGCATGGGAGACCAGGAGGAAGCACCTGGCTCCTGGCTTCATTGGCGCAGCATGCCAGCCGTAGCGGCCATTGGGGGAGTGAACCAACAGAAAAGGAAGACCTTTCTCTGTCTCTCTCTCTCACTGTCTAACTCTGCCTGTCCAAAACAAACAAACAAAAAACAATTTTCAGTACAATCTATTGTAAACAGTTGTTTTATTTGGTGAAGTTGATGGAAACTGCTTAAACTTTAAAATGACGTTGGTACTTACCCTATTATTTTCTTCAGGGAAAAAAAAGATGAAAACAAGAGGCAAAGGGACTTAATTACACATACTGTAACAAAAACAATTTGGTTCCTGGTCATTTTCTGTTCAGATAAGATAAAAAACGACAGTACACCAAAACTTTCATACAGTCAGAACACAAACCAATGAAGGACTTCTAAAAATGGAAGAGACAAAGATCACATCACGACCCTGAAAGACACTCTGAAGAAACAAAAAAAGGAAATCTAGGGTAGGAAAAAACAATGCCCCACACCACCAACAGCAGTGATTAGAATCAACAATTTAATCATCAGTTTTCATTCTGTCCAGGAATAAAGTTTCAATGGCCACACTTTTCTGAATACTATACTTACCATCCACATAATGCTTCTGACAGAGTACTTTTCTATTTTTATTTTGAATGGCTAATGCTGATCCACGATGACTACAAGTTGTAAATGATGGCTTTCTAGAGACTTCCAAGAGACTCCCCCCCTACCTGGGTTGGTGTAAAGCTGGCTTTCCACTGTTTTTCCAATACACTGCAGTTTAATGGCTTGCAAGGAATCGTCTACGTGCATGATGGTCGGCAGACTGCCCAGAGTATCCTGAACCAAGTTGGCCACTTCCCGGACATCAAACAGCTTCAACAGTTCTGAGTACACAGCTGGGAAGGAGCTCAGGAACACAGCCTTAAAAAGCAGAAGAAGCTGAAATCAACTCCCAGTTACATCAGGAGAAGCAACCTGCAAACCATCAGGAAGTTTAAGGATGGTGACAATTATTTTTGAATGGCAGGAAAACGAATGTTAAATTGTTCAGTTATACCTATAAGCAAAAAGGACAAACATTTGAAAAACAAAATAATAAAGTATAGTAGAATAGGGCAGTTTTTTGAAATGCACAGAGAAAAAAATAAAACTAGGTGATTATGGAAAATCATTGACATTAGCAGAATGATAGGCAAAAATCTCATAGACTCAGCAAAACAGCATAATCAAATGACAAGAATGTTCCAGCAAGAGCTGCTTAGCAGTGACTCATATTTCTTTCCGTTATTGGAGAAGCTTTCTGAGGTGCTCATTTAAATCTCATTTATCTTTAAGAAATTAAATACGCTATTCCCCAAAGAAACCAATTTGTGATTTAAGAAAAAACACAGGAATGGAGCATCGGAAGACCTGGGTTATATGTAGTACTAGTTTTGTTTCTAATCAGTTCCATAACCTTGAACAAATCATTTCAGCTCATGAGGTTTTAAGTTCATGATTTGTAAGATAATCACTGGAACAACCCCTTCGGTTGATACAAGGTCTACTGTAAACAAAGAACTGTGAGTGCAGACCAAGAATAGTATTTTAATTACTATTGATTATATTTATTTGAAAGGCAGACAGAGAGAATGAGAGGGCTCCCATCTGCTAATTCACTCTCCAAACACACAAACTGACCAAGGCTGAACCAGGCACAAGTCAAGAGTTGGAAACTCAATCCAGATTTCCCATGGGGGTGTCAACAGCCAAAGCACTTGAGCCATCAACTGCTGCCTTCCCAGACCCACATTAGCAGGAAACTGGAATTAGGGCAGATCAGGACTTGAACCCAGGCATTACAACTGGGGAAGTGGCACCCCAAGCAGCATCTGAACTGCTACACTAAAAGCCTGTCCTTAATTACAGTATTTTTTATGTAAATAAAGAACTCTGATAACTATTTTCTATGAAGAAAATAAGATGCTAATATCAACTCCTAAGGGGCATCCTAAAAAACTGGGCTAGGGTTGTACATCAAAACAAACAAACTCAGCCTTTAAAAATTCCATAAAAGGAGGGTATTGGGAGTAAGAGTGGACCAGCTTTTCCCTACGGGGAGAAGGAGGCACTGATATGCTGAGATTCAACTGTAGCTGGAAAGTAGGTCGAGTCTACATGTGCTGATAATTCAAACATGAGATCAAATTCAAATTCAAGGATTTTAGTACTTCTCTATGAAGCAGCAGCAAAAATATGTGGAAGAGCCATGACCTGGTTTTGTGCCAGAGCCACCACAGTGCTAACGGGGTGCAGTCAACAGTTACGCTCCTTGTCTCCTGAAAACTGTAAATTTACTGAAATATATTTAAAGCCAATAACTTGGTATTCCCTGTTAAAGATTACATGTAGATAACTTTCATTTCAGTCTGTAAAGAACTGAATCAGATAAAGTTTAACAAAATAAAATGAGTCCAGCTTTCTTTTTTTTTTTTTTTTTAGTGTCTTTTTTTTTTTATCTTTTATTTAATGAATATAAATTTCCAAAGTACAGTCCAGCTTTCTTATTTCTGAAAAGTCAGTTAAGTCATTTTCCCCTAGGTATCCCTTAATTTATCCATTTTTTTCTTTATACTGCTTTGTTTAAAAAAAATGCTACAGTGAAAGATAGATTTATAATACTACTACTACTAAATAGGATAAAGGAACAAGAACCCTGTGATGACAGCAGAAAAATGGCTGTATTATAACAAGCTAAGGGTTTCTGCTGCAAATAAAAAGAAAAGTCCAATTTAGTTTTGACTGTTCTGGTAGCTAAGACAAAAAAAAAAAAAGGAAGATAATTTGTAGCATAGTCTTGGGCCACTACTCCTTCTCCTTTTGTCAGTCTTCTGGGGATTCTAGGACTGGGAGTCTGTCCATGCAGTGGGTAACCAGGAGTCACTGCTACACCAGCTGAGGTGGCCCTTAGTCCACTCTGAGCAGGGCTACCAACGGAAAATGTTATCAGAGAATCTGGTTCACACCTCAGCTAAATGAACCTCTCCAGGAGAACCAGGATGGATCTCTACTGATCCCACCTGAAGGATTGTTGGAGAGCTGCTCTGCCTTCAGGTGACGGGACTAGCCCACAGTTGCAGCCCACATGGAAAAATACAGAATGGAGCAAGGAAACTGGGTTTCTACCTTTAAGGCAGCCCAATAATAGAATTTGGACCAATGGATTACCTTGACTGTGGATATGGTAGGCAGAATTCTAATATGACTCTCATGATCTCTGCCCCTACCTGTTGTTCCTACAATTACATTGTATTACAGGGTAAAAGAGACTTTGCTGACATAATGGAAGGTACTAATCAGTTGACCTTAAAAGATAGATTACCCAGGTGGGCCTAACCTAATCACAGGAGCCTCTGAAACAGAGTTTTCTCTGGTGGAAGCAGAAAGAGTTTTCAGAGAGATTCAAAGAATGAGAAGAATTCAACACACCATCATTGGCTGTGCAGATGCAGTGGCCATGTATCAGGGATACAAGTGGCCTCTGAAACCTGGGAATACCTCTTCCCTTTCCCCCAGCCACAGATGACAGTCATCCAGGAAGTAGGACTTCTGTCTTGGGAACACTAGGACATCAATTTCTGCTAAAAAATCATGGATGCACTTTCTCTGGAGCCTCCAGATAGGACGCCAAAGCCAACACCTTGATTTTGGTATTAGTAGACCCTGAGCCAAAACCCAGCCAATCCTGTCCAGACCTCTAGCCTACGAAACTGACAACTAATAAATAAGACTTCTTAAAGCCAATAAATAAAAGTTGTTCTAAGCTTGCAGTCCCTATGAAGCAACTGAAAACTGAAAGACAGGATACCCTGCTTCTTTGAAGAGAGGTGTGGGAGTAAAAAGGAAACCTCACATGAAAAGAGGTATGTAGCATTCCCCTTTGTCCCAAAATACACAGGGGCAAAGCTCCTGTTGCTTGATAAAACAAAACAAAACAACAAAAAACAAAACCAGAAACTAACCATTTCATCATTTTATATGAATTTTTTCTTAGCATCAAACTAAAAATTATTGCATCTGAATTTACAAGCAAGAGATATTGCACAGAATGACAGAGAATGACTTCAGCAGAGTTTATGAGGCTATTCCGAAACATTATGTATACACTTTATATGTTACCTCTTATTTCAAAACTAAGAGCAAGAAAAATCAAATATGATTCTTTAGAGATTCTTTGGTTGTGGAATTGAACAATCTTTGATTGCTGGATACAACCTAGGGAATCAAGAGCAGAGGTAGTCAGGATTTGCAGATACAAAAGCAGAGTTTCTCTACTCTGCTGTAGCATGGTAGCTCATGTCACTTTAAGAAGATCATTATGATTCAGTGGAAATACCTGTACAATTAAGTCTACAGAAGGAAATGATCTGTTCAGTACATATGAAGTAAGAAACCATGATGTGAGATTATTCTTAAGAGTCAGAAAATCTTTTTCAGATGTGAATTAGGCAAGTTTTATCACTATAACTGGTATAGATGGAAAAGAAAAAGTTCAGGATGAAAATTCAAGTTTTGAATTACTTTTGTAGAAGACATAAACTTCTGAAAACACTGATATCAACAAATCCAGGGTCAGCCTGTGGGATTATCCTTCTCAGATATCAACTGTTTTAAGCATGGTATGTTTAGTGGGCAATTTGGGACTGAAGTCAGTAGTACAGGGATTGCACTGTTGACTCCAGAGGCCAAAATGACAGACATTTTTGGAGCCTGGGTTGTGCTCTTGCCCAGATGGTAGATGACGCCGCTGCTGCAAAGTGGGTCAGGAACAGCCCCTAAAGAGTCTAAAAGTATGACACTGTTATCAGAGGGCTGGTACATTTCTGTAGCTTTGCAATTCTACACTATACCTTCCATATGTCACATGGCACCAAATTAGAACGACACTGCTACGGATTGAGTTTGGTCTTCTAATCTCCCAATTTTAGGTCTTAGTTCTCAGATAGCATAATCTCTGGTCTCCAGGGGGATGGTAAGAGGCTGCTTCTCTCTGTGACATGTTTTCCATCAAATCATTAGAATTAAAAGTATACAAAGAGAATTAAGATCATATGGAAAAAGATAATCAGACAGAATTATCTCTTAGGATACGTTCAAGGTCATGCTATTTGGAAAGTGGATGGATTCTGGTCTCAGAAGAAAACAGACAGACACGTAGGGCCACTCCAGATAATAGAATCTGGCAGCAGCAGCTCAGCAGTGGTCTTGTAAGATCAGTCCCAGGATGATTAGGGTCAAGTTAAATAAAGCAAAACAACACCAGAATCTGGCCAAGTCCAAGACAATGATTCTCAAGCTGATAGATTAAAATGCAGTGTGAAGCTTGGGGAAAGCAACAGACTGGCTCTCATGAAATTCCTTCCCCAAGGCTGATGGTGACAGTGCATCCAGTCATTAGTGTATCTTCAGCTGGATGGAAATGAGGCTGATGCAAACAATGGCTCCACCACACAGACAGTAAAGTGTCTGGGGAAAGGCAAGTTCCCTTCTACTCGGGTGGCACTGAGAAGGTGGGAGATTTTAAGTCTGTTCCTAAAGATGGTTAAGCTACAAAGAGAAACTGCAGCTATAGCTTTCTAGTGGAGAAAACATTCAATTATGCTGCTGTGCAAGAATAAGCAAGTTACACTCGTAGTTTTCTTCTGTTCAGTGGAGATGAATAAAATTACCTGGGACTGAGACAACGCTCCAGACCCTTTGCTCTCTTGTGAAAGGAAGAAGCGGACGGACATGAGGAGCTCCTGAATGCAGCAGCGGAACTCCTCTTCATTCTGCCCACCAGTGGCCAGGGAGAAGAGCCTTCGAGACTGCACTATGTATTTAAAAATGTACTCTTGTGCCTTAAAATGAAAATTTTACAAGTTAGCTTCCAAGGACGTCAAGGGTGTAAAATGATATGACATAAATAACCCATGGTATAGCATTAGACTTCTAAATTGTTGATTTAAACACTAAGGGCCTGTGAAGTTTTTGAATGGTATTTATGTGCAGAGGAAAGAGTCATTTTCCTCTAATGGAAGAGAAATTTACACAGCTTTGAAACATTCTTTATAATTCTGGAGAGTGATGAGCACTAAGAGATTTCGATCCTCAGAAGGTTCTTTAATTTAGCCAACAAGAGATAACAGGTTTTTAAAAATGCTTTTTCTTGGTAGGTCCTATTCCCATTTAGCATTTTACCCTCAATCAGACCAAAATGATAAATATATAATTAACAAAATGCTTTTATTTTACTTTCTTTGAATTTATTTGTTTGAGAGGCAGGCAGATACACACACACAAGCTACAGAAAACTCCTTTCCACTGACTGACTCCTTAAATGCCCAAAACGGATTGGGATGAGGCTGGGCCTGGGTGGCAGCCGGGAGCCAGGAGTCAGGAGCCAGGAACTGAGTCTAGGTCTCCCAAGTGAGTGGCAGGAACACTACTGGAGCCATCACAGATGTCTCCCAGGTCTGCATTAGTGGAAAACTGGAGTCAGGTGCCTGAGCTGGGTACTGAGTCCAGCTACTGCAACGTGGGGCATAGGTATCTTAACCAATAGGTCTAACACCTGTCCCAAACAAAATGGTTTTCTTATAAAATGTATACATTATCTATTGGTATCTGCTGATACCAAACAGGATGACATCCAATAACAGGAATCAGAAGATGGCTAGGGCTGTGACTGGAAAATGCCTTCCAGAATTATTTTTTTAGCAAGTTTGCAAGTAGACATTAGCATCTCCATATACAGTTGAGCATACTGGGCCCAGAGGTATAGGCAGTGTTGAGTCACAAGCCCTAGCAAAACTTGACTTCACCATTGTGAGCCCTGCTAAGCCACTCTACTCTCTCTTAAAATTTAAGGTAAATGGTTCTCAGATGGTCTCTGTTGGGTCGGGAGAATCAAGAGCCAGAAACTTCTAAGCTTCACTGCTCATCTGTCATCCTTTCTCATAAGTCCTCCCTCCCCTGCCAATTCTAGACTTCAATTCAAGTGTTCTGGAGCCCAGAGGAGCAAGGATCCAATCCTGAGCAAGTTCCAGTGGACAAGCCTGGCAAAGATCCCTTCAAATCTCATTAGCTCTGGAGCAGCCATAAGCTGATTAAGATACTTGAATTGAAATGTCAGTGATATGTCAGCACTGGTTACTGTCAGTAAGTGGGTGGCCAATGAGTTTAACGTCACCCTGTCACAGCTTGGCTGAACTGTATCATCCGCCATCTCTCGTGTGTTTTTACCTTCAGCACCTCCTGGATGTGCTCCTGGCGCTCTGCTTCTGTGATCCTGTCCACATACCACTTGAGCACTTTGATGAGATCTCTGAAACACAGGGAGCAGCATGTTTAATGTTTAAATCCCAAGTGAATGCCAACAAATCCAATACTTGTCATACGAGGAGTCTTCTTTTCCTATCAGCTCTCATATTTATTTGCAGTATGATGTAATTTTTTCTAAATCTGCAGCTCAACATCATTGTCCCTTTTTGAAGCATAACACAGAGACAACATCCCCTCCCTTTGAGACCAGACCCCCTATTCTGGACATATTCCACCAGTCACGTTTCTGGCAAGACTCCTAAATGGGTAAACACAGACATCAAAGAAATGGACACTGCCTAAGCAAATGCCTGGAAATATTACTGTAGCAGACAATGTGAATTGGGATTTCCTGCCCAGTGGCCAGGTAAACAATGGAATATCTTCAGGCTTCAGAGAAAGAGGGTGTCGGGCGGGATGAATGCAACCTCTCCCCTCCAAGTTATACTCATAGACGTGAAAAGCCAATTCTATGACCTGTCAGAAGAGTAGCGCTTACTGTCAAGGTGTGCTTAGAAGGAGAATTTCTAGAAAAGTAGTCTTTTCAAAAGAAATACAACAAATCCCCCCCGAACCCCAGTTCTCAAGATTACAGTCTTGCTACCTTGCACATTGGGCAGTTTTTGGTTTCTAGGAAACAGTTCACACAGCAATGTTTGTCTCAGTCAGAGAAGAATCCTTGAATGTTCCAGTAGATAAGTGCTGCTTTAAGGACAAAATCTCAGTGAGTTTCTGACCACCCACAGCCAGAGAGGATTCCACAGGCCTCGTCTGTCTGGTTAAGACTGACTCTCCTGCCTTCTCAGCCTACTTGAAACATCAGATATTACATTCTTGTTCATTAGCTTCCAATGGCCATCTCAGTTGCAAGAAGTGCTCTTCTTCCTCTTGGACCCTGGGTGTTAGGCCCAGTGGGCCAACATTTCAAAACTATTCCTACTGATACATTTCACCCTCTACAAAAAGTCATGTTGTATTTGGCTGCTGTGGCCATCTGGGGTTAAACCAATGGATAGAGGTTATTTGGAGGAATGACACAGAAAGGCTGCTGCCTTCTGGCATTTATCAAGCAGGCCCCAGCTGGAGCAAAACATTACTTATTCACTCTTAGCCTTCCTGGCACAATCTGAGCTGATAGGAAAGGAAGAGAAATTAAAATGGCAGCAACCATCAAAGGGCAGATTCCAGCGATTCAACTGCTTGAGGCCAGAGACCAAGTCTTCACATTATCACCACCAAGAAAGAGTTGTCCAATGGTATCCACAGGGGATTGGTTCTAGGACACCCTTGTAGATACTAAAATCTGCAGATGCTCTGTTCTTACATAAATGGTATAGCATTTGCATAAAATCTATGTATGTCATCCTGTATGCTTTAAATCATCTCATCTCTAGATGGCTCAGAATTCCTAGCACGATGCAGATGCTACATAGATACTTGTTACACTGCATTGTCTAGGGAATAAGGACAGGAAAACCATTCTGAACATATTTAGCAGTTACATTATTTTTCCAAATATTTTTGAGTTGTGGCTGTTTGAATCTGGGCACATGTAACCTCTGGATACAGAGGCCCAACTAAACAGTGCCTGGCACGCAGCCGGCACTTAGTGAATATTAACAGATGAATGGATGAATGATGTCAAACAGGTATGAAGGCAAAGTATGTATTTTATGAGTCCTTCTTTTTTTTTTTTTTTTTGACAGGCAGAGTTAGACAGTGAGAGAAAGAGAGACAGAGAGAAAGGTTTTCCTTCTGTTAGTTCATCCCCCAAATGGCTGCATGGCCGCACACTGCGGCCGGGGCGCTGCGCTGATCTGAAGCCAGGAGCCAGGCGCTTCCCCCGGTCTCCCATGCGGGTGCAGGGCCCAAGCACTTGGGCCATCCTCCACTGCCTTCCCGGGCCACAGCAGAGAGCTGGACTGGAAGAGGAACAACCAGGACAGAATCCGGCCCCCAACTGGGAGTAGAACCCGGGGTGCCGGCGCCGCAGGCGGAGGATTAGCCTAGTGAGCTGCGGCACCGGCTGAGTCCGTCTTTCCTTAAATACATCTATCTATAGTCAAGAAGTGCAATGATTAAAAAGATGAAATTTTCAGACATTTTACACCAAAGGATAGCAAATAAAATATAGACATGAAGAGGAAAAACTTTGTATTTTAGGTCTCAGGAACATAATTCAGGTAATTCTTTTCGCCCCTTTAAACAGAACAAGTTCTAGCTATTAAAAAGGGTGTGTGAGCAGGAAAGATACTGTCTCAAGAGACACTTCAGCGCTGTGCCTCATTTCTTCCTAGACACTCTTCTACCTTTTCCTTTAGAGCTGCTTCTGCTTAGAAAAGCTCAGAAGGAACGACTTCTGAACCAATTACAAGGTAAAGCACCTTACCTGTATGCAAGGGCCCCAGCAAAATGACTCTCAATGTAAGTGTCCATTACAGGTTTAAAGTGATGAAATTTGCTATCTTGCAGCAAGTTTATTATGTGAACCTAAAAAGAAAACTGAGCTTCATAAAACTGAACGCAAATTGGGATTTTTGAGGTTCTTTATAAAACAGACACTTATAGTATCAGGTGCAATACTTCTGAAACCATCTTCTTACAGTCAAGATTGAGAGAAAAACTGCTAAAAGGCTAATGAAATAAATTCGAACTTACCAAAGAATCAAATACTTTAGACCCATATTTTTGGGAATTTTCATCTAAAATTCCAAATAAAGTATCCAGTGTATCCTGAAGAAACTGTTAAAAGAAGTAATCAAGCAATGAATGAAACACCATCAGTCCTTCCCCTCCAAAAGTATATTCTATGAATTTACAAGAGGAGTAATGGAATAGTATTTACCTTCACTATCTCTGAGCCATCGATTTCTTTTAACTTCGAGAGACAGCCTGTGATCTTGTCTGGGTGGGTTCTCCATTTCAAAAGATCAAGCATATCACCTTTCCAAACAGAAAAGGAAGATTAATCACCACAACACAGCAGCCTCTCGTGTCAAAGTGTTCTACAGGTGAAGGTTGAGTTCTTAAACATCTGGTGACCACCTTGCCCAATGGCTCATATCACTGGTTCCTAATGATTCTGACTAACCCTCTCCAGGATGACATTTATTTCAGTGGATTCTAATTATTCCCTTCAGGGGGAGAAGTTGCTTAGACCAAGGAGTCCTTCTTAAAGTCCTTGACTAACTGTGCTTTCCATGTGTTCTCTATCTTCCTATTATAGTAGTGCATTTATTTGTCTATATCCCAACTGGACAGTAAACTCCAAGAAAAAAAAAAAACATGCTGAACTTGATATTCGTGTATTTCCAGCACCAAGAACAGAAGCGAGCAGGAGTCAAACATTTGTGGAGTAATTTTCTGCACCCTCCTGGTAAGATGAGAGTTCTTGAGAGCTGGGAACCTGTTTTATTCATGATTGGATTCCCAGCCCACAGTTTTCTCCGTGGCAACCAATCCTACCCAGCAACAACAGTCTTGTTGACAATGGAACCCAAACCGTGCAAGATTACAAGGTCTCTGCACAATGACAATAGGCCCAGTGAATTGTCAGTTCATCTAGTGAGATGCCGGATCTGACAGTGCCAGCTCTGGACCTCCATGCAGCTGCCTTCCATTCCCGATTTCGGGCAAGCACAGCCCCAGACCTTCAGTGTTCTCCCTTTAGCAAACTGATGTGTGGGCCCTGAATCCAACAAGTCCTAGGAGAATCTCTTCACCTGGGGAGGGAATAAACTCTTCCCTCATCTTTCTTGGGCAGAAGCTAGAAGGGTGTTGGAGCTGGGGTGCCAGCTTCATTAGTCATCAAAGAGAGTGAGTGGGTAGTGGTGGCTTCAGGAGGCCAGGGAAAGTGGTGAGAACCACGAAGGGGCCTGCAGAGCAGGAATGCACAGAGCAGGGCAGGCTTCTGTGCTCACGTGGCTGGGATGCCAGGAGGATTTTTCCGTGGGGAAGAGTAAAGAACTTACTGCAAAGCACTTGTTTAGGAGAAAGCCTGATTAAGACTTGCTGAGACCAACAGAGAAACTAAACACCAAAAAACAAAAACAAAACAAAACCCCCCAAAACAATCAGAAAACCCCAAGCAATCAAGGAAGTAGTTAAGAGGAGAAAGAAAACACAGATGTAGTGAACAGAAATGAGAAAATGCATACAAATCAACGGAGGATGGAGAAGCCATCTCCACTAAAGCCAGATTTGGGAAACTCCCCAAAGGATTTAACAGTAACAAATTTCACATGAAATAGGAATGTTTGCCCACAACAAATGGGGATAAGAGAAGGAGAGGGATTTAGAATGAGAAAAAAATGGGAGAATTTTTAAAATATGCAATTGGTGATTTCATAACCAAAAATTCTTGAAAATGTTTAATATTCAAATCTAACTCAGAAGCCCTGGGGGCAGGATTGAAAACTTTTTAACAGTGATTGGTTATATTTGGAATATCAGCGATTGCCACAGAGTGAGACTCAGGCTGACGTGGGCAGGGCTCTATTATGCTCCCTGTCTATGTGCTGCCTCCCTCCCTCCTTCCTCCCTCCTTCTTCCTGCATTGCTCCCCGCCAGGCACCTTCTTTTTCATAATCCCTCCATGCATTTCCCCCTGCCAGTCACTCCTCACTTCCCACTCCACCTCCACCCCTGCCCTCTCACTCCTTCCTTCCCCCGCCTGCCCTCCTTCCCTTCCCTTTGAAGGGGAGGGCCGGGCTCTCTGCCCAGCAGGAGGGGTGTGGGGAGGTAGGAAGTGGCTCCATTGACCACAAGGTGGCACCGCAGAAGCAGCAGTGGGATACCAGGAGTCCAACCCTCATGAGCAGGGCAGGGAAAGAGATTACAGCTATCCTAACAATCAGATCAGGGTGGGACCGTCTATCTTTCCTGCCAGAAGACTGACAAGTCTCCAGACTGCTCACAATGGAGCGGTGAGACTAGGTAAATTACCATCTCCCATGTCTGAATTTTAGCCCCTGGAAGATATGTTGGCTTCAAACCACTATTAACAACATGAATTTTCTATATTCCCATTCAATAAATACTTATTAAGCATGGACTATGTGCCCAGCTATGAATATCTATAAAAACAGGTGGATGACATGATCTGTACTTTTAGGAAATTAAAAACCTCTACTTGATCTAGCAATTGCAGGTGTTCAGCTCAGTGCTGTGGCCTGGTATCCTATCCATGAACAATGCTGGGCAACAGAGAGTGGAGAGATATACTCTAGGCATCATGAAACACAAATCTGCTCTAATGAACTGTTTGGAGAGACTACATAACTTATTAAATGCCCAATTGGAGAGGAAATGGGATTTGTATATTTTCCAAATCAAGTAAAATGCATGCACAGCAGTTTAATCCCAATTTGGAACTGTATTATTCCACAGAGATATGTGTCTGGCACATAAATATCAAAAAAATCAACTAACTTCCTTCTTTCCATTTTGCAAAACATGGTATTCATTCCCTTGGCTCATTTTGAGCTGTCTTACATTGACAAGGGTAATCAAAGTCAAAATGGCAATTAAGTGTTTATCAATCTCCAAAAATGAGCCAGGCATTGCACAGAATTCTGATTCTGCTTCCACATAGGGAATATAATATAATGATTTCTTGAACAATTTACCTAATCAGATGCACCCGAAAATGTTCTCTGCTTTTGCAAAGTAGCAAGT
Organism: Oryctolagus cuniculus; assembly: GCF_051225735.1. NCBI lineage: Eukaryota > Metazoa > Chordata > Mammalia > Lagomorpha > Leporidae > Oryctolagus > Oryctolagus cuniculus. The sequence continues at coordinate 131,655,229 of NC_142869.1, read as the reverse complement.
TGCATTTTCAGCATTTGGTTCCCTCCGTCCTAAATTCATGATTCTATCTAACATCTTAAATCCTACAACTAGAACGCATTTAGGAGTCAGGGCCAAGTGTTTTGATGACAAAGAATCTTTTGTCAGGCTTACTTGTGTGGTAGCTAATGCCTCCCAAAAGCATTCATATCCTAATTTCTGAAAATTGTCAACATGTGTACTTTATCTGGCAAAAGACTCCACAGATGTAATTAAATTAGAGATCTTAAGGATTTTTACACTGGATTATACAGCCCAGTGTAATCACAATGGTTCTGTTAGGTAGAAAGTCAGATATGAGCTTATGTGTGTGTGTGTGACAAAGGCCTAGAGAGAAGATGTCTATGTCCAGCTTATGCATCTCAAAGTCATCCCGATAACGTTTCAGGGGCAGCCCAGTATTTGCATCCTGCCCTGCCCCTTCTACCCGATAACCTGCCAGGTGGGGGTCCCTGCCCCTTCTGCCTGATAATCTTCCAGCTGCAGCCCAGTATCTGCATTTCAAATACCCTGCTCTGGATCCTGATTCTCCAGGAGGTCTTGCTCACCCTTCCTCTAACTCAGAGTGGTGCCAGCCAGGCTTCCCCCTGTCTCATAACTCAGATAGGAGTTTTTAGTATTTACATCCATAAAGTCTTTTGTTTCAGGAGGAGATGTGTGAAGACAAAGATCCATCTCCTTAAAAACCCCCGGCCTCAAGGGGACTGTGCGCTCAGCCCTCTGCCTCTCTGCTGAGCCGCCCGCCTGGCCTGGCCAGGTGTACTCTCTCCACTCAACCATGTAACCTTGCTCTCCCTGTTTGAGTGACTGGGCACTCTCTCTCAGGTTCTGTCTGGAGAGGTGCCCATCCATTCTTACGGATGTCCCTTCCCAAATAAACCTTGCTATTTTACTTTCCACTACTCTCTGTCTCACACCTGAATTCTTTTTTTCGTGAAGACAAGAACCCTGCCATTCACCGGTAACAGTTCTTTAAAGATGGAAGAGGGCCAGAGTTAGAGATGTGAAAATGCTTTGCTGCTGGCTTTTTTTTTTTTTTTAAGATTTTATTTATTTATTTGAGAGGTAGAGTTATAGACAGAGAGAGGGAGAGACAGAGAGAAGATCTTCCATCCACTGGTTCACTCTGCAAATGGCCAAGCACTTGGCCATCTTCCACTGCTTTCCCAGGCCATAAGCAGAGAAAGAGCTACTTTGGAAGAGGAGCAGCCAGGACAGGAACTGGCGCCCAAAAGGCTTAGTCTACTATGCCTCAGCTGCTGGCTTTGAAGACAGATGGCAGTCTTGAGGACAAGGACTGCAGGCAGCCTATAGAAAGTAGGAAAGGTAAGAAAAAAAATTCTGCCCTGGAGTCTGAAAGAAATGCAGCCCTTTTGAAACTCTGTAAATGTCCAGGAACAGGAGATTGTTTTATGCTGTTATTTATTTATTTATGAATGAGACAGAGAGAAGAGAGGAGGGGGGAGAGAGAGCGAGAGCGAGAGCGAGAGAGCTGGGACTGGGATGGGCAGAAGCAGCAGCAGAGAGTTAGGAGGTGCTAGGTCTGTCAGGTGGGTAGCAGGGATCCAATTACTTCAGCCATTGCTGTTGCCTCCCAAGGCACATATCACCAAGAGTAAGGAGCTGCAGCCAGGAACTAACTCGGGCACTCCAATATGGGACATGGGTATCTTAACAACTAGGTTCAGGGTTTTTTTTTTTTTTTTTTTTTTTTTTAGAAAGATTCAATACCTTATTATGCAGCAATTATTCCCAATATAATCAATCTAGTTTATTAATACAATACTCAGGATGTTGGCTGGAAGCCTTACATGGCAATCATGAAGAACTCAAAATATTTACTTCCTTCATTTCAGGCCATGCTTTCACAACAATTTGCCAAGGATAGGGTTTGCTTTATTAATCATAACTTGCTAAACAGTCAGTGACATAAAAAGTAATGCTAGAACAGAAAAGCAATATCCATCTCATTAAACAAAAAACAGCCTTTAATCTAGAGTCTGCAATTAGCACTGTTTATGGAGCTATAAAAAAAAGAGATTAAGGTGGTGGTGTTTTTTTCTAAAGCAGCTGAGTTTTGATGATTTCTTGGATCCAATGCTGGGAGAATTTGGAAGTCCTTGTTAAATTGCATGAATTCAACAGATCCTTGGGTTAACAACTGTTTTCCATTTTACTGGAAAGCACAAACAAAAGGATCAACAATTTTTCTAGTGCAAAGTTCTTAAATATAATTGCTGACTTAAATAAATTGCTAACTGTGCCCACCAACATTGACATGAACACGCAGGTACAGGGGCCTTCAGATAAAACAGTTGTTGTACATTACCATTTTGTGTGAGCTTTGTGGAACAGAGAAGAGATGTTATCCAAAAAGATTCCTTTGTAGCCTTCATGGCTTGATTATTATTCCCGAGGAAAATGCCCTTGGAAAAGGGAAGTTTGAGGTAGCGGGTAGTATCCTGAAGGTTTGTATTTTCTTCACACTGTGAGAAATATTAAAAAAATAAATTAAAAAGGGAGGGGAAGAGATCTCATAAAAATTATTAAGCATAATTTCCATTTCCAGTGTTTATGAACTGGGAAATATTCCAAGAAGCATTTTAAACAGAATTTGGCTTTTAAGTAACCTGTAATGAAAATCTATTAAAGAATTAAACATGACTTTTAGATCCAGCTTGATGTAAATCTGAGTCCCAGCTTTGTCACGTCCGGCGTGAGTGTCAATATCACGTTATTTAACCACTTGGGCTTTCGATTCTGTCTCTAGAACTTCATGGTATTGTTCAAAGAATTACACTGCAGGAAGCCTTTACCACCACCCCTGCTGCATTGGAAATGGCCAGGAAATCATATTCACGGTGACCGGAGCATTTTTAGAAAATGCTTACATTCTTCTAACATGGAGATGGTTAACATCTGAGGTAGTCGGTGAAAGTTCCTTACTTTGAAAGCTGACAACTAAGAAAATAGTATTTCCAGTCATCTAACAGTCCCACTATGTGAGTGAAATCTGTACTTCACAGAACATGTCAGCACACAAATATAACAGGAATGACAGGCTTAGAAAATAGGATTTCATATCCCTACTTGTCATTGTTTCTGAAGTCGGGGATTGTCACTTAGTGTAACCACCAGGAGAACAGTTGATGAAGAAGGATGTTCATAAGATGTCAGCACAGTGAGACACAGATTACTTCCCACTGGCGACAGGACAGACAGAACAGCGCATGAGGGGTCTGGCTGTGATCACATCTCACCATCTACAGTGTATTCTTACCAGGGGTGCTCAATTTCTGTGTCACAGGAGGCACAAGGGACACAGAAACACATCAAGCAACAGACAGAAGCAAAGGTAGAAGGCGGGACTTCTGGCTATGTCTCTTCCAGAAGAGAGGGGGAGGGGCCAGGGTGAAGCTGCCCCCTACAGTGCTGGCATCCCATTATGGGTACAGGGAGTCCCAGCTGGCTGCTTCTCTTCCCATCTGGCTCTCTGTTACTGCCTGGGAAAGCAATAGAAGATGGCCCAAATCCTTGGGCCCCTGCACCCATGTGGGAGACCCAGAAAAAGCTCCTGGCTCCTGGTTTGGATTGGTCCAGCTCCATCCATTGCTGCCATTTTGGGAGTGAACTAGCGGATGGAAGACCTCTCTCTCTCTCTCTTTCTCTTTCTCTCTCTCTCTCGCTCTCTCTCTCCCTCCCTCCCTCCCCCTGCCTCTTGCTTTCTGTAATTCTGCCTTTCAAATAAATAAATAAATCTTAAAAAAAAAAAAATAAAGGGGGGGAGGGAGCATGGAAGGAGGGGAGGGAAGGGAGGATATGGTGGGAAGCATCGTTATGCTCTTAAAACTGTATATATGAAATACAAAAAAGTTATTGTATAAATTAAAGGAAACAAAAAGCAAAGAAGGAGGAGAGTTTGAGGGAGGGAGGAGGGAAGGGGGGACAAGTATGCTTATTGTCTTAGGATTGTATCTGTGCAATACATGAAATCTGTTCTCTTTATAGTAATAAAACTTTAGAAAGGGAACATTCAAAAAAGGGATGTTTGAGATCAAATGGAATATTCTAGATCACACTTAAGAGGAAAGCCTGATGTGACATAAGGTTCTGAATTTGTCCCAATTTTTTTCAGAAATTTGTCAACTGAAATAGTTCTGGATGGGTTTAGTGATTTAAAAAAATTAACCAGAAAGAATATTTAAAAATGTATATTATCTTCCATCATTTACTTAAAAAGATACTCAGAACATCTAGAAAAATACATAATAACTAATAGTTAACTAATAGTTAACATCCTTTGGATAGTACAGATGTACTGCTTTTATTTCCATTTATCTGTATACTGTGTTTGTAAAGATAGAAGGTGATTTCACATTAAAAATTTGAGAAAAAAGTTAAGAAAAATAGAGTTTGTATAACTTATTTTGTGTATAAACTTAAACATTCACATGAAATTTATTCCTATAAATGTATTCAAATATTTTCAATACTAGTGTCTTGGTAATGGGCACAAATTTTTTTTTTTTTTTATTTATTATTTTTTTTTTTTTGATAGGCAGAGTGGACAGTGAGAGAGAGGTCTTCCTTTGCCGTTGGTTCACCCTCCAATGGCCGCCGCTGCAGCCGGCGCACCGCGCTGATCCGATGGCAGGAGCCAGGATCCAGGTGCTTTTCCTGGTCTCCCATGGGGAGCAGGGCCCAAGCACCTGGGCCATCCTCCACTGCACTCCCTGGCCATAGCAGAGAGCTGGCCTGGAAGAGGGGCAACCGGGACAGAATCCGGCGCCCCGACCGGGACTAGAACCCGGTGTGCCGGCGCCGCAAGGTGGAGGATTAGCCTATTGAGCCACGGCGCCGGCCATGGGCACAAATTTAAGCCTAAAATCCCTTTGGTATTCTAGACTGTTTTGGGTGATTCACAAAAGAACTTTTATTTTTAATAATAAATTTTTGGGAAAGACCTCTCTAATGAATTTCAAGCAACAGAATACTGCAAGATGTTCTTACTAGCGCTCCTGCCTGGTAGCAGGACTACCAACATAAAAGTAAAGTCTTCATAATCTTCTTCTAGCACTGCACTCCAAGGGCCCTCATTTATTCCTAGGAGATACTTCATATAGACAGGAAAGTAAATATGATACACATGTATAGTTTAAAGACTTGGGGCCAGCACTGTGGCGTAGCCGGTAAAGCCGCCACTTGCAGTGCTGGCATCCCATATGGGCGCCAATTCAAGTCCTGGCTCCACTTATGATCCAGCTATTTGCTATGGCCTGGGAAAGCAGTAGAAGATGGCCCAAGTCTTTGGGCCCCTGCACCCGTGTGGGAGATCCAGAAGAAGCTCCTGGCTCCTGGCTTCGGATCGGCACAGCTCCGGCCATTGCAGCCAACTGGGGAGTGAACCAACGTATGGAAGACCTTGCTCTTTCTGCCTCTCCTTCTCTCTCTGTGTATCTGTGTAACTCTGACTTCCAAATAAATAAATAAAAATCTTAAAAAAAGACTAATTAGAAAATGAACACTTGAAATGAAATTGGTTAGGCAAAGTGATATTCCGTAAGCCTGGATGGCCACCCTCTCCTCTTTAGTCTTGTTTCTGGCATCAGGGCCTGGTATAAGTGAATCACAGTACCCCATACTCACCCTATCCCTTACCTGGATCTGGTATTTGTGGCTAGGCATGTGCTCTGGATTCGCATCCTTCACCTGACCCCCGTAAGTCTAACCACCACTCACTACTGCAGCTAGGGTCTATGCTAAACGCAGTCCAGATATTTGGCCCAAATATTTCTAGGCTCCTCCCCGGGAGCTGGAGCTTGCCCTGGTCAGGAATGCTCCAGCTGTTCACAGAAATTCTGTCACGTCCTGCTTCTTGAGCACCTCTGGCAGAACAGTAGTGTTCTGGCAGTTCAACTGGTTGTCCCCTGTACTGGCCACTTCCATGAGATGTGATGGCTGCATAGTGTCCTCAGGGGTGCTGTGAAGAGAAGACTTGGCTGCCTCGCCTGGATCAGCCATTGTCTCCTAGTCAGTTCCCCAGCTATGCTTCCTATCACTTCTCCGCCAGCCTTGGAGTCTGTCTGAGGCACAGCAGCTTGTCAGGTTCTTACAGCTAAAGTCTTACCTAAGCACAGAACATAGTCGTTAATATGGTCACAAAGGCTCTCTCAAGACCTTCCACAAGAACACTGGTGTGGGGATAGGGGCAGGGCAGGTAGAGGGGGAGGCGGGAAGAAGAGCAAGCAGGGCATTCAGTAAACTAAAACATGGAACCATTCTCTGGTCTCCAGGTACCCTGTGAATTAGAACATTTACCAAGGATTCAAAACAGAAGTTTTCTGGCCATCAGGATGATGCTAGGTATAGGTAGAGTCAGAGTTTGAATCTACTTCTCTTCTTAAGCAATCATGTAGAAAATCTTATAGAATGCTCTTTTATTGTTCTGTGAGGTTTCCAGCATACATCATACAACAAGAGAGATTTTAAAAGCACTCTAAGTCGTGACCATTGATGAGGAAATTCTAAAGGTCAGGTACTGGTAAGTATTTAGTGTGTACATGTTCTGTCTTCTCATAACAACCCTAGGAGGCAGGATACTATAACCAGAGGTGCTTCTTTGATTTGTTCAATGTCAAAACATTAGTAAAGGTCAGAGCCAGGATTTGAACTAAAGTTTGCATTGACAACTATTTGTGGAACATAACCTCCTTACACAGCTGTTCTAAGTTTTGAGTTTTGCTATAATGAATTTAAAATGTGTTAATTTATAGATACAATACTGAATGGTAGGCATGGATTAAAAAGACCAAAACAATTTCACTTTTTGAGGCTGGTGTTGTAGTGTAGTGGGTAAAGCCACCACCTGCAATCCCTGTAGTTGCCAGTTTGTGTCCCGGCTGCTCCACTTCCGATCCAGCTCCCTGCTAATGTGCCTGGGAAAACAGTGGAAGATGGCCCAAGTGTTAGGGACCCTGCCAACAATGTGAGAAACCTGGATGAAGCTCCTAGCTCCTGGCTTTGGCCTGGCCCAGCCCTGCTTTTATGGCAGTCTGGAGAGTGAACCAGCTCTGTCTCTCTCTCTATGTGTGTGGATACATATACACACATATATACAAAACCCTTTCAAATAAACAAACAAATAAATCTTTAAAAACCCCAATTTCACTGTTCTTAAAAAACGTGTGTGTGTGCGTGTGTGTGCATGTGTGCGTGTGTGCGTGTGTGTGTGTTTTGCTCCTCGGGGGAGTAGGGCTCAGAGTGATGTGTACAGCTGAAATAATTTCGAATGCAATAAACTCATGGTTGTATGGTAAAGTGGCCAGTCCATGTCTTGAGACCTGGCAGGAAGAAAAGGGGTACAGAGGCAGTGGGTTGAGGAGGGAGCAGGTAGCAGATAAGGCTTGACACAGGACCTTGGGGTACAACAGGCTGCTGATCATGTGTTCTTTAATGAAGGAATCTACAAAGGAGAAATGGGGTTCAGAAATGCGGAAGAATAGAAAGGGGGTCCAGTAGGTAGCTGTATAGGGCAGGAGTACTGTCGTCAAGAATCTAAGCAAAAAGGTTTTCAGCCTCTGAATAGGGGAAGTGTGGAAGCTAGGGAGTCAGGAGGAGTCAAAGGTAAATTCTGGGCATTCTTCACCCAGGAGGAAGAAGGGTCTACAACGTCAGTGAGATTCTGGACTGAGGTATGGCCTGGGGAAAGCAATTCCCCTTTTAGGTGAAAGAGAGACACTAGAGTCAATGAAGCTACCCAAAGGAGGCTACAGTGCATGGTTGGGCACTCCTGCGCTTTGGTCAGAAATATCAAGAGCAGCAAGTGGTGGTTGGGTATCTGGACATTTGTGACCTGTCTAAAAGATTTATTTATGTAGTTAGTTATTTGAAGGGTAGAGTAATGCAGAGAGAAGGAGGAGGTAGGAAGAGACTGACAACAAGAGGGAGAGTGAGTGAGCGCTTCCATTTGCTGGTTTACTCACCAAATGGCTGCAAGGGCTGTTCTGGGGAGCCTAGAACTCCATCAGGGTCTCCCACATGAGTGGCATCTTCTGCTGCTTTCCCAGGTGCAATAGCAGGGAGCTGGATCTGAAGTGGAGCAGCCAGAACTTGAACCTGAGCTCTGATATGGGATGTCAATAGTGGTGGGAGATGGCTTAACCACAGCACCACAATGCCAGCCAAGTGCTGGCAAATCTGAGTGATGCTGGCTTGGCAGCCCCCAACTGAAGCTAGCATACTCTCGCACTGGACATAGCTGCAAGATGTACGTCAGCTTGGCAAAATCCACTTAAACCCACAACAGGACAGGAAGGTAAAATATCCAGCCCCTGCATTCTAGGGAATGCTCATCAAACAACTGTTTGGCTTTGGCACTGGGAATTTTTCACTTTCTTGCCACTGAGCCCAGGCACGGACAAGGTAATATGGATATGAGAATATTAAGGCATCACACGCTCCATGAGGGAGGTGTTCTCTTGTGGGACCCACAAACACAGCAAAGTATTGCTGGTGTTCGAGATGTGTGATGGAGGATCAGTGGGGAAAGAAGTAATTGTGCCGTTCTTTCTGGGAGAAATGACACATGACCACAGCCTGTGAGGCTGCTACTGGACAGTCAGATAGTCCTCTGCATTTGCTGTAAAGTCGCTGGAGTTAGTTTACGACCATTTGAGAAGAAGGTGATGAGAACCTTTCCACCGCTTTGCAATTCTGAAATCAGAGCTGATTAGAGGGATGTGCTTCCTCAGACGCTTCCCCAAGGATTAAAATGCAGGTTGTATGCTGGCAGAAGTAGACCCCATTTTCCTGGAGATATGCAGCTTGGCTCATGGTCTACTTCTTCCCCCAGCACCAAAGTCAGCTGGTAAACCAATGAATGGTACCTATGTCCTAGTCTACTTTTTGACCGCAATTTTAGATTATGTAAAAGAGAGCTACAGTGGTCAGTCATGAATAACATTCCATAAATGCGATACTTCAAATTATATAAGACATGTGACTGACAGATCCACATTTATAATTTATTAAAAAGACAATCTGCTCAGAAGTCATGGCATATTAATCAAATTGAAGAGTATGTACTTTGTAGGAGAGGATAAAATTTAAAAAATACAGTAAAGGGATCCAGTTAGAACTCTTTATTACCAGTTAATGAAAACCAAATTAAAATGGTTTTCGGTGGCAAAATACCTTCTTATAGGGACTTTTCCAATGGGACTTATCATGCTTAGTATCACTAATAAACATTTATTACACTCCTAGTCCAGGTTGATAATAAGAATGTAACAAGATAATGAACACAGGCCTTATTCTTGAGGGCATTACGTGTCTGACCTTCACACTCATTGGTTAATTCTGACTACAAAGCTGTGATAAAGACCACTGCATACCAGTTCGGCTTGGGAAAGAAGGCCACGTGGCTCAGTCATGGGGACTATGGGTTGCAGGTGGGGGTCACCAAGCAGGCGGGGAAAGGAAGGAAAGATGCATGTCAAGGCCTTGGAGAAATGACAGTACATGTATGAAATTGTAGGATCCTAAATGGATCATGGGCAGAAACACATTAGTGGAAAATTTACTGTGAAACTAAAAAAAACTTTGCGTTAACAGTATTGCACCAAGATTAATTTAGTTTTGATAAATGTGCTATGGTTTATGTAAGAGGTTAACATAAGGAAATGATGGGTGAAAGGCATATGGGAATTTTCTACATTATTTTTGCAACTTTACTTTGTATCCTAAAATACCTTAAAAATAATTGCTATAAAGGAAAAAACCTTGGGACTACCCCAATTCTCTTAAATAAGAAATAAGAAAATTCCCCCCACCCCCACCCCATGATTCTCATAATAACATCTGGCTTAAATTCTCTGCATTAAATTCTGAATGGAGATGTGGAATTGACCAGTCACACAACAACTGTTTGGATGGGGAAGTGAGTGTGACAAGATAAGAAGAACCTGAAGGTTTCTGCTCACAGCAAGAAGGAATGGAGGTGAGATAGAGAGCTCAGTTTTGGACCTGCTGAGGTTAAGGTGTTCCTGGAAAAACCTACTGAGGATGTGTAGTAGGCTGGTGTTAAATTCTAACTAGAGAAACAGATCTTCCTGTCCCCAGCACAGAGGTGTGGTAGGTTAACCCACTGAAGCAGATGAGACAGATCTAACTAGATTCGGGCAGCAGCAGAGGGTTCAACCCGCAGTAATACCAACATTTAAGGGACAGCTGAAAAGAGATGAGTCCTGTAAGAGGATGAAGGGTGGAACTAGGAACAGTGTCAGACCATGGGATGTGGGGTTTTCAACAAGTACAGTCAACAAAATTACATGTTACAGGGAAGCTAAGCAGGGAAAATTTTCGAAATGCCCAGCATGGACTTGGCCCTCGGGTTGGAGAAAATTCACTTGCCTGCTGGTCACAGAAGCAGCTGGGGAGCACACAGGAGGGAAGGAGTAGAGACAGTGAGGGAAGACTGGATTTTTCCTATCAGCCGGCTGTCATGATGGGACGGGAAGAGGGAATGGTGTGGTGTCTATTTAAAAGTCCTTTTTTTTTTTTTTTTTTTTTTTTAAAGAAAAAGCCTTGATCAGGCTTATAACCTGAGAGAATAGTGCCAGAAGAGAGGAAATAGTTATAATTGTGGGAGGAAGGGAGGTAAGGGGCAGGGGCAGGATCCTGGAGGAGTCAGGAGGGAGGAAAGTCCTGAGGGAAGTACTGGAAGAATCAGCCTTGGGCAGAAGGATTCTTGCCCCATCCCCTGAGACAGGAAGCAGGAAAAAAGGGAAGGATGTAGATAAGTTTGCAGGTGGTTGGGAGAGAGCAGAGGAAGCTGAGGAAGTTCCTGTCTAATGGCCCCTGTTTTCGCTGTTAAGTAGATAGAAGTGGGAGAGTACAGATAATGGTGAAATCTTGTAAATAGATCTGGTGGGGACAGAGGGAGGAACTGATTCATTTGTCTGCAGTGTTGAGGTCCTGATTCTGTCCCCTCTAGGCTGAGGCTAATCTATAACAACTGCAATTTCCTCTAGTAATACCCAATTGCCTAGGGCTCGGGTATAGGAGGAGGCAATGCTGACAGATTGATTCAGGACTGATTGTTATTTCCAGCAGTAGTACTAAGGATCAAGGAATACCCTGAATAAGAAAAGAAGTCTTTGCAGGAGAATAACACTGAAAAATAGGTGTAGCTAGAAAATTGGAAGGCTAAAAGTTGTAGTCAGGATATTGAGAGTTTATGATTTTTGATAGGATACAGTTCTAGATGATTCCATCCATCCATCCATCCATCCATCCATCCATTCATCCTTCCCTCCCTCCCTCCCTCCCTCCATCCATCCATTTGATGTAGGCAGGCATATAGGACAAAACTGATTAGGTTTGTGAGCTGGAAGACCATGCCTTCACCATGCTCCCTGTTTGATGTAATGCCCCTACCTAACCACACCTGTACACCCACCTGCCAATCAGACTAACTAACTTCTCCCTTTTGGAAATGGATTAAAGGCCTGGAGCATAGTGGGGCTGCCTCTTTTTTCCCTCCCTGCCCTTGATCCCTTTGCTGCCCCACGCCTTCGGGGAATGTGGCTTTAAGCCACCAGCTCCATGCTTCCCAGCCTGCATGTTCCTCCATGTGGCTGGCTCCTGGACTGCTCTCTGCTCAGTATGAATCTAAATTTCCCTTTCTTAGATATGGCCCTCAGTCTCCAATGCATTTCTCTCATTAAATAAAAAGTTTAAAAACTTATCATGCTGCCTGGTTTATTTGAGCCAGTATTCAGAATTCTCTGAATTCATGGCAAGAGCCCACACAACTTATTAATTTCAGGATATATTAATAAGCAAATCAGTATCAATCATACTGACCCATGCACCTACCCATCCACTTATCCATCTATCCAGTTATTTAATGTGTATGTATTTATCACCCATATGGAGATCCTGTCGTAGAAATGAAGCAAGGTCAAGGGAGTAGCCATAGTGAATTAGAATGTAAATGAAGGTCAATAGAAGTGGCCAAAGAAACAAGAGGAAGAAGAATCAGGTATAAGAAGACTCTGAGCTTTAGCTAACTGTGAGAAAGTCAACAGTCCTTTCCTCACTGGACTGCAAAGTCCATGTAGCTGGAAGATAGTAACTCAGAGAGATAGAAAGTTCAGTGCTACTCTGGCCTCAGAATCAGCCCTTAAGGCATTCAGATCTGGATAAAAAGCCCGTGAGAGTATTTCAGGCATGGAAAGCCAAGACACTCTGGCAAAAAACAAAAAACAAACAAACAAAAAAACAAAACAAAACAAAAAAAACCTCTATGAAAGATCTCTGTGAGATCCCAGTGGAAAGAACAGGCCATCAAAGAAGGAGGTACCTTTCTCTGAAGGGAGGAGAAAACATCCACTTTGACTATGACCTTGTTTAAATAAGATTGAAGTCAGCGAACTCAAGAGGCTTCCGTAGCCTTGGCAACTCATGACAAGAGCCTAGGGTGATTACTGATGCCATAAACAAGAGTGTCAATTTGTTAAGTCGACAACAGGAGTCACTGTGCACTTACTCCCCATGTAGGATCTCTGTCCTGAAAGTGTTGTACAATGTGAATTAATGCTATAACTAGTACTCAAATAGTACTTTACACTTTGTGTTTCTGTGTGGGTGCAAACTGTTGAAATCTTTACTTAATATATACTAGGTTGATCTTCTGTATATAAAGATAATTGAAAATGAAACTTGATGTGAATGGGATGGGAGAAGGAGTGGGAGTTGGGAGAGTTGTGGGCAAGAGGGAAGTTACTGGGTGGGGGGAAGCCACTGTAATCCATAAGCTGTACTTTGGAAATTTATATTTGTTAAATAAAAGTTAAAAAAAAAAGAAAGTTCAGTGCTATATGGAATGAATCTTTGGAGGGTGGGGGACTCTTCACAGAAGGTTGGAGAATGTTGTATCTTTGAACGGCACTGGGTCATTTGTAGACAGATGAGTTCCAGACACTGGATATGGGGCTTTAGAAGAGAAGCTCTCTGGAGTAAGACATCCTCTCTGCAGATTGGAGCCAGGTTTCAGTTATGTCAGAACACTCTGAGAAGACCAACGATGCAGCAGTACCAATTGGCCAGCATGGGAGGGACTTTCTGGAGGTCACATAAATACTCAGGTTTTAGGGCCAAGTTTAACCATTAAGATATATTAGCCTTTATATTTTTCCCGTTCAGCTTCCTGATACACTTTTTTATGATTTACTTATTCATTTGAAAGGCCGAGTTACAGAGAGAAAGGGAGAGACAGAAGAGATTTTCCATCTGCTGGTGCCTCCCCAGATGATCGTAACGGCCAGCACTGGGACGGGCTGAAGACAGGAGCCAGAAGCTTCTTCCAGGTCTCTCACAATGACAGTAGAGGATGCAGCACTTGGGCCATCTTCTGCTGCTTTCCCCAGGCACATTAACAGTGAGCTGGATTGGAAGTGGAGCAGCTGGGACACGAACCAGTGCCCACATGGGATGCCAGCACTGCAAGTGGCAGCTTTATCTGCTATACCACAATGCCCCCCCGATATACTTTTATGCCAGACACTTACCAGGTTATTTATTCTTTTAAAAAATTTTGCAGGTGTTCTAAAATTTCTCTCACAGTGTGTAATGACACAAAGGTTAACTGATCAATTCCTCTACACACAAGCCTGGGGTATATAAACATATTTCCGGCTTGTCCAGATACATGGATAGTTCAGGAAACGTGGAGAGTAATAGCTTCCAACTAAATCTGAGAAGTCCACCTTAGAGACAGTGGCCAGTAAAGGGTAGCTGTGCCGGACTACTACTGTCAGAGCTGGGAACCAGGACACTATCTAGAAAACTAAAAACTTAGAGGGGAAAAATATGAGCCATAAAGAGTCCAGGGGCAAAGCATTAGGTAGCACAGGTGAAGTAAATTAACCTGCAACAGATTTTTACAGTCAAGGTCATCACATTAGATTAATCCTTCTCCAACCAAGAAACAGCTACACTCTATCTGGCTGAATCCTCACTGGCCCTTTCCCTGCTCAGATGCATACACTGGAGCAGGAAGCCAATAAATCCCAGGACAGGAATCAGATTTCTACCATGCAGAGCCGCAGCTTGGTTGTGTTGGGCCATGTTGGCCATGGTGCTGTTGGACCATAATGAATTTACAACACCCCAGTTTCTCACAAGCAGACTGTATCATTTTATTTTTTAACTGGCCCTGAGGATATTTTACAATATACTCTGAGTGACTAAAAGCCCTCCACTAGAGTGAGGGGCTTGAATGCATAGCTGCTGTCTTCCTAGCCGTCTCTGTTTTTTTAACTTTTTGGATTCCCCCGTTATTCTCCATCAAAGACTTTGCCTTTTTGGAAAATGAATTTGCTTGCATGCATCACTTTGTTACTTGCTTTCTGGTACACAGGTGGCCAAAAATATCCGTGCAGAGTTAAAGGAACACAACACTCCTGACAGAATTCAGCATGATCAAATACCGAAACTGGCAAACCGGCGAGTCTGAAGGGGTAGCTTCAGACTTTGCTGTCAACCACTTGGAGGTATCACTGGTGTTCTGAAGTGGGGAAGGGGCCACGGCAGGGTAACATCTTGACTGATGACTCATCAAGTTACCTCTGATATGCCTCTGGAGCAAGAGTACTCTGACTTCTGTAGATTTCTGAATTTATGTCCACTAGGAACCACTCTAAACATGTAATCAATTAAGGGAAGCTGGGAAGGAGGAAGGCAGGGTAGCCAGTGCTTCTCCAAGCTTCCCAATCCCCATCACAGTCATCTCAACACTGATACATTAAATGAGATTTTGTTAATCCAATGATGTGAAATCCCCCTCTCTTGCCTCCCCCCACTTCTATCTTTCTTTCTTTCTTCTAAAATAATAAATTCAAGGTTGCAATTACCAGCAGGCTGTGTGCCTTCCTGCCATGGCTGAGGAAGGCTAAGAATTATGCTGGTAATATGGGTTTTATAATCACAAACTGCAAGTGGCCTTAAGCTGAAACTGAACTTATTGGCTCAGCACAAGCAAGAAGACCACAGCATCGACCAGACCCAAGATAAAAGTTGCTATACTTGGCAAGGGCTTTGCAGCTCTTTAAGTAACAGTTACTAAAAAAAAAAAAAAAAAAAAAAAAACAAAAAAAAACCCCTCCTGGTTCGTGGGGCTAGTGCTGTAGGGTAGCAGGTAAGGCTGCTGCCTATAGTGCCAGCATCCCATATGGGCACCGGTTTGAGTCCTGGCTACTACACTTCCTATCCAGCTCTCTGCTATGGCCTAGGAAAGCAGTGCAAGATGGCCCAAGTCCTTGGGCCCCTGCACCCACATGGGAGACCTGGAAGAAGCTTCTGGCTCATGGCTTCTGGCTTCAGATCAGCTTGGCTCCAGCCGATGCAGCCATTTGCGGAGTGAACCAGTTGATGGAAGACTTTCTCTCTCTCTCTCTGCTTAACTCTGACTTTCAATAAATGAATAAAATCTTTTTAAAAAATCAAATTAAAAAATCCTGGTTCATAAGAAAGCTTAGCCTCTTGGGGTTTTCCTGGGGAGATAATGCTATACACAGGTAGTTCTGCCCCCAGCAGGCTACCTACATGCACCACCCTGATCCTTCCTGTGGTTGAGGACAATCACTGGGAACACCTGTCCTTTAAGTGCCTCAAGCGCAAATGGATGAGAATTCTGTGCAAGGACCTATGTTGATTCCAAGTTCTGTTTTTGAGAAATGGTTTGGCCCTGACAGTAGGCAGCTTGACAGGCTTCTGTGTGAGACTCAGCGTCAGCTGGACCGCTAAATGCTCCCTGGAGCAGCAAGCACTGCTACTGTGCTCTGGCATTGGGCTTATGGATCCAGGGAGCAAACAGAACCTTGGTATTGCTCACACTCATTTAGAAGTTGGCCAGGATTTCACTGGAAACCCAGCACTTGCCGAAGAAGCACCCTCTGACCACTGTAAGATAATCTTACGTGAGGCTGCTATACACTATGGTTCACTCCTCTATACATTATTAGGAAGTCAGAAGCCCAGTTTTAATGATCTCAGCCCTGCCTTTTCTGAGCCAAGGTTTAATGTTACACAGCTATCTATAGGAAATACCATTTGTGCCTTTTGAAAAACTGCACCTGAAGATATTACCTGGCACATATCTCTTCCAGGTGAGCCTTAGACCTCACAGGGACAAACACAGGGCATGGCGGGGGACTCGTACATTAGGTTTCTGTTGCTATGCTGGTTACTCTGCTTTAAAATATTTTTCTCTGCATTTGCAAATAGTAAGTCCCTTAGACCACTTCATGAAGTAGTGAGAACGTAAGTGCCAGAAATAAAGGGATATGACTATTTGTTCTCCATTGTATTCCCAGGACCTACCGAAGAGCCTGTAGCTTGTGATCAGAAAACATACTAACAAGTGACTAGAAAATGGATGACTGAAGACACACACACAAACACATACACACACACACACACACAGAAATTAGCTGTGTGGTGCTTCACCACTCATTTTATTAATAATTTTCCAAAAGTAAAGACAGTTTGTGTTTGTGATCACCTGGATTCATTCAACACATCTTCACAGCACAGCAACCGTGGCCCAGAACCCCTCGGACACAGCTGTTGCTCTCCAGGGGTTCATGTGTCTAGCAGGTTAAGTGAAGGGATCAGCTGATAATTTTAGGACAGTGTGACGAGTACACTGGTAAGAGAAGTTTGCAGATACTCAGGGAGTTCGAAGAAGGGCACTTGGCTAGCTGGAAATATGGGGAGACTGGACCAGAGTGGCGGTCCTGAAGGGGGCTATGGCCAAGGTGAGCCTCAGCGGATGGACAAGAGACAGTCGGAGGAAGGGCAGGGGAGCGTCCTAAGGGCAGCGTCAAGCAGAGGAGCTTCGGGAGTGGAAAGGAGAAGAGCTGGGTGTGGCTGCAGCATTCGGGAAGAGGCAGCAGGTGGTGAGGTGGCAGCTGGGCACTTCTGAGGAGCCTGGGATTTATTTCTCAGCAGAGAGGCACTTTCAGATGGCTCTCACATGGGGAAGTGACCTGGTAGGATCCGCCCCTTAGATGATTCACACTAATGGAGCCTGGACAAGAGCAGGACAAACCACGGGTCAGCAGGACCAGTTAGCACAGGTGATAGCAGAGAAGGGCCTGGAACCTGGCATGGTTGTGGAAGCAGAGAATCCCCTGGGAGAAATACTTTGGAGAAAATGCTGGTGTACTTTGAAAACACATTTTTATTTTATACTACATTATTATTAGTATTCTCAGACAATTCCTGTGGGGTTCTTCCTTTGTCAATTTTCTTTTTGTTACCTACCAAAGCACACTTTGTTCTAAATATTTTTATGGCAATTCTTGATTTAAAAGACTAACCTCTGAAGTTATCATGACAAAAATATAGATGCTTCCCTGCTTTCTTAGCTAGAGTGGCAGACAAACAAACAAGCAAACAAACACTGATCTTGCTAACTTGAAATCTGGGGATATACAGAGTTAGGTAAGAATGCATGTATTGGCAGCATTTAAAAAGTTATTTGTAAGGTCTATTTAATCCTATCACAGTAGTGGAAAGGACTTGAAGACTGACATACAGACTCATCCAAATACCTACCCTAAACTGAGATGAAAAAATAAACTATCTTTGCAATTTTTTAGAAATGTCACAGAATACAGAAATGATACTTTTCGAAAAGACATTTTCCCCCAGCAATCTTACAAAAGAGCATTCTTTTCACTTTTTGTCTCCCAAAGTGATAACAATGAAATGGGTTGATACCATGCCCTGGTTTCACACCCGTCACCAACATTAGACTGACGGTACCTTGTGCACAATGAGCTCATGGGTGCCGTCTGGAAGAGTCCTGCCATCTTCCTGCATCAGGGGGACAAAAGAGAAACCAAACAACTTCTTTTCTCCTTTCTCCTTGGCTGTGGAAAGAAAGAAAGAAATCACTTGGTTCCTGAAGTGCATGTTTAGACCCCTATTGTCAGAAATACAGACTGCCAACAAGCATGGGCGTGAAGAACCACAACTCCCACCACAGGTCCCTCTGCACAACTGAGAGCAGTTTCAGTGAGAGGACATGGATGTAAGGAAGTCACCCTTAAACCCTAGATTCCTGCTCCCTGATCTTCCAGTTAAAAGGCTTGCAAGGCTTGTCTAATTCTCTTCTTGGGACTCAGTATCCAAAGTGTTTTTTTTTTTTTTTTTGACAGGCGGAGTTAGAAAGTGCGAGAGAGAAAGACAGAGAGAAAGGTCTTCCTTCCATTGGTTCACCCCCTCAAATGGCTGATATGGCTGGCGCGCTGCACTGATCCAAAGCCAGGAGCCAATGGCAGGAGCCAGGTGCTTCTCCTGGTCTCCCATGCGGGTGCAGGGGCCCAAGCACTTGGGCCATCCTCCACTGCCTTCCTGGGCCGCAGCAAAGAGCTGGACTGGAAGAGGAGCAACCAGCACAGAATCCGGCGCCTGGACCGGGACTAGAACCTGGGGTTCCGGTGCCACAGGTGGAGGATTAGTCTAGTGAGCCATGGCACTGGCCCCAAAGTTATGTTTTTTAAAAAAATCTGGCCGGCGCTGCGGCTCACTAGGCTAATCCTCCGCCTTGCGGTGCCAGCACACCGGGTTCTAGTCCCGGTTGCCCCTCTTCCAGGCCAGCTCTCTGCTGTGGCCAGGGAGTGCAGTGGAGGATGGCCCAAGTGCTTGGGCCCTGCACCCCATGGGAGACCAGGATAAGTACCTGGCTCCTGCCATCGGATCAGTGCGGTGCGCCGGCCGCAGTGCGCCAGCTGCTGTGGCCATTGGGGGGTGAACCAACGGCAAAGGAAGACCTTTCCCTCTCTCTCTCTCTCTCACTGTCCACTCTGCCTGTCAAAAAATAAAAATAAATAAATAAAAAAAAATCTATGGATTGCCTTTTTCTTCTCCTGTCTCACGTCTTACTCTTGAACATAAGCACCACTGAAGGTGGGATTCTTGTTGGCTTTAACTTATCATCTCAAAGAGTGCCAGGAACACAGTAAGGTTTCAATAAATACATGCTAAATGAAAACATGAGATTCAATTTGCTACCCATAGAAAGGGAATCTTTCAGCTTTACTTTGGTCCAGGACAGAATTTCTGTCTCTATGTCTGCACATGGGAGAGACTGTGCCCTGTGGATGCTGCCTTTAGAGTGTAAGCCAGGCAGGCTGCATGAGTGCAATCTATAGTCTAATAAGGGCTTCCTGTCATAGCACTCTGGAAGGCGGAAATGAGGCTTTCAGATGCTGAATTAAAAATTACACTGACTAGACTTGAGAAGGGTCCTAGCAAGCATTTATAAATGAGGAAGCTGAGATCATGGGTGTCAGGCAACTTGCTCAAGCTCTCTGAAATACCGTCTGGTCCTTCCCACCAAGCTGCGTTTCTCAAAGCATGGAGAAAGCACTAACAGAATTTTGTTCAACCTGACTGTCCTTGTACACAGATGTGCAAGGCGAGGTTCTCCAGGGTTGCTAGACTATTCTGGGCTGGATAGTTATTCTTAGCCACACAAGTATGGAAAAGGAGTCTCACACTTGAAAAAAGTTCACCTTTGGGATACAGTAGGATGCAAGCTATAGTTAGATATGCAGTCTTGAAGATCGGAAATCATCCCTTTATCATTGCTTCTGTCCTTTAGCCACAGAGAAGTGGGGGCTCACGCAGAGAATAGTGACTTTTGCCTGGCATGAATGAGCTCCAAGCAAGAGAACAACCTCCAAAATGTGATTACATCAAAGGACTCTCTTTTAAAATCATTAATCTCCACCCCCGAGAGAAACTAGAAGAACACTGATTTTTTTTTTTTTTTTCAAAGTTAAGCCAAAACCACAGCAAACATCCCTGGTAAGAGTTCCCACATGAACGATCTGGAACTTAGGATTCAGATGTGGAAACTTATTTAGGTACAATTCCCTAAGTTTAGTTGACTATCTTTTTTGGTGTGGTCTGTGATATTCAATTCAGAAAGATAAAAAAGAATAAAAATTCCATAATGGACAAAATTAGCAAAGATAAAAACAAGCAATAGTTTATTCAGATGTCCCTTCAATTGTAAAATAAAAATAAACACTAAACAAACTTTAAAGGACATGACCATTAGCTTAGGACTAGTCCAATGAATGGATGGTCACATTTCACACAGTATGGCCCCCTTTTGCTAATAAAAACTTCTAAGTGTACGGATTCTACTTTTAACTTTCTAATTCATTTTCTAGTACCGTGACTCCAATAAGCCAGCTTCCTGGGTCCTCCAATTCACAGACTCTTCCCTCCTTCCCCCCTCCTGTCTTACCCCCATTTTCTTGGTCCATCATTCCAATCACTTCTTTCAGTCCCTCACACCTCTATACTTCTAATGTAACTTGCAGGTTATGCTGTCCCAAACTGATTTCATACACACTAACCACAGAGAGGTCCTTAGTGAGGGAAACCTTCTTGCATTTACTTAGTCAACTCACTTTCCCTCCACAAGGTAAGATCACAACCCACCTGTACTTGTCCCCCCTGGAACTACTCTCAAGTATCCAAGATCCCGGTGAAGGCTAGGGTTCCATAACTCACCCTCCAGGACCCTATTCCTACCGCTGCCCCTGCTTTCTCCTACAACGACCCTTCCATCCCTGCTGAATCATCTCTGCCAAATAACCACGTCCTAAAAGCTCCATATTAAAACAACTCGCATAACCCAAGGTTTCTATCCCATGTCCCCATTCACAGACCTCCTTTTACAATAGTCTATTTTTTAAAGCAGATTTAGGTTCACAAAATTGATAAGAAGGTACAGAGATTTCCCTGCCTCCACACATATACAGCTTCCTCCACTGTCAACATCCCCCAGCAGGGTAGCACATTTGTTCTAAGTGCTGAACCTACATTAACATATCAGTATCAGAGTCCACAGTGACATCAGGATTCATTCTTGGTGTTGTGTATCTATGGTTTTGGACAAGTATAATGGATCCATCACTATAGTTTCATTCAGAGTAGTTTCACTGCCCTTAAACTCCTGTTACTTGCCTACTCATCTCTCCCTTCCTCAAACATTGGCAATCACTGAATTTTCTATTCTCCCTAACTTTGCCTTCTGTAGATCACCACGGAGTTGGAGTCACACAGTCTGTTGCCTTTCCACACAGGTTTCTTTTACTCTGTAATATGAATTGAAGACTTTTCCAGGCCTTTTTATGTCTTGAGGGTTCATTTCATTTTAGTACTGAATAATAGTCCAAAAGATGCACCACAGTTTTTGTGTGGATGTGATATCAAGGAGCCTGATTGTTATACTGTGTAAATGTATATTTAGTTTGGCAAGAGACCACCACACTGCCTTCTAAACTGGCTTTGCCATTTTGTATTTTCCCCGGCAATGCCTGAGAATTCCTGTTGTTCCGTATTCTCACCAGCATTTGGTGTTGTCAGTTCTCTTGGCTTTGGACATTCTAATAGGTGTGGGTGGTACCTCACTGTTCCTTTAATTAGCAGTTTGCTGATGATATGTAATATGTGATGTAGAGCATCTTTTCCTGTTTTTCTGACATTTGTACATCTTCTTTTTAAAAATGTATTTATTTATTTGAAAGACAGAGAGAGAGTGAAATCCCCCAACTGCAGATTCACTCCACAAATACTTGCAACAGCTATGGCTGGGCCAGACTGAAACCAAGGAATCTGGGTCCCCCACGTGGATGGTAGTGACCCAAGTATTTCAGCCGTCATCTGCTGTCTCCCAGGGTGTGCATTATCAGGAATAGGGACAGGACTTGAATCCAGGAATTCTAATATGGGATGCAGGTGTTCCAAATGATGTCCTAACCATTACACTACACAACTGTTCTGGTATATTTTCTTTAGTAAGGTATCTGTTAAGATATAGCTCAGTGGGTTAAAGCTGCAGCCTGTAACACCATCATCTCATATGGCTGCTGGTTCAAGTTCTAGCTGCTCTACTTCCAATCCAGCTCCCTGCTATGTGTCTGGAAAAGCAGTATAGGATGGCTCAAGACCTTGGGCCCACGCATCCACATGGGAAAACCAGATGAAGTTCCAGGCTCCTGGCTTCAGCCTGGCCCAGCCTGGCTGTTACACCTATTTGGGGAGTAAGCCTGTAGATGGAAGATCTCTCTCTCTCTCTCTTTCTTTGTCTCTCCTCTCTCTGTAATTCCACCTCTCAAATAAATCAATCTTAAAATTTTTTTAAATTTATTTTTTAACTTTAATTGAAAGGCAGAGAGACAGATAGAGATTTTCCATCTGCTGGTTTACTCCTCACATACCTTCAACAGTTGGGGCTGGGTCAGGTTGAAGCCAAGAGCCAGGAAGTCAAACCAGGCAGGGACTCAAGCACTTGAATCTTTACCTGCTGCCTTCCAGCATGCAGGTGGACTGGAAGTGGAGGAGCGAGACCTTGAGCTAGGCACTCCACTATGGGATGCTGACCTCCCAAACGGTATGGGAACCACTGCACCAAACAACTGCCTCATATTTTAGTTGCGTTGTTCATTTTCTTATTAGTAAATTAACACATTTTTTTCAAAGATTTATTATATTTATTTGAAAGGCTGAGTGACAGAGAGGGAGAGACAGAGAAACTTATTGAATTTTAGGAACTCTGTGTATTTTGAATAAAAATCTTTTATCAAATATGTTTTCTGCAATATTTTCTACCAATCTGTGGCTTATCTTTTCCTTCTTAACAGTGACTTTCAAAGACTTGAAAATTTTTGATTTTAATAAAATTAAGTTATTCTTTCATAGATCATGTCTTTGCTATTGTATCTATAAACTCATTAACCCAAGGTCATTTACATTTTGTCTTATGTTACATTCTGGATGTTTAAGAGTTTTGTGTTGTGCATTTGGGTCTCTGATCCATTTTAAGTGAATTTGGATGTAAGGATATACCTATCTTAATTTTTTGCAAGTGAATGTCCATTTGCTTTAGCATCATTTGTTGAAAAGATTATCTCTCTCTATTGTTTTGCCTTAGTTTTTTTTTTTTTTTGTCAAAGATCATCTTACTTTATGAGAGTCTTTATCTGGGCTCTCTATTTTGTCCCACTGATTTTGTCTATTCTTTTGCAATAAACTACTGCCTTGACCACTGTAGCTACAAGTAAGTCTTGAAGTCAGGTAATGTCAGTCAGTCCTCCAACTTTGTTCTTCTCCTTTAATATTATGCTTTTGTTTTTCCACATAAACATTAATATTTTTTTAAAAAAGATTTATTTATTTATTTGAAAGTCAGAGTTACAGAGAGGAGAAACAGAGAGAGAGAGAGAGAGAGAGAGAGAGAGATTTTCCATCTGTCAGTTCACTCTCCAAATGGTTCCAATGGCCCGGGCTGACTGGGTCAGGCCAAAGCCAGGAACCAGAAGCTTCTTTTGGGTCTCCCATTTGGGTGGCAGGGGCCCAAACACTTGGGTCATCTTCTGCTTTTCCAGGCACATTAGCAAGGAGCTGGATCAGAAGTGGAGCAGATGGAACTTGAGATGGTGCCCATATGGGATGCTGGAACCAGAGGCAGCAGCTTAACCTACTGCACCACAGGACCAGTCCTAGGATTTTTCAACATCCACAAAATATTTTGCTGAGATTTTTACTGGAATTGTGTTGAATTTATAGATCTAGTTAAGAAGAACTGACATTTCAATTATTTAAAGTCTTCCTATCCATTACCACTGCTCTTGTATTTGTTACAGCAAAGCTTCTCAAAAACTTTGGCTATGCTTACTGCTTTCCCTTCCTTCTCTTGGTCTTACTCCTGAACTCACATTCGTCACCATAAAACCACATATTGGGCTCAATGACTTCCATGATGTCAGACAGAATATTTTTTCTGTCCTCATATTATTTACCTGTCATTTCACCTCTTGAATTGAATTTTTCCTTGATTCTCTAACCTACTATCTATTCCTTCTTAATATCACTTAGTGGCTCTTTCTCATTCTCCCAGCTTAAATGTGGGAGTAACCCTAGATACCCAAATCTTTGGCCTTTCCTTTACTGTTTAGTAAATTTACTGCCTAGGAATCTCATCCAGTCTCATGGCTTTAAAACACATAAAAATAAGGGCAGTCACTTGATATAACAGCTAATATGCCAGTTGGGACACGTGCATCCCGTGTTGGAGTTCCTGGGTTGGAGTTCCAGCTCTGCTTCCAATTCCAGCTGCCTGCTAATGCGTACCCTGGAAGGCAGCAGGTGAGATAACTCAAGTAGTTGGGCTCCTGCCATGCACGTGACAAACTGGATTGAGTTCCCAGCTTCCTGGTTCATTCTGGCCCAACCCTGGTTATTGTGGTCACTTTAGGGAGTAAGTCAGCAGATTGGAAATTCCTGTTTGCCTGTCTTTCTCTCCTTTTCAAAATAAAAATAAATATTAATTAAAATTGGGGATATCAAAGTGGCATGTACCAATGACATCTCACTAGTCCAAGTGATCAATTTCTGTTCACAATTGATCATAATGAAAGGACTAAGAGTCAAAGGGATCACATAAACAAGTCTAGTGCCTGCTAATACTAACCGATAGAATAAATAAAGGGGAGAGCGATCCAACACGGGAAGCAAGATACACAGCAGACTCATAGAATGGCGGATGTCCTAAACAGCACTCTGGCCTCAGAATCAGCCCTAAAGGCATTCGGATCCGGCTGAAAAGCCCATGAGAGTATTTCAGGCATGGAAAGCCAAGACACTCTGGCAAAAGAAAAGAAAACAAAACAAAACAAAAAAAAACCTAAATGAAAGATCTCTGTGAGTGAGATCCCAGTGGAAAGAACAGGTCTTCAAAGAAGGAGGTACCTTTCTCTGAAGGGAGGAGAGAACTTCCACTTTGACTATGACCTTGTCCAAATAAAATAAGAGTCGGTGAACTCAAAAGGCTTCCATAGCCTTGGAAACTCATGACTGGAGCATAGGGAGATTACTGATGCCATAAACAGGAGTGTCAATTTGTAAAGTCAACAACAGGAGTCACTGTGCACTTACTCCTCATGTAGGATCTCTGACCTTAATGTGCTGTACATTGAGATTTAATGCTATAACGAGTACTCAAACAGTATTTTTCACTTTGTGTTTCTATGTGGGTACAAACTGTTGAAATCTTTACTTAATGTATCCTAAACTGATCTTCTATATATAAAGAAAATTGAAAATGAATCTTGATATGAATGGAAGGGGAGAGAGAGCGGGAAAGGGGAGGGTTGCGGGTGGGAGGGAAGTCATTGGGGGGGGGGGGAGAGCCAATGTAATCCATAAGCTGTACTTTGGAAATCTATATTCATTAAATAAAAGTTAAAAAAAATTAAAATTGGGGATGTGCCAGAGCTGGATTAGACTGGCTCACAGGCGCTGGCAGTGGGCATCCTTCCTCAATCACACATCCACTGACAGCAAGTTGGTAACCTAAAGTTGAGAGCAAAGGGATTACTGACATCTGGGAATCAGCCAATGCTACTTTCTATGAGTCATCAATTTCAGGAGACCCTGCAGGTTCCCCATATGTATTTGTTCTCTTCCTTCCTCCCTGTTTCATGGAGGTCATTGCCTTTCAAGAAGAGAACACACTTACCTCTCAGGATCCCACTTTCTTCTTCTTGGTCCTCCCGCAGGTTCACTTGTTGTAAGCACTCGACAAATCAGCCTACATCATCAGCACTGCTCAGTGAGCAGACTATGCCAGTACTACAGAATACAACCAAGCCACGGGCCAACCCACCAACACTTACTAGAACAATGCCGAAACTCAAAGCGGATGTGTGCGCCCCTGAATTTATCCACAGGAATGGGAAGTTTCAGCAGTTCAGCCCACCTGGGACTGTTGTTATGATAAAGCACAAATGAGTGGTACTCGCTGGCTGGAGGCTCTCCAGAGCCAAAGGAGATAAAATCCTAGCAAAGGAAACATGCAGGTTAAAGACAGCTTTATTCAAAGTTGCATTTGAAAGCAGCGGAACAATCATTCAGCTGTGTCTGTTCCCCACATAGCGCCTGCTATGAAACTACCTCCCTGGGCTTCTGCTTCTCTCTTTTGGCTTCCATCAGGTTCTGTGTTTCATTCTGATGCTGGTCTCTCGGGACTTACTGCACCAGGCGTGGACTCTGGAGACACATGGGAGAGGGACAACCTGTGCCCCACTGAGTTAACTGTGAGACAAAGTGCCCAACGTGCTACAGTCAAAAGCCTGTTCCATGCCTCAGTGCATGATGCACTAGGCTCTGGACCAACTCTCATGTTAGAAAGGGCAACTGTACCTCAAGAAGGGGCTCGTAAGAACTTCTTCCATGAAGGAATCTGATATCATCACGTGAATTACTAATAGCCTATCTTTAGGCTCATTTTGGTCAAAATGATAATAAATAGCAGGGAAGGGGTTTGGTGCAGAGGTTATGATGCTACTTGGGTGGCCCCCATCCTGTATCAGAGAGGCAAACTTGACTCCCAGCTCTGTTTCCTATTCCAGCTTCCTGCTAATGTGCACCATAGGAGGCAGCAGGTGGTAGCTCAGATACTTGGGTCCCTGTCACTCATATGGGAGACCCACATGGAGTTCTGGGATCCTGGCTTCAGCTTGGCCCACTCATGGCTGTTACAAGTATTTGTGGGAATGAACCAGTAGATGGAAGATCTCTCTTTCAAATAAAGATAAATAAATAATAAAACAGAAAATAAATGGAATATGATTTACATATATTTTAAGAGGGTTCATCTCCAAAAAATACATATGGTAAAATATGATAGTTTAAAAAGCTTGCCAGAGTTAAAGTGTACATCTATAATACTATGGTAGATGAAAGGGAAAAAATGAAATGGCATAGCAAATTACCGCATTTAAAAAATAGCTGCTGTAAGGTAATTGTTGATACAAGTAATTAAACAAAACGTAAAAGATTTGTTATCTTCCTACTTAATTTTCTGAGAGGCATTTTAATGAATTAAAAAAAAAAAACTAGAGTTGGAGAAGAAAAATAAAACAGAAAACACTGTGAGACAGAAATTGAGAGCATTAAAGATGAAGCAAATACAATTGTTTTACCAAAAAAGCACCCATTATTAACATACCTTTAAATTCTGGCCACTACTGTCTATAATGAACATGGTAACTTCCACATTTCTGGCCACACTCTTCCCTCCTTTCTCAAATTCTCCCCTCTCTATGGTGATATACAAGTCGTTCCTCATTTCACCTATTAGAAAAGGAAAATTAAAACCATGTTACATATAATAAGAAATATAGTTGTCTCTCAAGAAAACCATGCTGGCTCTAAAAATATATTGTTATAATTAAGAGTGATTTACTACTATGGTTCTAATAATTTGTGACTATTTTAAAATTTATGGCATATAAATGAAATAGGCATCTTTTCATTTGAATACTGTTTATAGCCCTTGCCTATATTCCTGCTGAACTATGGTCTTTTTGCTTTTTATGTGTTGATCTCTTTATTAAATATTATTTTACATATAAAAGTACAAATATATCATATTTATCTGTTTAGCAAAGGGGCCCTAGCCTAACTGCCTGTCCACAAGAATAAAAGCAAGACTCTGCTAATCTGAATTAGCAACTCTGCACAACTGTGCATCTCTGAAGGTGCTGTCAAGTCTCACCATTCTTCAGTATTTCCCTCCTTTCATTTATGAGGTGTGACCCCAAAGTGACAGGATGGCAAGGGTAATAAAACACAAGTCTTAATACTTAATAGTCAAAGAGCTTTGGAGTAGAAGAAATACCTAACTGGAATAAAATGATAGGACTGTAAAGGGTACAATTACAATTTAAATCCTTCCCAAAATTCATGGACAAAATGATCTCACTGCTGGAAGAATCCAGATTAGTACTTTATGAACACAGATGTTTAATGATTCAGCCATACAGACAAATGCTACTTCGTATTTCATACCATCAAGTTTTAGAAGGAGATGGGAAAGGCCATAGATTCAAACTGACATATTCTATGCCACATAAACCATTTACTTTTTTCTGTTGGTGATTTATCATATACCAACACTTTTCCATCTTACCCATTTCTTAGGGCAAGCAAAAAGCAAAGAAATTTGATAGCAACTAGCAAAATTAGGGAAATGCGCTACAGCATGCTTTTACCTCTCCTATAAGAATTAAGTGGTAAATGGAGAGGGAATTGAGAAGTCAATGAAATGCTACTTGAAAGCTGTTGAAGGTAAATGCTGAGGTGGCAAGGTTGAAATTGCTTCTAGATAACATCCCTTTGTAACATCTGAAAAATCAGAAGTACTACTCTGTGTTTTCTAATAAAAATATCCTCCCTATAACAAAGCAAATCACTAGAAGGAAAAATAAGCATGTAAATATGTCCATAATTGGGAGATTTATAGAAATTACCGTGCAAAATGCATACCGGGGCGGGGAAGGTGGGAGAAAGAAGGGGAACCAAGACCAATGTGCCTAGCATCTTCCTCTATACAAATCAACCTTTGATGATGTATTCATTCAAATATGGCCTGACAAGAACATGGATTGGCCCTGACACAGGAACAGAATAAGCTCTGAAAAGTATGAAATCTTAGGCACCTTCTTCTTTTTTTTTTTTTTAAAGATTTATTTATGTATTTGAAGGTCAGAGTTACATAGAGAGAGAAGGAGAGGCAGAGAAAGAGAGGTCTTCCATCCACTGGTTCACTCCCCAGTTGGCTGCAACGGCTGGAACTGTGCCGATCTGAAGCCAGGAGCTTCTTCTGGGTCTCCTATGTGGGTGCAGGGGCCCAAGCACTTGGGCCATCTTCTACTGCTTTCCCAGGCCTTAGCAGAGAGCTGGATTGTAAGAGGAGCAGCTGGGACTCGAACTGGCACCAATTTAGGATGCCGGCACTGCAGGCAGCGGCTTAACTCACAGCACTGGCCCTTAGCCACCTTCTACAAAGAGCACAGGAAGCATCCATTATTGGAAACCACTGAAACTGAGGTTGCTGCCTTAGGGATTTCTAGTGCTCTCCTATAGGTCACACAATCCAAGTTAGGAAGGCAATGAACCTGAGAAATCCAGGAGAAAAGCAGCATATTTCAACATCTTAACAACTCTATGTATATCCTTTGAAAGGTTTTCGTTTTAACTATTTTGATTTCATTTTTTAATTTTTAGAGCATGGCCCAGCAAATTTTATAACACTGCCAGATCCTTCATAACCTATTTCATTCTATTACTATAGAGC
This sequence comes from Oryctolagus cuniculus, assembly GCF_051225735.1. NCBI lineage: Eukaryota > Metazoa > Chordata > Mammalia > Lagomorpha > Leporidae > Oryctolagus > Oryctolagus cuniculus. The sequence continues at coordinate 131,625,981 of NC_142869.1, read as the reverse complement.
CATCTCATGGAATCTGTGGGTGACTGATTCCAGGACCACCTGTGCATACCAAAATCCATGGATGCTCCAGTGCCTTATATAAATAAAATGGTACAACCTACAAGAGTATAATTCTTGTATACTTTGAATCACCTCTAAATTACTAACAATAACTGATATAACTTAAATGCTATGTACATTATTGTGTATTATTTAGGGGATAATGATGTGAAGAAAAATCTGTATGTGGTCAGGACAGAGGCAATCCTACCCCCGTCCACTAATATTTTTGATCTGCAGTTGATTGAATCTGTGCATGTATAACCTGAGGATATGGAGGGCTGATTGTATACTAGTTTTTAGTACATGAACAATTAAACACACACAATTATATATACTCTTTCTCTCTCATACACAAACAGACACACACACACACACACACATACGTGCACCTTTGATGTTTACTCTAATTCCATTATAGAATACAGAGAAGACTCAAACTTTGTCTTCTGGAAGACCCAACCTCAACAAATGAAAAATGGCTCTGTTACACCAGTGGTCTGTACACATGTGAGCTCAACATGAGGTTTGGGAGGAAATTCTTATTTATTTATGAGACAAGTGGGGTGGGGGAGTGTGTGTGTGTGTTAGTTTTCATCCATTGATTCACTCCCCAAATGCCTGCAATGGATGGGGCTGGGCTAGGCTGAAGTCAGGAGCCAGGAACTCAATCCAGGTCTGCCCTGTAGGTGCCAGGGACTCAACTAACTACTTGAGTCGTCAGTGCTGCCTCCTAGCATGCACAGTAGCAGGACGCTGGAATGGGGAGTGGATCCAGGACTCAGCCCGGGTCCTATCACATGTAATTTAGATGTCCCGATCAGTGTCTGAACCACTAGGCCAAACATTTGCCTGGGAGGAAATTTTTGGCAGTTATTTTCCCACTGATATATCTGACAGACAAAAACAAAAACAAACGACACTCAGTCAAGGTACTTGAGAGCAAATGTTGGTTAATAACAGAAAATTCCTTTGCTTCTTGGAGTAGGTGACAATAAGTAACTGCTTACAAAGAGACAATAAACCACATGCTGAATAAGGAGAAGTTCTGCCTCTGGTGTTCTACCTTGGGAATTTCTCAGTGAGTAATTAGCTTGTCCAAACCCAAAGGAATTAACCGACTTGCAAAATGAAGAGTAGTTCTTGGGAGGGTGGTTTCCTCTCTCATCTGTTGGAAAGTCACAGCCACAGAAAAGTCGAGAAAAGACAAGGGAAATTTGTTCTCCTGTCTGTGGGCTATGCCCAAAGGAGGAAAGGCAGGAGATACACTGCCAGTGGCACAAAATTCTTTCCTATGTACTCGTTCAACAAATATTTCTTGAGCATCTACCAGGTGCCAGATACTATTATTCCAGGCCTGGAAGATTCAGCATTGAACAAAGTAAAAAATCCTTTCCCCACAGAGTCTAGATTCCAGAAAGGGGAGGTCTTTCATAAACACAATATTTATCATATTAAAAGGTGTTAAGTGCTATGGATAAAACATAGAGAGGAGATGTAGGGTACAGAGGAGTCAAAATTTTCTATACTATAATCCAGTTGAATTCTTTTATTTCTTCCTTACAAAAGAAATTCTAATGTGCCCACAGGCTACAGTGTCATGGAATAAGTAGGATGAGGAGTAGGCTTTTAGCCTGGGGATTAAGAAACTGTTTGGAACACCTACAACCCATATAGGAGCACCTGGATTCAAACTGGGGTCCACTCTAGATTTTAACTTCCTGCCTCTCAAATAAACAATAAATAAAAAAAGAAAGAATAAAAGAAAAAGATAAACAATTCATCTTTAAAAAATGAGCAAGAGTCTTGAATTAAAATTGTACAAAGGAAGAAACTGAAGTAAATGAAGGCTGCGTGACAAGCCATGAAATTCATTATCAAGGAAACCCAAAGAAAAATGCAATGAGAGGCCGTGCCCTGGTGTAGCAGGTTAATCCTCCACCTGCTACATGGGCGCAGGTTCTAGTCCCAGCTGCTCCTCTTCCAATCCAGCTCTCTGCTGTGGCCTGGGAAAGCAGTAGAAGATGGCCCAAGTGCTTGGGCCCCTGCACCCATATGGGAGACCAGGAAGAACCTGTCTCCTGGTTTCAGATCAGCACAGCTCTGGCCATTGAGGCCATTTGGGGAGTGAACCAATGGAAGGAAGACCTTTCACTCTGTCTCTCCCTCTCACTGTAACTCTACCTCTTAAATTAATAAATAAAAATCTTTCAAAAAAGAAAAATGTAATGATACTACTCTTGTCTCTCTCTGTCCTTCAAATAAATATATTAATTAATTAAAATAATTTTATAATTGTACAGGTTTATAAACTTTAAAAAACAAGAAGGCCTATGTCCTAGCAATTTTCTGCGGCTGCTACTGTGTGTGACATTAGTCTCATGGCAATAGAAACTTCTGGGCCTCCCTTCTGTGTTATTAAAATGGGAGTGGGCTACAGAGAAGCAGGGATGGGAAAGGTGGGAGGAGCAACAAGACTCTTTTGTTATGTTAGGCTGTTTCCATGACACACACACCAAAAAAAAAAAAAAACCTTCTGGAAAACAACACATTCACAATTTAAAACAGCTTATTACATATGCTTTAATTTTCTATTCTGTAACCGTCACTATCCCTGTAACCCCCTTTATCTTCTGCAAATCTGTTAGACTAAAACAAGATTTCTTTGGAAAGAGAACACACGACATGAAGAGTATTTCTGCAGGATGACATTCTACATATGCCTCTCCCCAGGAATTTTGCAGCTTGCTCTGTTCCAATACTGCAAGGTGCCACAGTTTGCCAAAATATGCAGAAGGATGAAGTTGAAACAAGTGCTAATTAAAATCAATACACTTGAGGCCTGCTCTGGAGAAAATTAATAAGCTCAAATGGTGTTAAGAAAGCATCTTGGGTAATTAAGAGAGAAAGCATCAAGTGAGTATGGAATGAAGTCACAGTATCAGGGTGAAAAGTTGTCATCCTGACAATGTTTATTAACACCTCACACCTCTCAGACTTGCTATTATATAAATCTCACGTGCACGACACTTTCTTTAGCAGGCCCACTGGCTGGGAAGCCTTTATGCACGTGAAGGCTAAACACCCTTGTAGACAAGATAAGGGTAAGGCAACCACAGTGGGAACAAACCCCAAGACATCGGCAACTGCAGTTAAGTGGGTCAACGAATGACATGATCTAAGTGGGCAAGACGTCTCCATCCACAGCTAAAAACTCAGTTCCTCAAACCTGTGATGAAGTCATAGGATGCGTGATTACCACATCATGTAAACCCTTGTACTTAACTTGTCCTTTATGGATCTGGAAAACAAAGGTTCTGTCATTTAGTTTTAAAACAAAAGAAAACATGTGAAAGACATGGGTTTTTGTGACCATGCATGACTAATGATGATGGCAGTAGAAGTCCTAGTAGAAAGTGACAGCAGCAGTCAGACTCGTACGGAGTCTTGCTATGTGTTAGGTAGAGCATCCCATTAAATCCTCGCCTCAATTTTCTAAGGCACAATCATTTCCATTTTACAAGCAAGGTATGTAATGTGTGGAGGTGAAAATCTGTGTCCAAGATTCTATCAGTAACCCCACTTTACCCATGAGAAAATATAAATGAACAAAAGGAGAATGGTGGTCAAATATGCTAGTACAATTCAGCTTTTATCATTAGCCTTGACTTTGCTGTTTCTGCATTGGTCATATTCAGTTCTAGAGACCACTTTTTAGATCTCAGATATAAATGCTATCAAGCAGACCATAAACATTATGGAGCAAGGTCTTGGGAGGGACGAGGAAGACAAGAGAATTAATTGAACTTAAAAATGTTGACTCCCAGGCAGAAAAATTCAAAACAATGGATAAAGTCTGAAGAAGATTGATCCAACAGGGAAGAGGTCATTTTGAGAGACAATGTGACAATGTGTTCCTGGTAACTATAAATATTATAGTATGAGCCAGAAAACCACCATTAGGGACCCTGTGGAAGACATTCATGCAGTAGACACATTGCTAGTTGAACTGTTCTTTATGTATGTGGCAGGAAAAATAATAAAGATGTCCAGGTAGTAATTTCTGGAACTATGAATATGTTACCTTACATGGCCCCAAAGGATTTTGTAGATGTGATTAAATGAAAACTTGAGATAGGGAGATTTTCTTGGATTATTGGAGAGGGTCCAATATAAACCTAAGAGTCCTTAAAAGAGAGAAGCAGAAGGGTCAGAGTTAGAGAAGGGGATGTGAAAGAGAAGCAGAAGTTGGAATGAGGCGGGACCATGAGGCAAGGATTAGTAGCATTCACGTGCTGGAAAAGGCTAGGGGAGAGTCTCCCAGAGCCATCAGAGGAAATGCAGCCATACAGACACCTTGATCTCAGCCCAGTGAGACTTGTGCAGTCGCTGATGTCTGGAACTGTAATACAATAGATGTGTTGTTTGAAGCTACCTCATCTGTTGCAGAAACTACAGGAAACTAACACAATGTGCTTTCTACATTCAAGTTTCTATCACTTCATGACACCATCAAGGAGGCGGAAGACAGGTCAAGAGTCACAGGTAACTGGAGACTGAAGCAAACCACATACAAGGAAAATGTCTATGTACATGGGCTAAAAAACTAACTAACATTATATTTCAGGTCTCTCCTGTACAGCACTCTTCAGTAAAACCCATTAATATTTTCTGTTTTCTACTGTTCTCAATTTTTAAAATTAAAGTGTTTACTGTTTTCAGTTGCTTTCAGATTTTGAGAGAGAGAGAGAGAGAGAGAGAGAGAGAACCTTCCATCTACTGGTTCATTCTCCCAAAGTCTGCAAGAGCTAGGGCTGGGCTCCAGGCTGAAGTCTGGAGCTTGGAATTCCACGCATGTGTCCTTATGTGGTGGGGGTCCAAGTACTTAAGTAATCACTGCTGCTGCCTAGGATGCATTAGCAGAAAGCTGGATTAGAAGCAGAGCAGGGGCCGGCGCCGTGGCTCACTTGGTTAATCCTCTGCCTGTGGTGCCACATCCCATATGGGCGCCGGGTTCTAGTCCTGGCTGCTCCTCTTCCAGGCCAGCTCCTTGCTGTGGCCCGGGAAAGCAGTGGAGGATGGCCCAAGTGCTTGAGCCCTGCACCTGCATGGGAGACCAGGAGGAGGCACCTGGTTCCTGGCTTCGGATCGGCATAGTTCTGGCCGTGGCGGCCATTTGCGGGGTGAACCAATGGAAAAGGAAGACCTTTCTCTCTGTCTCTCTCTCTCTCTCACTGTCTGTAACTCTACCTGTGAAATAAATAAATAAATAAAATCTTAAAAAAAAAAAAAAAAAAGGAAGCCGAGCAGCCAGGACTCAAACTGGTGCTCTGATATAGGATGCATCCTAAACAGTAGCTTAACTTGCTAATCCTCAATGCTGGCCCCCAGGACATAGTTTTTTCCTCAAAGATTTATTTATTTGAAAGGTAGAATTACATAGAGAGTGAGAGAGAGAGACAAATTTGTGGGTTCACTCCCCAAATGGCCTCAATGGCTGAAGCTGGGCTGGTCTGAAGGCAGGAGCCTGGAGCCAGGGGCTTCTTCAGGGTCTCCCAGGTGGGTGCAGGGGCCCAGGTATTTAGCCATCCTCTGTTTCCTTCCCAGGCACATTAGCAGAGAGCTGGATCAAAAGTGGAGCAGCCGGGACCCGAACCAACACCCATATGGGATGCCAGCACCACAGACGGTAGTGGCTTCACCTGCTCTGCCACAATGTAGGCCCTGAATATATTTTTAAGAAAAATCAAATCATATCTTACTAGCCTGGACGTATTTTCTCCAAAAGAAAGATTATCTCTGGTTCAATTCCACCTGTTGATGGAATTTTTCTATCAGTAAGTGGTAAAGAATAATATGCATCGGGCCGGCGCCGCGGCTCACTAGGCTAATCCTCCGCCTAGCGGCGCCGGCAAACCGGGTTCTAGTCCCGGTTGGGGCGCCGGATTCTGTCCCGGTTGCCCCTCTTCCAGGCCAGCTCTCTGCTGTGGCCAGGGAGTGCAGTGGAGGATGGCCCAGGTGCTTGGGCCCTGCACCCCATGGGAGACCAGGAAAAAGCACCTGGCTCCTGGCTCCTGGCTCCTGCCATTGGATCAGCGCGGTGCGCCGGCCGCAGCGCGCCGGCTGCAGCGCGCCGGCCGCGGCGGCCATTGGAGGGTGAACCAACGGCAAAGGAAGACCTTTCTCTCTGTCTCTCTCTCTCTCACTGTCCACTCTGCCTGTCAAAAAAAAAAAAATGTATCTTTTAAAAATGAAATTGTTTACTTTTTTAAATATGAAGCAAACATATCTACCATTCTTCTTATCCCAGCCCTGAAAATCATCACCTAGTCAACTTTACCAAATTGAAATTTGACTTCTCTGAGCTATGGCCCAAGATCAGACAAAAAAGGTGTTTTGCCTGAATAAGACCTGCAAAATAAATACTGAGATCAATATCAAAATAAGCTTTCAAATTTCAACCCCTCCCTCCTCCTATCACTCCATCATTCTTAATTATTTTTAGGGCCAGGAGCTTCAAAGATCTAGTAAAAGCAAATGCACTGGAAGGCATCACGATGGGTTCCCTAACAAAGAGTGACAGGCTAACACAGTGATATGTGCAGATAAGTCCCAGGGGAACGGGGCACAGGTGCAGAACGTGAAGTAGGGATAGCAGGATGGAGAGGAGGAAAATTTTGCCTAGAAAGAATCGTAATCTTCAGGGTAAGAATGAAAGCTGAGAGTGAAGGGTGCACTCAGACCTTCCATGACATCCCCGACACATCAGCCAGCTCTGCTCCAAAATACCTGATGGATGGAAACTTAAATTTTTCTGATACTCAGCAATGGTCCAGGCCTTGCTTCCCAAACAGTCTGTTAAGACATTTAGGGCCAGGCTGTCCAGCACAGTAATGGCTGCTGCATGTGGCAGTTAAGTGCTTAAAATATGACTTGGCTGCAGAGACACACTTTAAACATACAGCATTCACCACTCTCAAAGGCCAAGACTGAAAACCAGAGAGTACAATAACTCACTCATTTTTTTGTATGTATTCCCTGTTGAATTGCTAATATTGTTGATGCACTGGGTTAAATAACATTGTGAAAATTAATTTCACTGCTTCTTTCTTATTTTTATAGAGGCTACTAGAAAAAAAAATTGGTGATTTACATTATACTTCTGTAGAGTACCTGTTTAAAAATCTTTTGCTGCTTTCTCCTTCATGGACTAAAGACCAGACTGAGGAATTGCCCTCTATGTTATTTGCCTTGTACGTTGCAGCGATGAAGTTCTTAGAAAATGACCTTTTGGGACTGGTGCCATGGTGCAGTAGGTTAATATTCGCCTGCAGCGCTGGCAACCCATTTGGGCACCGGTTCGAGTCCCTACTGCTCCTCTTCCAAGCCAGCTCTCTACTATGGCCTGGGAAAGCAGTGGGGGATAGCCCGAGTGCTTGGAACCCTGTATCTGTGTGGGAGAACTGGAGGAGGCTCCCGGCTCCTGGCTTTGGATCAACACATCTCTGGCTGTTGCAGCCATTTGGGGAGTGAACCAACGGAGGGAAGACCTTTCTCTCTGTCTCTCCCTCTCACTGTCTGTAACTCTGCCCTCTCAAATAAATAAATAAAAAGAAAATGACCTTTATTGGTTTGAAACCAGATATCCTAAGAAATAAAGTGATAAATCACCGAGCCTTAGCCCAGAGAAGGATCCAAATGACTTGAAAAAGTACACAGGTAGATCCTTTCCTCACCCCAGGTAACAACCTAGAGGTCTGCTTATGCCTGCAAGATCAAGGGGGAGAATTTCTGTCTCCATGCGTTTTTCCATTTCAAAAAGAGTTAGACATTGATTACATCCAGAGTCCCTTATAAAGGGGGTTGTGTGTGTTTTTGTCTGTATCAGGGAGGCAAGAGGTGGTGTCAGTGAAGCTGGCCCTCTGAGCATAAGCACCTGCTTCACCTTCCTGCCCTCTAACAGAACTGTAAAGATGCAAATCAACTCTGAAGGGCAAGTCTAGAAAATGAAGCGAAAATCATGCTTGCAGGCTGTGTAACAATGGGATCAGAAATGTTCACATATATTTCTCGTTGAAGAATTCAGCTCACTGATGAGAATTAAATACGTTTATGAATAACAAAACAACTGTTTTCCAGTTTGAAAACTTCAATGATTTTTAAAGTTGTTTTCAGCTGTTTAAATAAAGATCTCTTTCTCTCTCTCTTTTTCCTCCATCTAATTAGGAAGATTAAGGAGACAAAGAAGCAAAAGAAAAGAGAGAATTAAGGAAGTGCTTGAAAAAAAAAATCTCAAGTCCTCTGCACTGCACACTTGTGTCTGGACAGCGTGAACCCTGCCTTACAAGTGGTGCTGGCGAGAGACAGAAAGTTCATTTCCATCATTAAAGCCAGACAAAGTGGCTTGAGTACAGCACATCCCAGACAATTATTCAACCAGTAAAGTGTCATCTTGCTGTATGTTTTTCCATTTCTCAATGATACTGCCCAGAGACCAAGCTGAGGAATGCTAACAGCTGGCCGCATTCACCTCTAAAATGTTTTTTATATTAGATTTGCCCATCAATTTGCTTCCCAGTGGGATGAAGTTTTTTTCTTTTTTGTTGAAGAGGAAATACCAGTTATTTATAGCAACTAAAGGAAATAATGAACGGTTGCAAGAGCCACTGAATCACACGCCACCGAGTAAACACTGCTATAAACAGTCATTTTCAACAACAGCAGGCTGAGACGCTTGGGCAGACTGGGTCGTTCAGCTAGGTCAGGTCATCTCAGGAAACTTCCAGGCTGTTCTCTCTGCCTTCCCTGCAAGAACGAATCTCCATCAAGACATCACAAAATGGTGCAATGGGCAATGCTGGGCATTTTAGGTCTTACTCACAGCAATCCTACACTTGGGTCTGATAGCTGGGTCGTGTGCAATGTCCTTTGCTTACTTTTACAGACAAAACTGAAACAGTAGTCTAGAGGATCTCATTTTAAAAAATATTGTCAGCATTTATGACTCTTTTGCTTGGATTTTCTACCTTTCTTGGTTGTGGAGGGTGGAGCAGGAACCCCTGAGAAATACTACTGCTTACTCTGCTATTTGTCATCCTCTAACAAGGAGACAAAGGGGGGAAGCTCTTTGTGTCTATGGAAGACCAAACATAATTCAGTGACTAATAAAAATGCATTCTTTGTTCATATAACAAGAATAGGACATATTTATAAATAAACATAATCCACAATGACCTGTCTGAGTGAGTCCTATTCAGAGGTAGGATTAGAAGGCCTAAAGACAAAAAGAAAAAAAAAAAAAGATCAAGATCAAGACAGAAAGGAAAAGAGAAAGAAAATGAGAGATTGAGATATACAAAGCAATATACAGAGATGGAACCACAGCATGGCAAAGGTCATCTCACCTGGTTGCAGCTCTATGTTCCTAGGGACAGTAAAATTTCTAGAACTCCAGCACCTTCGGTTCATTTCTCAAGGGCAATTCAACTTTTTGTTAGTTTTTTGCTTTTAAAAGCCAAAGGTTTTAAAAAGACCATTCTCTGATAAGATTCACAGAGTTTTAGAAACTAAAAATATTTACAATTTAGGCATTTCCTTTTAACACTGCCAGTGGAGTGCTGATAGCAATGAGGGTATAGTCTTTCAACACGGAAGCAGGCACAAGCCATCACGTGCTAGTGCATGTACTAGCCTGGGGGATGTGAGCCAAGAATCGCAGGCTCAGGTGTCACCTCTTTAGCGAAACTTCACGAAGGAGACCCCACACTCCTCTCTCTAACCCCTGCAGAGTAGTATCTTCACGTAGACTGTGACCTTCCTGAGGGCTTCCATGTCCACTGCTAACACCTTGCTCGCAGCCCTGATCATCCCTTACCTGGATTACCTCAAAAAGCCTCCCCACTAGTCTCTGTATTTCTCTGCTGACCTCCCACACACTCCAAGTATAATCTCCACACAGCAAACACAGTGATCCTGTGACCAGGTTAACCAGCTGGTCACACCTCTGCTCAAACCCTTCCTGTTGCTTCCCTCTTTATTCTGAGTAAGTCAAGGTGCTTAGTGTGACCCATGTGGTCCCCTGTGATTTTCTCTCCATTCCTCCCCATGACCCCATTCTGGTCAAGTTGGCCTTTTTGTAATTCCTCAGACATGCCAAGAATTCTCCTGCTCCGGGACCTATGCCCTCATTCCGTGTCTGGAATGTCCTTATCTGAATGGCTTCCTCATTTTCTTTAGGTCTCTACTCTCATACTACCTTCTCACCCAGAGTCCTTATCTTCCTAAAATTTCAGTCTCTCAACACACTACTACTTCACACATTCCCTAGCCCTTTATCTACCTCATTTCTACCTGAGCATTTATCAGCTTTGAACATATATATTTTACTTACACCTTTATTATAACTTTCCTGATTAGAAACCAAGCTCTAGAGGAAAGAGGATTTTTCTGTTGAGTTCACTATTATATCCCCAGGACTTGGAAGAATGCCTTGCACATGGCACATGGGAAGGTGCTCAACAAATACTTGCAGAATGAAGAAATTCCTCTTCTCATTTTCGGCCCCTAGCACAAAGCTGGTACTCAGTGTCTGCTGACCCAAAGTAAAGCAAGTTTTACTAAATACATACCCTTCTTCTTCAGCAAGCATCCTACTAAAGGCTATAAATTAAAACTGTCATAAAATCCTAAATTTCCATACAAGTATAAGGGGGTGAGTTTTCCAATGCTTACTTTGGTTGAGACATTAGAATGGACTCATTCCAAAATGCATCGGTTTCAATGAACTTGGAATTCATTTTACAAAGTGTTAAATCTCCACCTTTTTGGCTTACAAAAAAAAATTGAGGAAGTATTTTTTGAGTACTAATATAGATATAAATAATATACCCAAACAGATCTAGAAAAGTATAGAAAGATACATGGCACTTTCACAACTGCTTCTTTGCATATACAAGTAGATGTCCACAATGGAAACCTCCCTCCCCCGCATGAAGGGGTAACTGGACCTCAAAAGCTATTCTTATCAAAGCCTTGATGCAGCTTCACCAACATTTTCTACCAAGAGGTAAGCTATTTCCTGAACACTACCAAAGTTTTCCTTTTTATCATGGCCATAATGAAATGTAGCCATGGCCTCCACAGATTATCCACTTAAATGTAATAAAAATGTAAAGCTACTTCAAAAATTTTGCTTCTTTATTGTGTACTTTATTTCACTTTTCAGCATGGCCCATTTGAAGTCTTCAAAGCAGGCAACTTGAAAATTTTCTCAAATGTCAAAAAGAGACAATACACCCTCATTTAGTGATTTTGGGGCATCCCAAGTCACTTACCAGGCATAATAATATTAGAAAAACCCAACTTCCTTGTTATGGACACTCCATGAGAAAATACGGATGAGTATTCTCTTCTGATTTGTTCTATGTCTCCATGCAATAGCTGTAGGGAAACTGCCAAACCTAAAAAAATAAAAATTAAAAACAGATGAACAAAGGATTTGAATGAGCCCAATTTTATGATATCATTGCTTAACCTAAGGGACCTAAGGGCTAACAGTCAGACAGAATAAATAAAATCTATAGGGAAAACTTCCAGAGAATATTTTTCCAATGTCAGTGTCTGAGCTTTCCCACTTACATGGAGATACATAGCTATTGGGGAAAACTTAAGCAGAACCTTAAGTAGAGGAAGCCTGTCTCCACTCCTCTGCTCCAGCCTCAGTCAAATGGGGAACATCCCTGACCCATATTCATTCCAGCATGAACTATGTCTCCCTAGCCCTGGAAGATATTGATACCGAAATTAGGGTTTTCAGTTTTTTAGCTCTATAAAGCCTATGAATACTTACTTATATATCAGAAGGAACAGCATCATTTTGAAAATGCATAATGATTCCAATCCTGATGGAAGTTTTCTTGAAATGTAAGTAGCAAAAGTGATTACAAGGAAACAAAGATTATATTCTTAATATTATCTATAGTAGAAACTCATGATGGCATTATTTTTTACTGCAGAGAATTTAGTAAGATGCAGGAAACAGATAATTGGAAATGTAGTCAGTAAAGTCGTAAAATTGTCTAGTTTTTGTGTTTTACCCCAATTATAGTGACATTATCACAGTGGGATATACGGATGATGAATGACACTTTCATATATTAGTTTCCCAATTCGCAGGTAGGAAGTATAAAAAGCAAATTAATGTCATATCTTTGCAAATATGTTTGCATGTATATTTCAAAGATGCTATTTTTCTTTCAGCACTTAAAATTCCTTCCTCATTTCTTTTATTCTTTTACAAGACAAAAAAGTCCCTTGCCTATATTAGTGACAGAAAAGGAAACTGTCAACATTACTTCTTTTTAAAAATTTTCATTCATCACTACACAAACTCAGTTTAAAAATGAATGTGGATGACAGAGTCAAGAAGATAATGAATCTGGCCCCCACAGGTGCTCATTCTATGACATTACTTATCAATATCTTTCCCTCAGTAATGTACACATCATGTCTAAGTTATCAGCCCCATTAACAGCTAACAATATTACAATGCTATCTGAAAACAACCATGTAAGAATGACAACAATCATGCTCCATTGAAGAAGAAATGCAAAACTTATTGGCCACACATCTAGAGTACAATAGGATCTTCATTTGCCTCTTCAATAATTCAAACAAACTAACCATAACAACAACAGTATTTTGCTGGTTTTCTTGCACAGGAAGAGGTGCAATAAGTAAACAAAAGGACAGGGACAAAACTACCTGATTGTACCTTCACTTTCCAATGTCCAGCAGAATGTTTGCCTCAGAGAATGGTTGATTAAATTAATTATGGCAGATATTTGGCGCTTTAAATCTGTCTCCCATTTTCACCTAACCATCCCTTATCTTACTCTCTGTGTCCACCCTATTTAGTTTATGTTGGGCGAATGAAGGCAATGAAATGAAAGAGTGTTACAGATTGAGTAGGAATGGTCTCCCCGAAACTCATTGCATGTTTAAACTCTGATGTTTTAATGGTCATAGATGAAGGGTGGAAACTTGAGTTAATATGGTGTCTCAGAGATGGGTCTGGTTGTGGTCTTTAGGCAATTGGGGGCATGCCTTTGGAGGGCTGATTATTTGAGTTCAAGTTCTGTCTAGCTTTTTTCAATGCTTCCTGGCTCAATGTGATCATTCCTCCACACCTGCCGTGACCAGCCTCCACCAGACACTGAATTATAGGACTGCCCAATCCTGAACTCTAACCTCTAAACTGTAAGCTGAAATAAACATTTTCTTTCCCAAGAAGCTCCCTTTGGATATTTTAAAGTAACAAAAACCAGATTAATACCATGAGCATCTGTATTCCCATAGCAACATGGAAGGAAGGAGGGGAGAATAAGCTGTCTGGAAGACATGATGGAGCCAACGATCAGTGCAACTCCAGGACACTTTCGTGTTACTGATCCCTTTTAAAAACCCCAAATGAAGAAAAATGAACATGTGTTGTAATCCATCTGCTGCAAAAGTGATTTTTTTTCTCGACTACCCTCAGTTTGTCACTCTTTTGTCCTCCTACTTCTGTCTTTTTGCCTTCAAAATACTCACCCACACCCATCACCACCACCATTAGCATCATGAAGCTGGTATTTGTAGAATACCAGTGTGTGCCAGACACGCTACATAATAACAGTCCCTCCTGCTGGGAGAACACTGTTCAGATCCTGGAGTCCTATATATATGCAATGCTTTCAGTAGAGAATAAAACAGATTTAACAAAATATTTGAAATCCCGTGATTTTTGCAAGAGAAAATCATTTTACAGGCACTCCTCATAGAAGATCTGATCAGAGACACTAGCAACATTATACAGCATGTATAATGGAAGAAGAGAAAAAAAATCCTCAACAGCAGTGAAAAAACAAAGAGACCATGCTATTCAGGATAAGGGCTGGAGAAAGGAAAACTGACCAGAATTCTTGTTTTGCACTACAGGGAGCCAGCGTTCATTTAACACACAGAGATGTTTTTTATTTTCATTTTTTTTACATAAGCTGCATTCTTTACAGAAGATAAGACAATGAAAAAAGAAAAGCATTCAGTGAGACAATTTGAATCCTGACAAAAATTAAAGAAGGAAAAGGAGAAAAAATATGTTTCAGAGGAAGGCAGGTATGGGAGAAGAGTAAGAATGAACAGATTATATCAATGTTCTCTAGATAGCAAGAGCCATGGAGAGGACAGAGTCCAAGAGGATAGAGAGGACCCATTTAGGAGGTGGTAGACAGAGAGGATCCCACTAGTGGATGAAGGAAGAGTAATGGTGGGTAAGGGGATAAACAGACAAAATAGTGTAGGGAAAAGGAAACAAGACACTTAAAATGCATCCAAATTTTTGACAGATATGAAAGTTTTCAACCTGAAGGTTGAAAGAAATGTAGATTAAAGTCGTAGGTATAATTATTTCACCTGTCTAGCCCAGTGAGCATAATTTGGAGGGGGAGTATTACCATTTGGAGGTGACTCAATTTCCCTAGAATAAAGAACTCATAATCAAAAACTGGAAATGTCAGCTGAAAGAAGGGACTGATCACAACATACTTGCTCTGCCCAGATCAACTCATTCCATAAAAAGAACCACAACACTTAACTAAAAATCATCTAAGAGAGGGTGTACTCTCAGTAGACAAAGAAAAAATATGGCACTGGTGGTGAGTCCACAGGGATTAGTCCCCAACAGCCACTGCAATGCTATGGATTTTCCAGCCAGGGAAACTCCTGATCCTATTTTTACAGTGATCCTTAATCATCATGGCCACAATCATGAAGTTGGATAAAATGAGTCACCAGGGACTGGCGATGTGGCACAGTAGGCTAATTCTCTGCCTGTGGCACTGGCATCCCATATGGGTGTAGGTTCAGATCCTGGCTGCTCCTCTTCCCATCCAGCTCTCTGCTGTGGTCTGGGAATGCAGTGGAAGATGGCCCAAGTGCTTGCCCCCCTTACATCCATGTGGGAGACCTGGAGTAAGCTCCTGGCTCCTGGCTTTGGATCAGCCGAGCTCTGGCTGTTGTGGCCATCTGGGGAGTGAACCAGCAGATAGAAAACCTTTCTCTGTCTCTCGCTGTATTTGTAACTCTACTTCTTGAATAAAGAAAAAAAAATGTAAAAAAAAAATCACCAGAACAAGAAATAACACACTAAGACCAAGAAACTCATCACTACATAGGAGAGACTGAGCAAATATGTATACATTCCTTCTTAAAAAGTTGAACTCAGAAAAGCAGAGGGCGGAATGATGGTTGTCAGGGGCTAGGGAGGAGGTACAGAGGGGGTCTAAAGGGTACAAAGTTGGTTAGGGAAGACAATTAAGTTCTGCAGATCTATTGTGTAGCATGATGACCATAGTTAATAATAATGTATTTATATAAAGGAAAATGGCTAAGAGAGTAGAGCTTAAGTATTCTCATTACAAAAAGTATGTAAGGTAGTTCAATGATTAATAACACCCTCAATAATTGACTTAATCAAATCATTTTACAATGTATACATATACCAAAACATAATGTTGCATATCATGAATATAGAAATATATGGATAGATAAACACACACACTTTTTTTTTTTAAAAAAAGATTTATTTATTTATTTATGTGAGAGGTAGAGTTATAGAAGGAGAGAGGGACAGAGAGAAAGGTCTTCCATCCACTGGTTCATTCCCCAAACGGCCAGAGCTGGGCCCATCCCAAGCCAAGAGCTAGGAGCTTCTTTCGGGTCTCCCACACTGGTACTTGGGCCATCTTCCACTGATAGCAGAGAGCTGGATCAGAAGAGGAACAGCCGGGACTTGAACCAGAGCTCACATGGGATGCTGACACCACAGATGGTGGCTTTACCCACTATGCCACAACACACATGCACTTTTTACCTATAAATTAAACCTTCACTCTCTCTACTGTACTGAGGGTTGTATATTCTCTTTCTATGCTTTGAATCCTTTTTTTTTTTTTTTTTTTGACAGGCAGAGTTAGACAGTGAGAGAGAGAGACAGAGAGAAAGGTCTTCCTTCTTCCGTTGGTTCACCCCCCAAGTGGCCACTACGGCTGGCGCTGCGCCGATCCACAGCCAGGAGCCAGGTGCTTCCTCCTGGTCTCCCATGCGGGTGCAGGGCCCAAGCACTTGGGCCATCCTCTACTGCCTTCCCTGGCCACAGCAGAGAGCTGGACTGAAGAAGAGCAACCAGGACAGAATCCGGCACCCCAACCGGGACTAGAACCCCAGGGTGCCAGCGCCCCAGGCGGAGGATTAGCCTAGAGAGCCACGGTGCCAGCCCACACTGGTCTTTTTCATTCACTCCTTTATAACCATGAAATGAAATGCAGGGTATTTTTTTCCATTGCATTTCCCCTTTTTGGAGTATTCCGGCTAATATGTCAAGCAATAACTTTGCTTTGTTGATTTCTTTTTTCAACTGTGCTCATCTGAATGAGCAGTCATTTGAATTTTTAAAAAAATTTCAATGACTTTCTTTAAAGAAAGAATTTTAGTACTATTTAGTTCTCTCTAACCACTATAATTAAACAAATCCTAAGAGGACATAGATTTTCATTTACTTTGTTTCCTAAATTACCATGCCTTGAGCAATGTCAGACATATAAATGCTCAACTAATATTTTTGATATATAAATTTCTAAATCTTTGTTCATCATTTCATGATTTTTCTTTTTCATTATGAGTATCCTTTGTTTGGTCTTTTCTTGATAGCTTGTTACCTAAAACTCTAGGATGCTATGATTTCCATTTGTTGTATCTGCTTACCCTTATTCTTTAAGGATTATCATGATCACCTTCTTATGGCTCTTCTTTAGGGGTGGTGCTTTTTTCACAGAAATCCCATGCACCACAGGTGCACAAGTGACAATATGGAGTGGTATCTGTTCACTTCTTCAGTTTCCTTGACTGCGACTAGTTTTTTTTTTTTTTTTTTTTTTTTTAAACAATGGGACTTTTCCCAATACTGAATTAATACAAATTCAGACTAAGGCATAAAAATGGAATTTCAGTGCCTAATGAGAGAATCATTCAGCTTCATCACCTTTAACAACAGAGGACACATCTCTTCCAGGCTCAGTACTGGAGGAGTGCCTTCTAGGCGTCATTTGTATAGACCTAGGTCATGTCTCAGCTTCCATGAAAAATTTAAAGCTTAGGCTACCAGCTATCAGGGTCTATATTAATGCTCCCACCCCCTTCCTTCTCAGAACGTCTACTTAAGTGTTGCCCCTCTATTTTTGAATTCCCATTTTCCTGTCTTGCAGTAGGACTTCCCTTTCTTTCTTTAAACTTGAATTCTTTGCCATCCATGTGGGAAACATGGATTATGTTCCTGGCTTCTAGCTTCAGCCCGGCCCAGCTCTGGCTATTGTATACATGTGAGGACTGAACCAGAGTTGTCTGTCTCTCAGTCTTTTAAATAAAATGCAAGTAAAAAATTATTGTCATTTTCAAAAAATTAAACATTAATTCCAGATTTTGATTGTAATTTACCTAGCATTTTATAACTTTGTTTTAGAAGGAGACGCAACAACCATCAAGTCTACCATGTTTCAGAAAACCGAGTTATTTTAAAACCTTTGAGATTCCTATTCTTTTCCATCAATTCAAGTGGCCCATGAAAATGAGAATAGTGTGCCTACAATGTACAATTGAATTGGAATTGTAAATGGGTATTCAAATTGTAAATTAATTCACCAAACAAAAATTATTCTAATTATGTAGTGTTTAAGGACTATCAATCTCATCAGTATTTAATTCAAAACTGTCCTCTGCTGAAACATTCTTATAAATGTGCCAAATTAAAGCATAAAATAAAGTCACAATATTGATGAAAAGGCTGACCCAAGAAATTCAAGACAATGAAAAAGTACTCAATATTGGATATTTGTTTTTTTCCTTTTTATTCTCCTGAGTTTCCATGAGTATAGAAGGAAGTTGATACAATATTAAAAGATATGTTCTAAAATACATGTGCTAAAAACAGCTGATCTAAGAATAGATGCGCCAGTAGTGTAAAAAGATTTCACAAGAGGACTATGTAAAGGTCACATTTTAAACCAGAAGTAATCACAAGCAAACCCCTAAAGTGAACTATGGGCATAGAAAAGGAAGCCTATAGTTGGCATCTGTATGTGGGTGGGTGAATACGTGTGTACATTCCTGTTTGTTTCACTTCCTTTATCAGAAGTTTCATAGAGTTTGATAAATAAACTGAAATGGTCCTTTTATTTTCAGCATTTTAAAGTATGCATATGCTAAGAAAAAGACAACAATTGCTGCACATTACTTTTTCTCAAACTAAATACAAATAGAGAATCCTAAATTAGGCTCTTCATTTCAACTCAGCCAAGATATCCAAAAGCTTATGGAAACTCATTAAAAAAAAAACAGACCTAGTTGAACACATCTGGTGGTGGCACAGAGGAAAATTAGGTAGTCTGGGATGGAAATAATGAGGGATTACATTTAATATCATAAATTATTACAGAAGGAGAGAATAACCTCAGCAGGTTACCAAAAGCACACTGAGACAGTGGAAATGAGTGCCTACATAGAAAACCCAACTCTTCCTCCCAATCCCAAACAATTTCTTGCAGGTTCTATTCATTAATACTACAATTCTATATCTTCAATTTCCAACTCTTTGATTTTATCTGTTGTAGGTTATTTACATTTTCTCCCAAAAAAGACCAATCAAGTTCCATTTTACTTTAGTAATGTGGCAAAATTCATAAAAAGTTAATATTAATATTTTCCTTAATTTCACCATAAAGGCAGTGTTTTAAGGACATTTTCCATAATAAAAGTGATGTTCCTTATGTCAGTTACAAATGTGGAAAACTTGAAAGCAATTAAATGTCCACCAGTAAGGAATGGACTCCTAAATTATGGCCTGAGTCCGTAAGCCAGGAAAAATTATGCAATCTACTTAGTGCTCAGTAAGTTTTTTCATCTTTTAATTAGTTCTTTCCTGATTTGGCCCTAGGCAATTACAGAAACAAACTTGAGGTACATATCCCACAATTACATTGGGGGGGCATTTACAAATTTAACTATAATGAAAAAATTTAAGTAGTGCAGGCATAGGTTAAAGAATTCAAATAGTATCAAAGCTCCTATTACAGACGAAAATGTGCTTCCCTACCCCACTTCCTGAATTCTGTTTTCTAGAACTAATTAATGTTTCTAATTTCAGGTGTATCTACCACAGTTTTTGATCTTCTAAATGTGAGAACTGATATAAAGACAATAAACCAGAGACTGTGGTAAAAATAGGAATGGAGAACTGATCACAGGAGGTATTTCAGAGAAGGTTAGATTAACACAAAAACATGGAGCATGCAAGCGGAATGTCACGTGCAGCAGCCTTGCAGCAGCCAGGAGTCTGGGTAACTGACAACCTAGAAGGCCCGTGTTTCCAGAGGTGAGGCTGGGTAAGATAGGCAATCGTTATGGAGGCCATGAAACGTTTCTCTTGTCCTCAGAACAAGGAGAAGCCAGTGGGGGATTTGAAGTAAGGAAACATGATCTAATTTGTGTCGTACCACCTGTTGTTGGTATGTGTGGCCTGCAAAATGGGAGTGGGAAGGGGAAGAACGGAGCTACAGAGCCCAGGTATAGGCTGTTACAGAGATGAAGGTGAGCATCAATAGGGGCTTGGGATAACAGGGTTGCAATGGAGATGGACAAAAGTGATTTAAAAAAAGTTACATCCTAGAATATGAGAAGCCATGTGTCTTGATGGTGTATTAGATATAGAGAGACGAGGGGAAATGAGGAACCGAGGAAGACTGCAGAGTGATCTAAGAAGCTGCATATATGGTAAGCTCTGTATTGAGATGGAGATATTATTTAAGAAAAGAAGAGAGAAGAAACAGTCATTGACACTGTCTTAGAAATATATCCCTGCCTTTATTGGCACTCTGCATTATTTGGATTATGGTCTGGGGCCACTTGCTTTCAGTGGGAATAATTTCCTTTAGTATTTCTTGTAAGGTAGCTAGATCAGCAACAAATCTTCAGTTTTTGATCATCTGACATGTCTTCATTTTGCCTTGTATTTTTAATATTTGAATAATAATATAATAATTTAATAATAATAATAAAATTGAATACAGGCATCCTAAGAAGCATCTTAAATGCTGTGCCAAATGTCCATCCTACCATTCTTTTTTATGACGGGTCAAATGCTAATCTCATTTGGTTTCCCTAGTACATAATATGCAGTTTTTCTCTTGTAGCTTTCTTTTGTCTTTCAGTGTTCTTATGATGTACCTGGGTGTGGATCTCTTTCTGTTTATCACACTTAGAGCCACTGATCTTCATGGATATGAAGATTAATGCTTTTCATCAAATTTGGGAAATTTTCTGGCAGTATGTCTTCAAATTTTTTTCCTATTCCTTTCTTTTTTTTTTTTTTTAAGATTTATTTATTTACTTGAAAGAGTTACACAGAGAGAGGAGCGGCAGAGAGAGAGAGAGAGAGGGAGAGAGAGAGATATCTTCCATCCAATGGTTCACGCCCCAATTGGCTCCAACGGCCAGAACTGTGCCAATCCGAAGCCAGGAGCCAGGAGTTTCTTTTGGGTCTCCCACATGGGTGCAGGGGCTCAAGGACTTGGGCCAACTTCTACTGCTTTCCCAGGCCAGAGCAAATAGCTGGATCATAAGTGGAGCAGCCGGGTCTCAAACTGGTGCCCATATGGGATGCTGGCGCTTCAGGCCAGCCTCTACTCCTTTCTCTCCTCTCCTCTCTTTCCTGGTAAACCCATTTGGGGTATGTTAGCATGCTTGATGTATTCCACATTTCTCTAAGGTTCTGTTCATTGTTTTCCATTCTTTTTTTTTTTTAAATATCTTCTTTGCCCAATTTGCAATGTTTTAGAAGTGTCTTTAGGTTTGAACTTCCACATGCTTCTGCTTAAAATAAAATCCATCCCCTTCAGGAGAGCTTCTGATTTTTCTCTCCTCCTGTACTGCCTCTGCCCGGGGCCCAACTCTGAACCACTATTCCAGAGCTGGAGGTAGGTACACCAGCCCACTCTGCTTTATAAGCAAACCAACAGGCAGAGATGGTAACCTCTGCTCTTCTCAGCTGTGTGGAAGCTACAGTGATAATCAAGCTGGGGTGAGGGCCATGGGTGTTCCCACAGGCTCAGTTGGCCACACTTGGTGTGCAGTTTCTTCCCTGGTTGGGTAGAAGACTGGAACCACTCACTTCTAAGTCACTCTCATAAACAGTGTAGCCTCCTCAACCAGGAGATGAGGGGATGAGAAATGCTGGCAGCATTCCCCTCCAAGTGAGATGCTTTGACTAGGAGCTAAGGGGAGAGGGGGAGTCCCATGTTCTTGGCCACATCTGCTTGCAATGGAATTTCCATCGTGCTGAGTTCAAACAGGTGGGATAAGGATATGGGTTGTGGAAATTCCAATTCTTATCAGTGTTCAATAAGTGTTTTTCACTTGCTGTATACTCTTTGGAAAATTTAAAGACTTTAGCAATGCTATAAAATATGATTTTCAAAGCCAGCACTATGGCCTAGTATGGCTAAGCCTCCGCCTGTGGCGCTGACATCCCATATGGGCACTGGTTCCTGTCCTGGCTGCTCCTCTGCTGTTCCAGTTCTCTGCTTATGGCTTGGGAATGCAGTGGACGATGGTCTAGGTACTTGGGGCCCTGTACCCACGTGGAAGACCCGTAAGAAGTGCCTGGCTCCTGGCTTCAGATGTGCCCAGCTCCACCCATTATGGCCATTTGGGGAGTGAATCAATGGATGGAAGATACTTTTCTCTGTCTATCCCTCTGTCTGTAACTCTGTCTCTCAAATAAATAAAATCCTTAAAAAAATACGCTGTTCATATTTTTATTGTAGTTGTTTCAACTCAGAGCAGTTGTTGCAGCTCCTCACAGCTACTCTGCAATGAACTCTGAGAGCACTATTCCTGGACATTACTTGCATACTCAGTACGTGTTTGGGAGGTAGGAGCTAAGAGTGAAACACAACTGGTAGGAATTCTAAATTTGTACTGTGAAACACTGGCATCATGAGGTGTCAGCAAAACATTCTAAAAATGCTGTTAGAGTTTTTCAGAAAACCACTCACAGCAAGATCTGTACATTTCTGAAGTACCTGGGACCTCAATACTACCAGAGCAACAAGTTTTACTTCTATTCCCTCCTATGCGCTGGATTTACAAAACTAAGCATCTAGGTTTTGCTTCAGGTATGGAAAAGTTACAAATTCTATCTACAAGGCCAGGCAATTAACTTTTAAAATAAATACATTAGAAGCTACATATCCCATTTGGATCCATTTGAAAGCTAGTGAGAATGTTCAGGGATAGTACATCCTTGCTACAAGAAGCAGTCAAATCCTTGGCAGATCAGAAGAGGTGTCTACACTGAGAGGTTGGAGACAGCTCAGGATCTCTGGAGCATAGGAAAGAAAGGAAGCTGAAGGCCCACACGGTGTGGCCTTAGGTGGGCCTAAGTGTTGGAAAACAAGCCAGTGGAGTCAAAGCAAGGGCATCAGGAAGACTGAGGGTAGAAACAGGCCAGGTTAGATGAAGAAATCAAAGTTGCAAGATGGGTGCAGTTAAGAGTGTTAAAGATCTACTGAACACTGTCTGAATTACCTGATGAAAGACACCTGGTTGCTTAAAGCATCTCCCCAGCAGGACCAGATTAACCAAATGACAGCTATCTTGTACCCATGGCAACTTGGCCAGCTAGACATTGATGTCATTAATACTGCCATTGCTAAAAGAAAGGAAGAAAAAGAGAGGAAAAGAAGTAGGAAGAAAAGGAAAGGAAAATCACTATTTTAACAGACACTTTGATTTCTGACTTTTTGCTAGTATTATTCAAATTGTGAATATGCTTACTGCTGATTGACTCCTTAAACTGAATTATATCTTAAAGAATGCAATCCTGGGGCTAGCTCTGTGGTGCAGTAGGTTAATCCTCCATCTGTGGTGCCAGCATCCCATATGGGCGCCGGTTCTAGTCCCGGCTGCTCCTCTTCCAATCCGGCTCTCTTTTGCTATGGCCTGGGAAAGCAGTAGAAGATGGCCCAAGTGCTTGGGCCCCTGTACCACATGGGAGACTGGGAAGAAGCACTGGCTCCTGGCTTCAGATCAGCGCAGCTCCGGCTGTTGCGGCCGTCTGGAGAGTGAACCAACGGATGGAAGATCTTTCTCTCTGTCTCTCCCTCTCACTGTCTATAGTTCTACCTCTCAAATAAATGTATAAAATCTTTAAAAAAAAAAAAAGAATGCCATCCTGAAATGACTGGTAATAACTCAACGGGTCTGACAATGGGATCACCTATTGAAGACCATCTCTTGGGATCTCTCAAGTAGGTAACCCTGTTGGTTGGGATTTTACCCTCAACCATGTAAAAGGTATGAAAAGCATGAGCAATTCATTTTCTGCTCATGCATGGATCTGCTAATTCTAAACTGAAAAGTTTGGGGAAGGCTTTTATATTTTCTTTGAAGAAACAGCTTATGGTTAAGAGTTACAGAGGAAGTAGAATTGAAGCCTACATAGTAAGCTATGGAATGTAAAATGAAGGGATGTAAGAGACAACTGGAATTATTTACTTTCATTGAATCCTATCCAGAAAGAAATTCACTCAGAAGACAAGAGAGCTGCAGAGAGGTCCACTCACATTTGGTAAAACTGTATTTGTAGCAGAGGATGAGCCTAATCAGAGACAATGGGAATTTTTCACCTTGAATTTTCCATCTGTCTTGTGATTTAAGATATCAACATTTCAAGGTATATACTGAGGATTATATCAAGGTTTAAAGGGTTTTATTGTTCATTTTTACTAAAACTATTATTATCTACTTGTATTTTTTATGACACCAAGCACAGTAATCTACTGGCTAAAATCATTTTTGAAAACTTGTAGGGGCTGGTGCTGTGGTGTAGCAGGTAAGGCCGCTGCCTGCAGTGCCAGCATCCATATGGGTGCTGGTTTGAGTTCTCGCTGCTCCACTTCTGATCCAGCTCTCTGCTATGGCCTGGGAAAGCAGTAGAAGATGGCCCAAGTCCTTGGGCCCCTGCACCCACGTGGGAGACCTGGAAGAACCTCCTGGCTCCTGGCTTCGGATCAGCGCAGTTCCAGCCGTTGTGGCCAATTGGGAAATGAACCATCGGATGGAAGACCTCTCTCTGTTTCTCTCTCTCTTCCTCTCCTTCTCTCCCTGTGGAACTCTTTCAAATAAATAAATAAATCTTAAAAAAAAAAAAAAAGAAAAATTGTATACAGGGGCTAGCACTGTGGTTCAGTACATTAGCCCCACCTGTGATGCAGGCAACCCATATGAGTATGGGTTTCAGTCTTAGCTGCTCCACTTCCAATACAACTTCCTACTATTGTCCCTGGGAAAGCAGCTGAAGATGCTTCAAGTGCTTGGGCCCTTGCCATCCACGTGGAAGATCGAGATGGGGTTCCAGGCTCCTGACTTAGCCTGGCTCAGCCCTGGTCATCAAGGCCACTTGGGGAGTGAAGCAGCAGATGAAAGATCTCTCTCTCTCTCTCTCTCTCTCTCTCTCTCTCTAATTCTGCCTTTCAAATAAGTAAGTAAATCTTCTTTTAAAAAGTATATAAAGAATAGTGATGGGGTTCAAAAGACACAACCTAAGACCTGGCATCTTGACTATTTTGAAAGACAGAAGGTCTCTGCACTTCACTGCCCTTCTCCCTGAAGCAGATCATAGCACTCTTATGCTCGAAGTGAGCTCCCTATATCTGGAACATACTTGTCTCTGAAAAGAACATTCTTATTTCTGAAGGCTAGAAGGGAATGATCTGAACAAATAAGTATTGCCAAGATTTCCCACTTTTCAACCATTGGATTATACCTTTTCTTGCTGTTCATAGTTCTCCATGACTCCTAATCATCACCACATCGACTACCAGGGGCTACTGTTGTGGCACAGTAGGTAAAGCCACTGCCTGTGGTTCCAGCATCCCTTATGGGTGCTAGTTCATGTCCTGGCTGCTCTACTTTCAATCCAGCTCCCTGCCAACATGCCTGGGAAAGCAGCATGTCCCAAGAGCTTGTGACCTTGCACCCACATGGGAGACCCAGAGGAGGCTCCTGGATCCTGGTTTTGGTCTGACCCAGCCTCAGCCATTGTGGCTATTTGGGGGAGTGAACCAGTAGATGGAAGCTTACTCTCTCTGTCTTTCTCTTCTCTCTCTCTTTTTCTCTAACTCTGCCTTTCAAAATAAAAATAAAAATTAATCTTTAAAAAGAGAGTATGTATAATTTAGTACCATATTTTGAACTATATTTTTTTTTCTTCACTGTCACTAGAAGAGAATAGTTTGTATTAAAAAATACTGAAGAATATGACAAGTGCATGCAATGCAGCCTGGGTTTTCTTTTACTATAAAGGACATTTAGAAAGCTGTCAAAATTTGAATTCTTTCATTGCTAACTTCCTGATTTTTGTAATTGTAGTATGGTTATGTGGCCACATTCTGAAGTTAAGTAAGGATAGAAAGCATCATGGCTTCATTTTGCTTTCAAGAAATTCAGGAAAAGAATCACACCTGTATGTGTAAAACAGACATGGATAGGTATATACTGTGTGTGTATACACATGTGTGTGCGAGCGTGTGTACATACTCCTTACACATATGAAGTCAGGAGCACTAAGGTCACCCTTGAGAATGACACCAATTGAAAAGCACTGCATTAAGTGAGTATCTAGATGGTGAGGGAGGATAAAGCCAATGTAGTAAAATGTTCACCTTCAGGAAATCAGGAGTTCTTTGTACTTCAAACTGCTCTATAAGTAATGTGTCAAGTTCCTTGAAAATGAAAAAAAAAAAAAAAAAAAAAAAGAAAAGAAACCCTTGAAAGAATTATAAACAGATCATGATTCACTAAGTCAGCAGTTTCCAAAGTAATTAAAACAGTCACATCCTATAGTTCTATTTCCAATATGTGGTGCTAATAAGCACTTTTATTTTTAATGATAATAGACAGCAAAGTTTCTAAATGCAAATTTCAAAAATCAAGGCACAGATAAAAATCTTTACATATTATGCCAATTTGGTAGTAATGAATTAAATGTCCATTTTGGTGCATATAGATTAAGGACTTTCAACCACAAAATTAGAACCTAACACTCTCAAAGGCCTGCTTTCACTTCATCCAAATGAAGAGTACTGCATTCTTCCTAAACAGAGTTCAATTACTCTCTCCATGTTCTGAGCTCCTTTAAACCTTCTATGGGGTTAAAAAGTACAGTGGCAGGAATGCAATCATGAACATTCATCCTACTAGTGCAAAAAGATTCTAGAAATTTGCATTATTAGCAAATATAATTTCTTCTAGTTGTAAGCTACAGGTGCAAACTACAGTAAATATTTCATAACTATCCAAATAATATGAAGATTTTGAAGTTTCTCTTAGGACATCTTGAACCCACAGCCAATGATTTTTACATACTTTATTTCAAATCTGATAACTGAATTTTCCATAATAAATCACATTGGTTTAGTATAATTTCAAATGCTTAGAATTTAACTGCTGTCTTTCAGAGGTGACATTTATAATAATCATTTGCTGAACAAACCTAAACTAGGCTCATTTTAATGAATATTTTTAGAATTCTAAATTCTTATTATATTGCTTTTGGGTTTCAAAATTCCCATACCAGCACAACTTTGGAGATATGAAATTATTCAATATAAGTAAATCTCACCATAGAGGTATATTAATTCAATTACTTTTTATCTTTAAAAATTAAATGGATCACTTGCAATTTTCTCCCAATTTCTAAGCTCAACAAAGACAGTGGTTAATGTACCTTTGCAACTTAAGTCTTAGGTTAGAGGGAAAAAACCCAGTTAACTAGATGAATCCCTTTATCTATTAAAAAGACAAGATTACAACTCCAAGAGATAGGAGAACATCAATGGAGCATAAAGGGCCTGGAAATTAGTTGGTGGAATTTGTTTCCAAAACTAATTTCAAAGTTCTTTTCGTTAGTATCAATGACCAAGGCATAGCAAGAGAAAAGAAAAACTACTTTTAAAATTGAACTCAATTCCTTTGAAAATGTTTGACTGCACTGCTTCCATTTAATCAGCAATTCCTTGGTCCAAAGAGAAAACAGAGGAAATCAACCTATCTTAGCACTGTGATAGCCTGAACATTAGGCATCCCAATATCCCACTTCAATTTCTGGTACTCTTGCTTTGCCTACTATTTTAAAGGAAGCCATTAGGATGCCAGCTTTTCAACACTGAAGGTGAACGGCTCCTGGGTGTCTGCCTGCTGGCCCTTAACTCCCTTTCCTCAGAAGAACAATAGATCAAGTGATACAGAACCACCACCCACCAAGACCCCAGGGTAGAAACACTGGCGAGAAGAGCAATGTGCATCTTGTTTCTTCCCCAGCTTTCTCTCACTGGAGCATGGCTTTAACATGACAAGGTGAGTCTTCCTGCTGAGGTCTAAGGATAGGGCAGCTGACAGGGCCCTGAAGCAGGACCCAGGTATAAAATGCATGCAATTTGGGACGATGCTGTGGTGTGGAAGGTTAAGCTGTGGCCTGCAGCACCAGCATCCATATTTGTGCTGGTTCGAGTCCCAGCTGCTCTACTTCTGATCCAGCTCCCTGCTAATGCACCTGGGAATACAATAGAGGACAGCACAAGTGCCTGGGTCCCTGCACTCACATGGGAGACCCGGAAGAAGCTCCTGGCTCCTGGCTTCAGCCTGGCCCAGCCCTAGTTGTTGCAGCCATCTGGGGAGTGAACCAGCAGATGGAAGATAATTCTCTCTCCTCTCTCTCTCTCCATCTCTGTATCTCTGCCTTTCAAATAAATAAATAAATCTTTAAAATAAATGCATAGAATTTGCTGGGTAGGTATCTAAGTACCACATTAGGCAGCAGAACAGGGATGGAACCTACCAAAGAGAAGAGAAGCCCTTCATACAAGGCTTTATGGTTCAATGTGGCTCTTTTAATTCTTTCCAAAGGGTGCAAAAAGAAGTTTTTATTTCAGTACAGATGACTAAATGAAAAAGAAGACACTCAGGGAGTAAGGTGGTTTGGACCTCATTTTCTGGTACATTATTGTGCAAAATTCCAATAAGCACAAATGGTCAATCAGTCAATCAAATTGACAAAGTACACAGCTAAGTATCTGAGGAACTGCCCCAGCAAATAGAATCTGCTGTCCTTCCTTTCTGGAGATAATACATGTAATCAGAACAACAACAAACAAAAGAACCCAGAGAGATGAACAACCAATCAGTAAAGAGGGAATGGAAAAAACAAAATGTAGGGGAAGCTGGCTCAAAGATACAACCCGGCAAAAATCCCAATTGTGTAATTCTAAACGTCTTTACTAAGAAGATTAGATCAGGGTATAGTTTGGAGAAATGTAACAAAGTGGCATGAATTAAGAGGAAGCTGTAGAATATCCCAGATGATGATTTCAATGTGAGTAAACAATACAGGATTTCTAACACTAAACACACACACTTATGTATCAAGTCCTGTGGTACGTGTTTTGCATACATTCTCTCTCTTACAGACCCCAATAACACTAAGAGGACGATACTCCTACTATCGTAGTAAAACTGCAATTCCAACTAGGACAAGCTGCTTGTGGAGGCAAAACTCTCAAATGTCATGTTATATTCTCTAAGGGATGACTCCTGTTCAGAAGCGGAAATTTGTGGTTTAGCTTATTTAGAACCCTAACTCCCGACAGAGGCTTTTGGGATACAGGGAATCCACCTGGGGACACAAAACAAACTGCATCATCGAGGATTCACTGCGACTCAAACAACAGCTGTCACCTTGGAGTCAGGACACTGATGTATTCAAACCTAAAAATGGATGAAGTTTGCTCTGCATGTGGCATATTGAAAAGAGGAAGAGCTTGGGAGTCAACGAGTGGCTGGGAAGGAACAGATTCTGGTTAGTCAGGGCAGCGTGAGATGTATGTCAGAGACTACATGGGAAAGGACAGGCCAGAGCTAGTTTTAGACTTATTACTCACACAGAGGGCAAACAGTAGCAGATTAAGAGAAGTAGGGCTTTTGGAGAGAAAGCACAGATACACAATGGCCACCATCAACTCCTCTATTCTTAATGAGAGGGCAGAACAGGGCAGGGCATTGTGAATTTGTGAGGCAGAGGAACATAACAAGATGTTACCCTTTCAACTGGGTCTGGAGCAGTGCCCTTCCACAGAATTGATGTGAGTCATGAATGGAATTTAAACCACTCGAGGAGCCATGTTAAAAATGTGAAAAGAAACAAAATCAACTTAATAATATTTTATTTAGCCTAGTATTTCTACAATACTATTTTGATAAGTAATCAATATAAATCTATTAATAGAATATTATACATTCTTTTTATGCTATTAAATCTTCAAAAGCTGGTATGCAGCTAACAATTACAGCACGTCTATCTCAACCTAGACCTGTGCCAGGCTCACCTTTAGTGAATGCAAGCAGCTAGAGTCTAATGAATTGGACAGTATAGACCTACAGTGTCTAATGATAAACGATCAAGAAACATCAAAAGGTTTAGAATAGAATGAAGAGAGTTGGTTGGAAGTCTGTCAGAATCAGGTAAGATAAGTTTTTTAAAAAGTAGTGCCTCTACACCATCTTTTGAGGGTACACTGGAATGAGACCATGTGGTCCATATCAGTACTATCAGAATTCTTTACAGGAAAAGACAAGACAGGCATACACATGGCAGCTTCTGAAGTATGCTTATTATGTATTCCATGCCTACTACCTCCTCTTATGCTTTAAGGACTCTGCCCTAACTAGCAAGTGTTTCAAGTCTTTTGTTTATTTAGTGGTAGACATAGGACTTTATCCAAAACAAATGACCAACTGCGTGGAATAAAACCCCAATTACCTCCTCAGCTCTTGGGAGAGGGAGGAGAGAACTGACCTCACCACTCATTAAGTCTGAAGCATGTGTGAGCCATGAATACTTGTGGCTCTCACTGAACGGAACCACAAGGCTCCTACTGCAGTTACTTTCTCTTTGTAGCCATTTTGGCCTAGCAAGTTGTGCACAAGTCTGAAAAAAAAAAAAAAAGGTGATCTAAATTTAAACTCTGGTTCTTCTATTTGCCAGGTAAGTTGGATGACAGCATAAACATCTATATTCAGGGCCAGCGCTGTGGCACAGCAGGTTAATGCCCTGGCTTGAAGCACCGGCATCCCATATGGGCACTGGTTCAAGTCCTGGCTGCTCCACTTCTGATCCAGCTTTCTGCTGTGGCCTGGGAAAGCAGTAGAAGATGGCCCAAGTCCTTGGGCCCCTGCACCCACGTGGGAGACCCAGAGAAGCTCCTGGCTCCTGCCTTTGGATCGGCACAGCTCCAGACGTTGCGGCCAATTGGGGAGTGAACCATCGGATGGAAGACCTCTCTCTGTTTCTCTCTCTCTGCCTCTCCTTCTCTCTCTCTCTCTCTGTCTCTCTGCCTTTCCTTCTCTCTCTGTGTAATCTGACTTTCAAATATATCAATAAATAAATCTTTTTTAAAAAAATCTATACCCAAGGTGCTTTAAAAATTGTTTTAAAAACACCAACACATTCAAGTAATGACATACTTAATTTGAAGTTTCTTTATGTTGATGAAAACACACTTCACGGTTTATTTTACTTTAATGTGGGCTTCAAAGATAGATAGGGAGCAAAGTTTACCAAGTTTTTGTCTATTGATGAGATGTCATTCTGTGTATATGCTGTATACTCTATGTATGCTATAGAATGCGATACCAGTGTAATATCATACTGTGTATTATATGTTACATTTAACTTACAGTGGTACATAACATTGCGGTTCCCCCCAGTTTTTCTCAGCAAGTGATACAGGACTTTGCAGCCAGCATCAGTCTCCTTCTTAGCCAGTTTCAATCAGTGAACCTGTATGTTTGTTCTATAGTACAATCATGCCACTGCTCACAGCCAGCTATGAACAATAAAGCATGTTTTTATTGTACCTTACTTACAGATCTGTTTATCAAAGCTATTTCAACACAACAGTCACAAACCCTAACATATTTAGTACTTGGATTTTAGCTTCCAGTAATGATGTGGAGATTTCAAGACTCAGTGCTATTGAACAAATGCAGATCCTCTGCTTGTTCTGAACTGAAAGTGGAGTAAATTTTTCATAGACAGTTACAGGTACAAGCCTGTTATTACAGTGAGATGTACCAGGATGTTGACTGAGCATTTTTAAAGTTTGAGAGTGAATAGAGAGAAAAACAAAGGGCTGATCACCTTCCTCTCCACAGACAAAAGAAGAGCTTAAAATAAAAAACTATAGGAAAAGTCAGGCAGCCCTATATACTCACCTGCATTGGAGCCAGTCAAATTATAACGTGCATTCAACTTTTTGATGATGTTCTCATGGATTTGGTACCACTCGCTCTCCGTGTTACACCTGTGAAAACATTAACACTCAGTTAAGCTTTAATGATGCATGAGAACAAGCAATGACCTTGATAGCACACCTGCTCTTTTTGTGAAAACACATTATGTGGCTTAGTAGGTTAAACTTCTGCCTCTGGCACCAGCATCCCAATATGGGCTTCGGTTCATGACCCGCCTGCTCCTCTTCTGATCCAGGTCTCTGCTAATGACCTGGGACAGCAGTGGAAGAGGCCCAGGTCTTAGGGCCCCTGCACCCATGTAGGAGACCTGGAAGATGCTCCTGGCTCCTGGCTTTGGATTGGCACAGCTCTGGCTGTTGCAGCCATTTGGGGAGTAAACCAGCAGATGGAAGATCTTTCTCTCTTGTCTCCCACTCTGCCTGTAACTCTACCTTTCAAATAAACAAAATCTTAAAACACACACACACACACACACACACACACTAGGATGTACTTCTCTAAGCCTCCTTGGATCCCCAGCAATCTACTGCAAATGACTGTCAGTTTTAGTATGGTTGCCCCAAGATGAGCAGGAACGCCCAAACCTGGGAATGTCTAATTGCCTGCCTCACAATTAAGCAGCACTTGGGATGAATAGTTCACAAATTACATGTGGTCACTCCAAATGAAAACAAACTCCAGAGAACACTGCTTATGGCAGAAGGCAGTGCAGACTAAGATTTTGATTCTCCAGATTAGAAATATCAACATTAACTGAGCCATGTTCTTTGGGCAACTTATTCACCCTAGTTGTACCTTGATTTCCTCACCTGTGAAACAGGAGTACTAACCAAGAACATTAAATAAGCATTTACTTGGGGTAATACCCGATAAATGATCAATAAATGCTAGCTCTTAGTGAGTCTCTACCTTCTGTAACATGACAAGGTTGGGCAATCATAAAAATGAAACAAAGTAAACACAATGAAAGGCATGTTAACACAGCTTCCACAGGCAAAAGGCTGTCAAGAGTCACCAACGGGTAGTAAAAAGCTCTCAAGATATTCCAATTTTGGGAGAAATAGCATCTCTGCCTTACTCTCTTAGCCATTGGCACATTTTTAATTTTGCTCTTATCACCTGCTAGCTGATGTTGGTGTGGATGGTACAGTTCCCTGAAACCATCAGGACTAGATCTGGGGTGCTGACATGAGCCCCCCTCAGTACTTTGAATTTTATGGGTGCTTAGAAAATGTCAGTTGAATGCATTGCAAACATGGGTCAATGGATGGATGGATGTCTCTCTGACTGTTAATAACTTGATGATTCCTAAATATCTGGGTCAGCTACCCATCTTCACTGCCATCACTCTCCCAGTTAGGCAGGGACAAACTTGCCTGTTATCTTTGATTAGCCACAAATGTGCCCTCCAAAGAGTCCTGAATAGCAACACTATACACTATCAATCAAAACACTCTTATGAAGATACTTGTTTTCATAAGAAACAACACTGCATCACAGCATTATTGCCACACTACAAGAGAGCACTGCAAAATAACATGAGAATAAATACAGCTGCTAATTTGGGACCTCAGGTTCTGGAGCTGGGCAGTCCTGAATTCAAATTTGCTTCTCTTTCCTAGTAGTTAAGTGACTTAGAGCAAGTCATTTAACTCTTGGTCTCCTTCTGTGCACAACTGTGCTAACAGCAGCTGCTTCAAGGATTCATTACAAGGATAAAAGGACAAGATATGTGCAAAGTGCTGAACTCAATCCCTTACACCCAGAACAAACACCGTACAGGGAAGCTGTTACCAAACATTACCATTTCACAAGAGTTCAGTTGCATGACTACCAGTAGAGTTTGGAAAGATCATCATGGATTTCAGTCCAACCACTGAAAGTGAGGGCCACCATGTGACAAAAACAATAACAGTTTTTACTACCCATTAGTTTTGCCAGAATCTTCAAGTTCAAAATCAAGGCCATGGGTTTCATGCCCATGAAAGGAATAAAAAGAGTTTCCATTCCCAAAGCACAGGGATAGATCTTTGACAACTAGTTACTAAATGTGTTGTCTAAGTTCCCCTGAGTGGAGAGTAAATCCTTGAACTCTGCAGCAGTGGACAAAAAGCAATTTGAAGCATACACATGTCCCCAGATGATGGGCCAATTGTGTTTCTCCCTTACATGAAAAAATTACTGGCATCTGTTGTACATATCAACAAAGTCTGTGGAATAGAAAAGTAGAGCAAGTTTACTCATGGAAGTGGCCAGGAAGAGAAGCTCAGGGTTTTTCTCTGAGGATGACATCACTATCAGCTCCCAATAATCAACCTGGGGGCAGGTGTTCAGGGTGAGTAGATCCAAATCCATGTGTATTGCAAAAACCATAGAATTTAGGGTTTGGAATGTATCAAGTGACTTTCTTATTAAAGCATTGCAGGTCAATCTGTGCCCACTCCAACCCTTCCCATTCATTATAATGTTGAGATCCTAATTTTATTAAGGTAATCAAGTTACAATGAGGCCATCAGAGAGCCCCATGACTCAGTATGACTATGTCCCTATAAAAAGAGGGAAGCTGGACACAGGACAGCCATGCACACAAGGTGGGCACAGCTGAAGATGAAAGCAGACAGCGGAATGGCACAGCTACAGGGCTGCCAGCAAATCACTAGAAACTCGGAGAGAAGCAGAGAGCAGATTTCTCCGTTTCAGCCCTCAGAAAACAACAAACCTGCCATGACCATGATTTTGCATGTCAAGCCTCTAGGACTGTGAGTCAGTACATTTCTGTTGTTTAAGCCCCACTGTTGTGGCAGGCCCAGCAACCTCATATAGGGAGTAGAAGGTTAATCACCTGAGAGTCCCTCAGCTAATTCTAATTAATTTATACTCAAAAGCATGTCTGCCTTCCAAGAACAAATTAGATGTCCATAGTAAAGCCATGCCAAGTTTATAAATTCAAAGGGGATACTCTACACAGTAGACATTGCACCTAACTGATAAACTGTCTGTATTCACTGACTCTCAACTTCATAATTCCTTTAGCTGGGAAACAGTGACTTGTGGGTTTACACATTTACAGATTATTGGATTTTTAAGGAATGGTCCATCACATCAACTTACCCATTGCTTTTCCATTAGCCAAAGAAAGTTGCGTTCACCCAAGCAGCATCCATGTGCTCCCGTGTGCCCACCCGAGCCCCTACTAAGTGTGTGTTTCTTACATGTACACTTTCAAGATGAGGTCATCCTTTGTTTCTCCTGTCAGCAGGTCAGCAATGCTAAGAACTGCACAGCCAAAAGGTCGCCGGTACTGCACACTGCAGGCATTCTTTTTTTCCCCTGCTCCCATTCGACCTGTCAGGTAGAAGAGTAAATATAATCCATGCAGTCACTTGACTCCACACATTTTTAAAGGAAACACATAGAGCTACAAGAGAGGCCCCTGTAAAATGCAACTGGGTGACGGGAAGCCCCTAAGTTCAGGGTAAGAGAAGATGTTGCTTCAGTCCTGGGCTCTCTTCTCCCATCACCCCTGCCCTGTGACCTTGGGCAAGTAGGTTAAACACGGGGCTTTATTTGTCATCTAAAACGTCCAGACTGGAGCTCAACCCCTGCTTCAGAACCACCTCCCTGCTCCTGGGATCCATGAAGGCATTCCAGGAGGCTCACGTCATTTAAAAGCAGTCACGTTTCCCATTTCATTTTCTAGTTTTTTGAAAATTCCACTTTGAAAAAGCTATTTCAAAATTTCACCTTTGAAAAAGAACAGCTTGGGGCCAGCACTATGGTGTAGAAGGCTAATAAGCCTTTGCCTGCATTTCTGCCATCCCATACAGGCACCGGTTGGAGTCTCAGCTACTCCACTTCCAATCCAGCTCCCTGCTAATGTGCCTGGGAAAGCAGCAAGGATGGCCCAAGTGCTTGGGCCCTGCACCCATGTGGGAGACCTGAAATAAAAAGCTCCTGGCTCCTGCCTTTGGCCTGGCCCAGCCCCGGCTGTTGTGGCCATTTGGAGAGTGAACCAGTGGATGAAAGATTCTCTCTCTCCTGCTCTCTGTATCTCTGCTTTTCAAATAAATAAATAAATAAATAAATCCTTAAAAAAAAAAAAAGAAAAGAGAGCAGCATGAGACTCTGAGTAGCAGAGCAAGTCAAGTACAGGTGATCAAATGGGCATGCTCTGGGCCCAGAGTGCAGGCTGTTGACAACCCTGTCCCCCCCGAAACCACATCAGGGGGCTCACACTATTACAAAGTTCCAACCTGTTTAAATGATCACATATTTCAAAAATATGCTACTGATATATATATATATAATATTTGTTATTGGTATTTAATTATTATGGTATTTGATTGCCCATGGTCTCTTTGATGAGGGAAAGCTGATCGTATACTAAAGTTGAAATATAGTAAGTATTAAGTGGAATAAAATATGCAAGGTCTCTAGACGCCTGCCAACAGATCCATACATTGTTTCCATGTGAGCAAAATTCTGCTATAGCACATCTAGGCAGCTCCAAAGCCCAGTGCTAAATAGAAAAGGGGGTGGTAATATCTACTCTGGCTTTCATCACTCAGCAACAACAAAAAACTGCCTGTGATAGGTCACTTTCAGGAAACTGCTTTCAAATTATAGCTTGAAAACCTCTTATTTTATCAGAATAAAAATCCAAAAAATATTCAAAATAAGTCAGTTGCTTTTCAGATGTATGAATTAAAAATAAAATTAAAGGCATTATGGGTGCTTGTTTCATTTTCTATTTTGATTTTCATGACCTGATGCTATAATATGTAGCTAACTGTCCAGCTATGTGATTTTAATATAAATTCAACTTTCAAATCACTTTATAATGTTATACTTAAAAATCATCAATTAAATTTTTATCTGTAGAATGGATCTAAGCAAATTTAAAACTTCTGTCACATGTGAAATGAAAAAGTTTTGATTTATCTCTATTATGATTATTATTAGGATGAAATATACAATCCCATCTTTTTCACTAATTATTCCCTTGTAAATGGAAGACAACAACTTGATTAGAAGATTTCTGATTGGAATACTTCTGAAGTATTTAATTTAATAAAAGAAGTCCACAATTAAAAATGAGAAACTTAGAAATACTAAACAAAATTATTCTTAAGAATGCTTTTAGCTTTAAATTTCCACAATTTAAGGGGTGGGCTGGTACTATATCAGAATATCTAGATTTGAGTACTGGCTCCACTCCTGATTCTAGCTCCCTGAATACCTGGTTGCAGCGCTTGATAGCTCATGTACCTGGGTCTCTGCTGTCCACATGGGAGACCTGGATTGAGTTCCCAGTTCCTGGTTTCAGGCTGGCCCAGCCTCAGCTTTTGCAGGCATCTGGGCAATGAATCAGCAGATGGGATCTCTCTCTCTCTCTCTCTGTGTGTGTGTGTGTGTGTGTGTGTGTGAGAGAGAGAGAGAGAGAGAGAGCCTTTCAAATAAAAAAGTAAATAAAAAATAGGTTCAAAAAATTCCTACAACTTATATAAGGGCATGTTAGACATCACCATATTTTTTCCTTATTTTTAAACACTCCCTTCAGCTACTACTATGCTAAAGAAACAACTGGAGCGGGGCACTGACAAAATGAGAGGATGGGAGAAGTGTGACCTCCATAACTACCTGCAATGTGAGGTTTGTGTTATCCTATGTGACATGGTAAACTGAACTCCTAAACCCCCACACCTCTCATGTCCTCTAACATGGAGTTTTAAGTTTTCTTTTCTGACAATTTGGGCACCAAAGCTTTGGCTGTGGGGAGCAATCCGGACTAGACTGAGTTACTGGAATTAAGACTTATTCTATGCATCTGCTCTCCCACAATATGGCGCTGGGAGAGAAGTAAACAGCTTCCGCACAGCTGCCTCCAGTTCAACTGATAAACTGTAGGACTTGCTCCTGATTGGAGGAGAGCAGCGTACTCAGCGTGTGGGCAGCCGAGTTGGGATTGGCGGAGGAGGACTATAAAGGAGGAGAGAGACGGCATGCACGAGGAACATCTATGGGGAACATCTAAGGGGAACATCTAGTTGAAGGAACACCCGTGCAGCCCCCTGAGGAAGCCGGCCGGCGGTGTGCCGCTCCCCTGCGGAAGTGGGGAATGCGGCCAGGGGGAACTGCCCTTCCACGGAGGTGGAAGGGATAGTAGCCAACCCGGGAAGAACCAGCAGCAAACCCGGGGAGGGCCGAGCGGACGAAGGAACAGCGCAGGGTCCTGTGTCGTTCCTCCACGAAGAGGGGGAGCGACATTGGCTACTAAGGTCTCTAGCTACCATAATACAAAGACCATTGCATATTCCCAAACGCAGGATTAACAAGAATTTACATTTCTGGTTGGATTTCTAGAAAGATTCTCTAAACAGGGAGGAGGAATGGGAAAAGGTAAAAACACTGAGCAATTGGGGCCATCAATGAGGCATGGCAGGTTAAGCTGCTGCATAGGAGGCAGGCAATCCCATGAGCACAGGTTTGAGTCCCAGCGGCTCTACATACGATCAAGCTCCTTGCTAATGGCATGGGAAAAGCAGTGGAAGATGGTCCAAGTGCTTGGGACCCTGCCACCCATGTAGGCGACCAGGATGGAGTTGCTGGCTCCTGGCAGCCATTTTGGGGGTAAATCCAGAAGATGGATGATTTCTTTTTTTTTTTTTTAAAGATTTATTTATTTTACTTGAAAGTCAGAGTTACACAGAGAGGGAGAGGGAGAGGGAGAGGGAGAGGGAGAGGGAGAGGGAGAGGGGGAGAGAGAGAGAGAGAGAGAGAGGTCTTCCATCCGCTGGTTCATTCTGCAATTGGCTGCAATGGCTGGAACTACACCGATCCAAAGCCAGGAGCCAGGAGCCAGGAGAATCTTCTGGGTCTCCCATGTGGGTGCAGGGGCCCAAGAACTTGGGCCATCTTCTACTGCTTTCCCAGGCCATAGCAGAGAGCTGGATTGGAAGTGGAGCAGCCAGGACTCGAACCGGCGCCCACATGGGATGCCAGCGCTTCAGGCCAGGGCGTTAACCCACTGTGCCACAGCAGCGGCCCTATAATGGATGATTTCTTTCTCTCTTCCTCTTTTTCTGTAAACTCTTTCAAATAGACAAACAAAAAATTTTAAAAATAAAAACAAAAACAAAAACTGAGCAACCAGAAAAAAA
Source organism: Oryctolagus cuniculus (assembly GCF_051225735.1). NCBI lineage: Eukaryota > Metazoa > Chordata > Mammalia > Lagomorpha > Leporidae > Oryctolagus > Oryctolagus cuniculus. The sequence goes on along the minus strand of NC_142869.1, from coordinate 131,587,327 downwards.
AGGAAGGCACAGAGGTCAAAAAAAGTGCTAACTGGGACAGACAGGAAGATATAAAATAATTAATTACTCCCTTTTTACACCCGCTCTTTCCAAACCAGATCTCAGCTTAAATTCCACAAAGTGAAAAGCTCCTGCTTTCTGCAGCCTGTGAGGGTCAAGGTATCTTTTTCCTACTAAAGCAGGTCCAAGGGAGTTTTTTTTTTTTTTCAGGACACATTTTTTTTTTTTTAATGATTTATTTATTTATTTATTTGAAAGGCAGAATAGAGAGAGGGACAAACACATAGAGAGGGAAATCTTCTATCCACTGGTTCACTCCCCAGGTGGCAGCAACAGCTGGGGCAAGGCCAGGCTGCAGCCAGGAGCCAGGAGCTTATTCCAGGTCTTCCACACAGGTGGCAGGGGCCCCGGGCACGTGGGTCGTCTTCCACTGCTTTTCCCAGACTATTAGCAGGAAGCTGATCTGGAAGTTGAGCAGCAAGGACAGGAACCAGAGACCATGATGTGACGCCAGCATTTCAGGTGGCAGCTTACACTGCTGCACCACAGAGCCAGCCCCTCAAGGGATATTTTATTAAAAAAAAAAAAAAAAAAGAAGCATCTGTCCCAGCATCAAAGGAGATGTCAGATTAAGGATTAACCTCTCTTAAATTTTACCCTGGGGCATGCATTGGGAACAGCAGTTAAGATGCCATTTGAGATTTGTGTATCTCACCTTGCAACGTCTTAGTTTGGGTTCCTGCTCTGCTCCCAATTCCACTTTCCTGCTAATGTGCGTCTTGGGAGACAGTGGTGATGGCTCAAGTAGTTGGGTCCCTGCCAACCATGTGGAAAACTCAGTTTGAATTCATGGATCCAGGTTTTGAGCTGGCCCAGACCTGGTTGTTGCAGGCATTTGGGTAGTGACCAAGCCGATGGGGGATTTCTATCTGTTTGTTTGTCTCATTGCCTTTCAAATAAAATAAATAAAATTTAAAATAATTTTACTTTCATCTTGTTTTTCTTTAGTCTCAAAATACTGAAACAGTAATTTTTTTTTTTTTTGGTGATAATCCTAGAGAAGTATTCATTTGATCCAAGTTGGAGACAGGTGGGTAGGTAATTTCTGGTTCAATATTCATTTTATGCCTTAATGACCATTTGTCTCAGGAAAAAAATATTCAAGTGTCATACTCGGAAGGCAGCCTGTCAATACTACTGAGCTGGCTGCCTCAGCAATGACACTGAGTGAAGGCCACAAATTAGATGGGCATATACTCACTCTGCCACATGTATTTCTACCACTTGAAACCTGTACATACATTCTAGAAAGTTCTGAAAGCATGTCAGTAACTTTGTCTCTCAATTCTATAGAAGGTTTTATATTCAAGTTTTAACAATGTGGATATGAAGATATACAAAGCCACATTAACAACTGGTAGTATGAATTTGAGATAAGAGGCTGACGCTATGGCACTGCAGGTTAAAGCCCTGGCCTGAAGCGCCAGCATCACATATGGGCACCAGTTCTAGTCCCAGCTGCTCCTCTTCCAATCCAGCACTCTGCTGTGGCCTGAGAAAGCAGTAGAAGATGGCCCAAGTTCTTGGGCTCCTGCAGCCATGTGGGAGACCCGGAGAAAGCTCCTGGCTCCTGGCTTCGGATCGGCGCAGCTCCAGCTATTGTGGCTATCTGGGAATTTTTGTCTCTACATCTCTCTGTAACTGTCTTTAAAATAAATAAAATAAATCTTTAAAAAAATTGAGTTGAAAACAAACAAGCAAACAAAGAATTACCTTCTGGGAATAGACAGAGGTTTTATCTCATAAGTACATGGCAGCATGGGTTGCAACTTTAACAACACTTTAAAAGATCCTTTCTAATTTTTTTCAAATACTCATTTGTAAAAAGAAAATTTAAAACCAAAACCAATTAAAAAATTATTTAGGGGCTGGCATTGTGGTGCAGCGGCTTAAGCTGCTGCCTATCATGCAGGCATTCCATATGAGAGCTGTTGAGAACACCAACTGCTCCACTTATGATCCAGCTCCCTGCTAATGAACCTGGGGAAAGCAGTGAAAGATGGCCCAAAAACTTGGGCCCCTGAAACCCATGTGGAAGATGCACATGGAGTTCTATATTCCTGGCTTCTGTTGGGTCCAGCCCCAGTTATTACAGCCATTTGGGTAGAGAATCCATGTATGGAAGAGCTCTCTCTCTTTGACTTTCAAACAAATAAATCTTTAAAATAAATTAATTAATTTAAAAGTCATTTACCATTTCCTTCAAATATAGAAGAAATAGCAAAAAATGAAAATGGGTTTTCAAAACAGATTTTTATTAGAAAAAATATAGAAAATCTATGTTGTAATGACAGCATGCTTCATTAGCCTGTCTCAGTGTACAATGTTTTTATTATATGTGTAAGATGAAAGAATACAAAATGAAAGTTCACACTGCAGGACTGCATGGCGATGTATCACAATTCTGCAGTATTCTGACAAAAGTAATGTAGCACAGTCAGTGAAGAAGTGGGAAGGATTCTCCAGTATTACCTGGTTAGCCTTAATAGAAACACTCAGTAGTCTAACCACTTGTTTTCATATCTAGTTTCCCTGCCATAAAACACCTGCTTTTAGAATAAAATACACATAAAAACATGGGAACACATTCTAGCTTCATGGAGCAAGTTCACCACAGAATACCCAAGTGCATTCTGCAAGACATTAATAAATGCTACATGGGGTGGGCGCCGTGGCACAGCAGGTTAAAGTCCTGGCCTGAAGCGTGGCATCCCTTATGGGTGCCGATTCTAGTTGCGGCTGCTCCTTTTCTGATCCAGCTCTCTGCTATGGCCTGGGAGAGTAGTAGAAAATGGCCCAAGTCCTTGGGCCCCTGCACCCACGTGGGAGACCCGGAGGAGGCTCCTGGCTCCTGACTTCAGATCGGCTTGGCTCCGGCCACTGTGGCCATTTGGGGAGTGGATCAGCGGATGGAAGACCTCTCTCTCTATCTCTACCTATATCTAACTCTATATTTCAAATAAATAAAAATAATAAACAAACAAACAAATAAATGCTACATTATGAAAGTGTTTTCAAACATTGTCACAGTCAAATTCAAATTTGGGGAAAGCTTTGGGGACCAACAAAATCAGAGAGGCATACTTTTCAGAACCTTCATTAAGCTGATGACAGAAGTGAAAACACATCCATTATTCAGTATTTCATAACCTTTTTCTCATAGTACTTTCTGCAAGAATGCTCTATAGCATTCTGCACTTTGGAAAATGCCAACTGGTACAAAGTTTTCATAAACTAGTAGGAAACTCAGCTTCTAATAGTTTAGTTTATGGTAACAAATTATAATTATAAAAGACAACAGAAACTAAATAAACCACTTAACAATTTATATAGCAAGAGACCAAAATTTATCTAAGATGAGTAAGGAGCTGCCTGTGAAGCTGAGGAGGCCAGGGAACAATTGGCAATTTTGGTGATTCTTGGGTTCAGATCTGACTTTGAATGCTTTCTGATTCAGACAGCAGACAAATCACAACCACACAGAGCCTGTTCTCAGAATTTCTTCTTCTCATAACTTGGTCCTGTCATACAGACAAATACTGTACTTACCAATCCTGATAATGTGCACTGTGATAAAAATGTCCTTTCTTAGCTCACTGCTACCCAAATCCTACAAAAAAACAAAGTCTAGTTATTTTAGAATTCATAATCTATGCAGAAGTACTTAAGGGACATAGCTGATTATTCTCACACATAATAGAATAAAGACAGAGATGAACATAGGCCTTCTTGATGGAATATTTATAGAAGAAGCACACAATTTCTGTTTTAAAAATACCTCTGTAATCAACTTTAGGTCTACTGATATCAAATAATACTTTAATAATATTAAATAACACTTTAATAATATTAAATAATACTTTAATGATATTGATTTAATCTCTCATTCATTCTTTAAACATTTCTTTTTAAAAAAAAATTTTTTTTTTGACAGGCAGAGTGGACAGTGAGAGAGAGAGACAGAGAGAAAGGTCTTCCTTTTGCCCTTGGTTCATTCTCCAATGGCCGCCGCGGCCAGCGCACCGCGCTGATCTGAAGGCAGGAGCCAGGTTCTTATCCTGGTCTCCCATGGGGTACAGGGCCCAAGGACTTGGGCCATCCTCCACTGTACACCCGGGCCACAGCAGAGAGCTGGCCTGGAAGAGGGGCAACTGGGACAGAATCTGGCGCCCCAACCGGGACTAGAACCCGGTGTGCCGCAAGGCGGAGGATTAGCCTAGTGAGCCGTGGCGCCGGCCTCTTTAAACATTTCTTAAACTACTATATTCTATCATAGTAATTTATTTCTCCTAAGTAATAGGAAGCACAATAGGAAGATCCCACCTAATGGATGAAACAAGACCACTTACCACAAAGAGAGAGCAATGTCGTTCTGGTTTATCTGGGGCTTTTGGAAGCCCATTCCTATTCAGCCTCAAGAAAAACCTCTCACTGCAAGAGAAGAAAAGTTTAACATTTTGAAAATTATCTAAGTACGTATCCCCTTTCTGAATGCTCTTCATCTTTGGAGTTGAGGCCATTCACCTAACATCAAAATTGCTTATATAAATTCATTTCCTAAGACAGTAAACATTTGCTTCATTTCTGATAAAAATTGCAAGCAGCAACTGCGTAAGCAAAAAACACATATGCAAACCAAAATTAACTTTTAAAGAATAGACTAAGTTTCCATATCAGTAATATTATGGTTATTGTTTCAAAAGCTGGAAACAAATGCAGTAAAAGTGGGGAAAAAACCCAAACTAATGCATTTTTTTTTGTATTTACCTACCAAGTTGTTTTTTGTCTTATATTAACATTAAGGACATTATTCTGGGTGCTAACCATCCGATAGAAGGCTTCATATTTTATGGTCTTATAAGTCTATAACTCAAAACATAAATACAGGATCCAAGAAATGAGATTGAATTTTCTTTGATCTACAGAGAAACAGATCTCAAACTCCCCACTGAACTTGCATTTGAAAATATAGTGCCACCCAGATTTATGCAACCATAATGATCCTGCTGATCACTTACTAATTCAAGGCAACAAATGCCTGTGGACACCACTTAGACACAAAATAATCTATGACACTACCTATTTATGTTCAAAAAATAAAATGACAATCAACCGAAGAAAACTTTATCTGTCAGCTGAGCTTCAAAACTGACCTGAAATTCAATATCCTTGTGCCTGTGATAAAATCAAATGGCTGACTGCCTCAGGCAGAGAACACACAACAAATATCAACAGAACGTGAAATTATCACACGGTGTGACTGTGGTCAGGGTAGCCTCAGCCTATGGAACAAACAGGGAAATGGAGTGCAGGGCATTCGTAAAAGGCTCCGAGTCTACAAAACCCTGTGTTGCCTGTCACTAGATCCTCACCTTAAACCTTAAACCATGGCTCTGTTGCCCAGATATCTACAAGGGGAAAAATGAGAAATAAATTTCTAAGGAAGCCTATGGATTTCAATTTATAACTATTTCAGAACTCATATTCTCTTTTGTGATCTAAATCTCTGTAGATACATTTAACAGATTCAATTGCCTGGCTTACCTTGTCTTTTTCTTATATTGTGTCTTATTCTTATATGGTGTCTGACCTCTCATAAAGGAAAGGGCAACCAATACACATTTCTGTGGGGTCATTTCCTCTCCTATTACTTATGCTTTTCTCCCAGGGGCAGGGGGGCTGAGCAGCCATGAAGGATAAAGATCCTCAACTGAATCTAAATCTCCCACATGATAGGATTCTGAAATGGAGGCTGGGAATGGCAGATACAACTGAAAATATAGTTACATTAATTTTATCCAATTGTCACTTACTATGTAATTCAAAGAACAGGACCGCAAGCTCTCTTCATAATAGAAGCATAGTCACTATTATTTCAAACTTAAAATATGATTAAAAGAAAAGTACAAAAATTCACATTGGGTTAAAGGAATTATACTTCAGATAATCAAATAATTATGTAATACTCTTTTTTCCCCTAAGAATTCATCACTTCACAGGCACTATGCTAAGGACTTTACATGGATTAACTAATTTTACACACACTATGGTTTGGGAAGTAGGGTCTATTGTGATGCCTATTTTATCGATAGGAAAACTGAAAACTAGTAGATGGTTTTGGTCAAGATTACAGCTCAGTAGGCATTCTATCCCATGTACTAATTCAAAATCCTTGTACTTCATTCGAATGCCACAAGGTAAATCCTTTCTCTATTCTAAAGAAATATTGAGCACATATTTCTAGAAGACTGAGATAGAAGGCATTCATGTGCCTGGGACATCCACAGGACTTAGTCAAGCCTTGTCCAGGAGTTCAGGGTAACTTTCCCTCGGCCCTTTCCAAGAAAATAGGAGTAAAAGATGCGTGGATCTTGATTTATCACTTTTCAAAGTGGTCCTTGTTTTGAAATTGTTGCTTGGTAAACATACCCAGAAAAAAATGACTTTGGATAATAAATTATTTTATTTCACAAAGGCAAAATACCAAAAAAAAAAAAAAATAAGAACTGAGCTTTACTTGGTCCACACTGCTATAGTTCTCTACTTAGTCATCAGCCACTTTATCACATAGATTTATTAATTTTATCACAGAGGACAACATAAGCAAAGTGAATGTTCTCCACTTGTATCATGGACAGTCACTCTGCTCTATGGCTTTTGAGATGTTTTCATGCTTGAGGCACCTCTTCACGCCTCCTCAAACATTTGAGACAAATTAGATATTACCTTCTGACAGATCAGTCTCCAGTGATGAATACCACTAAGATTAATATACAATATCAGCTGAGTATTTTAGATATTAAAATTCTAACTTAAAAATGATATAAAATATTATTTTATACCAGAAGTTTCACCAATATTCTGATAACACAATGTTTCCTGAAGTATTCTGTTTCAGAAAGAGGTATTTTTTGTGTCACTATTTTAATTTCACTGGTCTGGAGAGAATCCTGAAAATGCAAATATTACACTGGATCATATTCCACTTCAGAAGGAATATCAATACATGCTAATCTGATGACAGATCCCTGAACTTAAGCATGCCATGAGGGAGAGATAAAAATAAAATGAAGATAGATGTACTGAAGAGAAGTAAGTCACGTGCAAGTTTTAAACACAGATTTCTTTCAAAAAGGCAAAGAAAAAAGAAAAAGAAAACCTCAGTTGGTGGCATGTTGTTACTACTTAATCAGCAAATCGTTCTGGAGGAAAAAAGACCTACACCCACACATTACAGAGTTTTTGTATTAAAATTACTCACACACACCCTCACATATTTGGTGATGTCAGAACATATGCCTTCATAGCCAGGAGAAAAAAGGAACACGACAATTATACTTCAGTCCAGCACATCTGAAAATCCCATAAATGTCTCCTGTGACCTTTTGTGACCACACGTAAACAAACACTGGTACTCTACCGTGAGCCTACTGTAAGTCTGTTCTTTAGCAACTGTATTCTAAGTCTGATCAGGAAGCAAAACTAGGTCTTGTAAGCTTTATACAAGAATATGCAGACCTTCATGATATCATTTATGCTTTTTTCCTAATAACCGGAACACAGGCCTATGACTATTAGCTTTTATATCTGCAACCTCTGGCTAATGATTTGGTAAAATTGATATCTGATGGCCGGCGCCGCGGCTCACTAGGCTAATCCTCCGCCTAGCGGCGCCGGCACACCGGCTTCTAGTCCCGGTCGGGGCGCCGGATTCTGTCCCGGTTGCCCCTCTTCCAGGCCAGCCCTCTGCTGTGGCCAGGGAGTGCAGTGGAGGATGGCCCAGGTGCTTGGGCCCTGCACCCCATGGGAGACCAGGAAAAGCACCTGGCTCCTGGCTCCTGCCATCGGATCAGCGCGGTGCGCCGGCCGCAGCGCGCCAACCGCGGCGGCCATTGGAGGGTGAACCAACGGCAAAAGGAAGACCTTTCTCTCTGTCTCTCTCTCTCACTGTCCACTCTGCCTGTCAAAAAAAAATAAAGAAAGAAAGAAAAAAAAATAAAAAAAAAATTGATATCTGATAAGAGCATATAGACATAATCATTTTGGATACAATATAACAACATGCAAAAGCCTAATAAGATTTCAATTCCCTTCCTTCCCCCATGAAGTCCTTTACTTTATGGTAAGGAAATACACAACTCTCTCCAAACAGAGCTTTTAATCAGTGGTGCCTCACACAAGATGATTACTTTCACTTCCAGATTCTAGATCATGACATTTAACCCTGTCCTCATGTATATTTTATATCTATATTATATCAAACCTAGAAAAATATACAGTGAAAGAATGAAAAGCTACTTCAAACAGTTCACAGAGAAAGGAATTTTTCAAAAAGTATTTCAGGGGCTGGTGCTGTGGCATAGTGGGCTAAGCTTTCACCTGCAGCATCCCATATGGGCACTGGTTCATGTCCCAGCTGCTCCTCTTCTGATTCAGTTCTCTGCTAAGGCCTGGGAAAGCAGTGGAAGATGGCCCAATTGCTTGGGTCCCTGCACCCATGTGGTAGACCTGGAAGAAGCTCCTGGCTCCTGGCTTTGGATCAGCCCAGCTCCAGCCATTGCAGCCATCTGGGGAGTGAACCTTCCTCTCAGTCTCTCCCTCTTTCTGTCTGTAACTCTACCTCTCAAATTAAATAAGATCATTAAAAAATACAAGTATTTCAGTGCAAAAATTTGAAAATGCTTGCCTACTGAAGATCTTAACAAGTTCTCAGAGGTGTGGTTATTGTTGCGCTGTGGATTAGGCTGCTGCATGCAATGCCGGCATCAAATCAAGAGTGCCTGTTCAAGCCCCAGCCACTTCGTTTTGGATCCAGCTTCCTGCTAATGTGCCTGGTAAGCAGCAGAGGATGGCTCATGTGCTTGGGCCCCTGCCACCCATGAGGGAAACTCAGTGAGAGATGCTTACCTCCTGGCTCTGGCCTGGCCCAGTCATGGTTGTTGCAGCATTTGCAGAGTGGACCAGCAGATGGAAGATCTCTCTCTCTGTCTAACTCCCTCTCTCTCTCTCTCTCACTCAATCTTTCAAGTAAATAAATACATCTCTCTCTCTTTTTTTAAAAAAAGTTCACAGGAAATATGCACTATTAGGAAATCTGCATGGATTTAAACATTTTGCACCAAAATAATCTTACTTATAATTACTTATTTGTAATTCCATTTTCTGTTACCTTCCTCTTCTTTTTTAATTTTTAAGCTTTATTTTATTTATTTGAAAGAGTTACAGAGAGAGGTACAGACAGAGAGAAATCTTCCATCCACTGGTTAACGCCCCAGTTGGCCACAGCAGCCAGAGCTGAGCCGATCTGAAGGCAGGAGCCAGGAGCTTCTTCCAGTTCTCTCACATCGGTGAACTCCATGTAGGTGCAGGGGCCCAAGCACTTGGGCCATCCTCCGATGCTTTCCCAGGTGCATTAGCAGAGAGCTGGATAGGAAGTGGAGTAGCAGGGACTTGAACCAACATCCTTATGAAATGCTGGCGTTGCAGGCCAGGGCTTTAACCTACTGTGCCACAGCGTCAGCCCCTACCTTCATATTCTTAAAGAATGGACAAGCAAACAGAAACCTTCAAGAAACAGAGAAATGAGAGTGGACATGAATACCAGCTGAGAAAAGCCATCACCTGACTCCTCATGTACTCCTATGTTCTCCAGAGGAAATTTCACCGCAGGAGAAATTTAGTGCCCACCTGTGTATAATGGGTGAGCCATTATAAATCATGATATTATAAATCAACAATGGCTAATTTCTTATTGAAAATAAAGGACAATAACTCACAATTATTCATTATTTATAGCCTATCTCCTTCTAACAAAGATTTGAGAAAATCAAGATGATGAAATAAGAATGTAAACAAGCACCCCCAGCACAGCCCCTGGGGGACAATAATAGAGGCAAGCAGGCAGCAAACAGGCCAGGTCCTGAGAATTATGCCTTGTATGTATCCTCTCATTTTCACAAGCACTTAATGAAGCAGAAAACATTCTCACCTCCATTTGACACATGCACAAGCTGGGGACAGTAGGAAGCTGGTGAAGGAGGGAAGATCAGCAAAGGATGGACCCAGGGTTTTAACACCTAGAGTTTCACTAGAGATTCTTGGCTCGTAATCACAATTCTATGCTGTCTTTGCAAGAAGGAGCACCTCAAAAGCGGACAAAGAAGAGCAAGACTATGTCACAGGAGCCAAGGGATCTCAGGGTATATTCAAGCAAATTTAAAAACCATTATTAAAAAGTACACAAGGTGGGGCATGTGTTTGCCCTAGTGGATAAGACACAGTTAAGATATTTGTGTCGGGCTGGTGTTGTGGCATAGTAGGCTAAGCCTCCACCTGTGGTGCTGGCATTCCATATGGGCACCGGTTTATGTCCCGGATGCTCCTCTTCTGATCCAGCTCTCTGCTACGAATTGGGAAAGCAGTGGAAGACAGCCCACGTCCTTGGGCCCCTACACTATGTGGGAGACCCAGAAGAAGCTCCTCACTCCTGGCTTCAGATTGGCATGGCTCTGGCTGTTGTGGCCACTTAGAGAGTGAACCAGTAGATGGAAGATCCTTCTCTCTGTCTCTCCCTCTGTCTGTAACTCTACCTCTTAAATAATAATAATAAAAAAAAATCTTAAAAAAAAAAAAGGTACTTGTGTCCAGCATTAGAGTACCTGGGCTGGATATCTGGATCCAGCTTCAATTTCAGCTTCTTGAACAAGCAGTCTAGGATGAAGAAGGTGACAGCTCAAGTAGTTGCATCCCTGCCATGCATATGGAAGACCCAGATGGAGTTCCCCGCTCCCAGCTTTGGCCTGGCTAAGTCGTAGCCATTGGAACATTTGGGCAGTAAGCCTGTAGGTGGGCACTGTGCATATATGTGTGTGAATGTGTGTCTGTGTGTGTTTCTCTCTCTGCCTTTATAATTAGGGGCCGGCACCGTGGCTCATTTGGTTAATCCTCCGCCTGTGGCGCTGGCATCCCATGTGGGCGCTGGGTTCTGGTCCCGATTGCTCCTCTTCCAGTCCAGCTCTCTCTCGACTGTGGCCCGGAAGGGCAGAGGAGGATGGCCCAGGTGCTTGGGTCCCTGCACCCACATGGGAGACCAGGAGGAAGCACCTGGCTCCTGGCTTCGGATTGGCGCAGCACCAGCCTTAGTGGCTAATTGGGAAGTGAACCAACGGAAGGAAGACCTTTCTCTCTGTCTCTGTCTCTCTCTCTCTCACTATCTAACTCTGCCTGTCAAATAAAGGGAGGAGGGGGGATATTTGTTCTAGGGAATAAGATGCCCACACCCCTTACTGGAGTGCCTGGGCTCTAGTCCTTTGCTCCTGATTCTAGTTTCCTGGTAATGTGGATTCTGGGAGGCAGCAGTGATGGCTCAGCTAGTGGGATTCATCTGGGAAGCGTGCCAGTGGTGGGAGCTCCCTGTCTATCTGATTCTCTGTGTGTCTCTCGGCCTCTCAAATAAAGTATTTATAAAAATGTTTAAGAAAGTATGAAGCAGGTGCTGGCACAGTGGCATAGTGGGTAAAGCCACTTCCTGTGGCTCCAGCATCCAATATGGGTGCTGGTTCGCATCCTGGCTGTTCCACTTCCTATCCAACTCCCTGCTAATTGCCCAGGAAAGCAGTAGAAGATGGCCCAAGTTCTTAGCCCTCTGCACCTGCATGGGAGACCTAGAAGAAGCTCCTGGCTCCTGGCTTTGAATCGGCCCAGCTCCAGCATTTGGGACCATTTGGGGAGTGAACCAGCAGATAGATTTCTCTCTCTCTCTCTCTAACTCTGCCTTTCAAATAAAGAAACAAATAAATAAATAAACACATATTTTTTTAAAGTATGAAACAAAAACAAATAAACAAAGCACAACATCTCTGGGTTAAAGGAGCTCATGCCTGGGATGACTTACTCCGCCAAGCTCCTGACATTCCAATTACTCCAAAACATCTCCAATTATGAAGAGTAGGTTCCCATGGCATAGTTTGGTAGAAATAACCTACAAATGTTCTTACCATTGGGGAAAATTATACAAATAAGTATTGGAGGCACAGTAAGGATATGAAGACTTTAATAGCATCTCTCCTATTTCTCAGCAGGATGGTCTTGATTTTTCTCTACCTGTCTTCCTCAATCCCTCAAAAGCAGTCACCCATCCTTCAGAAAGGCCTGCCTATGGGGAGTGGAGGTCCTTGGCCAGATCTGGGAGGGTTCTCCCAGCTTTCTGAGTAATAACATCAAGTGTCTCTCCCAGTAAGGTGCTCCTACTACAATCTATTGCCTTCAAAGAAAAATGTAACTGAATATACAAATGGATAACATCAAAGATTTTGATATTTTATATGAAATATATTCCTACATCTCTAAGATTTTTATATTTTATATTTCACATAAAGATTTTTGTATCTCTCTGTGTGGATTCATGTTTTTCACTAGATTGCTTACATCACATAAGAAGTAAAATGGTCTAGTGATTTGGTATACATTAAAGTTACACAAACATGACTTTTAAAAAATATATATCTGCATATTATTTTGGGTTGAAACATGTGTTGTGAAAGATTAGGAAGTTGACCAATCTATAAAAAATTACAAAGAGTACTTATAAAGGCATTTGGACAGTTAAATCATTGAAATAGATTTATAGTTTCCCAAAATAACAGTAACAAGAGAGCAAAACATTTAGATGTTCATGTTCTGGCAAAGTTATTGGAAAGAAAACTGAATGCCATGATGTTTTATACTCATTCAAATCAATTTTATAAAAAAAAATCTGAAACAGAACACCTCTCCATGTAGCACATTTGAAAAAGTCACCTGTCTTTAAGTAAACTATGCTGTGTGTGAGAAAAATGACTAATACTTACTTTACATGAAGTAGTTATGAAGGGAGATAGACCAGAAGGCAAGGAGGAAAATGTGGGAGAAATAAGATAGACCAGGGAATAAGAAGAGGTAAGAGGATGTCTCAATGGGGTAACATCTAGAGCTCTATCTTAAAGACAATTGAATGCAAATGCAAGGTGACCTGAACAGCTTCTAATTCCTTGCTTCTCCTGTATTTTCTTAAGATGCTTCCAAGAAGTTGTGAGAGGACTGAAAACACCACTTCTTCAAAGCAGTTATGAAGAAGCAGCTAAAGGATATGTCCCTGCCTTTCCTCAATTTGCCTAAAAGCTGGACACCAATCTACAAATGGGAAAGGTTGGCTAACCCCACTTCTACCAAGAGGAAGAAAGCTTTGTCAGCAAAGACAACTTCAGACCCTTTTGCAACATGAAGTGGCACCGGAGGTATCTACATTATCAGTCTTTACTAACCAGACTGGGTCTGCCATTTTCACTTTCCTTCCACATGCTACAGCCCCTGTAAACTCAAGTCCTTTTCCTTTGGCTCACTACTTCTCTAAAAATATCCTGTTCTTTGTTGGATGCTATACAAGTTGTAATTCCATCCACTTCTCATTTCCTTGGTATCTACCATGTATACACAAAATGTGTATGTTAATAAACTTGTTTGTCTTTCTCTTATACATTTGTATTTTGTTATAAGGGTCTGTTCTAAGAACTTATAAGAACTGAAGAAAAAGTTCTTTTTTCTCCCCGAACATGGTGAAGAGTTTTTACTGTGTTCTTTCTTCGAATGAGTGTCAAAGAACAAATCAAAAAGGAAAGGCTCTTATAGCACAATAAACCACCGCAGGAATGTCCCCAGGAAAGTGGTGCTACTTCAGGCCAGGCAAGTTACTGTGGGAGCTGAGTGGAGGGTGTGCTGGCAGCCCAAGGGTGGCTGCTGGGCCATGAGCTTTGGTGCCACTGTGGATATAGGATGAAGGGCTACCATATGGAAGGTCAGATCAATGGAATCAGTGGAAAACCGAAGAGTGCCATCGGTCTTCTCACCCAAGGGCTCCCAACCTGGTTGTGTACAACATTCTCTTGGAGAGGCATAGAAAGTCCAGGCCCTAGCCTGGAAATTCTGGTTTCCAGGTCAAGATGGATTTAACAGCTTCCTGTAGGTTTAAAACCCAGTCATGTTAAAGTACCCATGTTTGGATCTAAATGCCCAGACCTATGAGTCAGGATCGCAGATTTTCACTTATGACAGTCATATATATATATATATATATATGCCAGTAAACAAGCAACAAATGTCTGGTATTCTAGGGCCAAACTTTTCCCCTTTCTTTCCCAACTTCATGATTGACCAATGACAGAAATTTTCCTTGGCAATAAATGAAAGCAACTCCTTAAGAAATTCTTCCTAAATCAGACGACTATTAATGTGCTTTCTAATTTTACAATTAAAGCAACATTAGGGTCACAAGTTCTTTTTTTTTAGGAAGCTTTTATTTAATAAACATAAATTTCATGGGTACAGCTTTTGGAATATAGCAGTTCTTCCCGCTATACCCGCCCTCCAACCCCTACTCCTGTCCCACCTCCTACTCCCTCTCCCATCCCATTCTTTATTAAGATTCATTTTTAATTATCTTTATATACAGAAGACCATACTAAGTAAAGATTTCAACAATTTGCACCCACACAGACACACAAAGTATAAAGTACTGTTTGAAGACAAGTTTACCATTAATTCTCATATTACAACTCACTAAGGACAGAGGTCCTACATAGGGAGTAAGTGCACAGTGACTCCAGTTGTTGATTTAACAATTGACACTCTTATTTATGACATCAGTGATCACCCGAGGCTCTTGTCATGAGCTGCCAAGGCTATGGAAGCCTTTTGAGTCCACAACATGAACTCTTTTGATTAAAGAGAAATGATAAAAAGAAATGATAACACTGGTATAAGCAGTGTTACCTAAAGGCAAGACAGACTCTGAGATTTTTTTTTTTAATATTAATGTCTAAGCCCAGATTCACTTCATAAATAACATGAGTGTGGAGGGACTAAACAACCAAATAATGTGATGGTTTCGTTTGGCCAGCAAAGGATTTGGCCTCAACTTAGTGATGTAAAAGGAGATAATATTTAAAAGTACAGCCAAATCCTGAATTTCAGGACAATTCCTACTACTCAGGAGGATATTAAACTACAACATGCTATTTTTTCTTTATAGAGAAAATAAAGATAACAGAAATAAAACTCTTTTTAGGAAGATAAAACTCAATGATTAGATAAATGCAACATTATTTAAAATTACAAATAAATGATGTTCAGGTCACCTGCTGTTTCACCTAGCCAGTGATATTACCAGACTAAATAACTGACGAGTGAACTAAGAAATGATTTTGAATGGCTACTTATTTAAGAAAGAAAAGCGAGGACTCTAGATTCAGATGACTTGAGGTGCTAGACATCCCCAAAGTTCAAGTACAATCCTTAGAAAGAAGCACACTGTACATAAAGGAAACACTGAAAGACATTGGCATAGGCAAAGACTTCTTGGAAAAGACCCCAGAAGCACAGGCAACAAAGGCAAAAATAGACAACTGGGAAAACATCAAGGAAACACTCAACAAAGTAAAGAAGCAACCTACAGATGGGAGAAAATATTTGTAAAGTATACATCTGACAAAGGACTAATATTCAGGACACATAAGGAACTCAAGAAACTCAACAACAAAACAAACAATCCAGTGAAGAAGTAGGCTAAGGATATGAACAGGCACTTTAGAAGGATGAAATCCAAATGGCCAACAGACACATGAAAAAATGCTCAGGATCACTAGCCATCAGGGAAATGCAAATAAAAACCACAATGAAATTTAACTCACCCCAGTTAGAATAGCTATCATTCAAAAATAAAAAAATAACAAATGCTGACAAGGATGTGAAGAAAAAGATAACCTAATGTACTGTTGGTGGGGATGTTAACTAGTTCAACCATTATGGAAGACAGTATGGAGAATCCTTAAAAATCTGAAAATAGACCCAACCATTCTACTCCTAGGACTTTACCATAAGGAAATGAAATCAGCATATGAAAGAGTTACCTGTACCCCAAGTTCAAAGCAGCTCAACTCACAATAGCTAAGATATGTAATCAACCCAGATGTCCATCAACTGATAACTGGATAAAGAAATTGTGGTATACATACACGAGGAAATACTACTCAGCCATAAAATAAAAGAAAGAAATCCTATATTTTTCAACAAAATGGATGTAACTGAATACCATTATGTTTAGTGAAATAAGCCAGTCCCCAAAAGACAAATATCACATGTTTTCCCTGATTTGTAGTAATATATAGAGTATAAAAAAGCATGAGCAAAATTGACATTTTGAGATTTAATTATTATTCATAGGCCTTATCTATACCCTTGAAAAACATCGGTTTTTCTACTTACTACTTGTTGAATTCTTTATTTAGTAGAGGCTTAAGCTTGCAAGTATATAGTAAATTGAAAGTATGTCATTATGAAAACTGAAAGAAAAAAGAGGAGGAGGGCAGATGGAAACAAGGGAGAGAGGGAGGGTAGGATGGGAAGTATCATTATGTTCTTAAAATTGTATATATAAAATCTGTTCCCTTTACATAAATTTTAAAAATTAAAAAAAAGAAGTATACTATACTGAACAATTTAGGAAAATACTTGCTTGGGAATCTCTCCAGAGAATTCATGAAGAATTTCACTGGAAAATGAGTTACTCAGAGATGTAACCAAAAGTAGGCACTGGGAAGATCTAGGTCAGCAGAAATGGGGATTGTGAAATTAGACGGCCTTGTGTAGGCAGACGGTCTTACATGCACTTGTCTCAGAATTTACATAATTTCATCACTGTAAACACATTCCATCTTTGACATTTCATGAGGCGGGAATCACTTTGATCTGTAGATGGTAATTACTGACTTCTTCAAAACATATTTATTTTTATTTTATTTTTTTAAAAGGCAACATTATAAAGTGGAGGGGAAGGGTGTGGAGTCACACACACACAGACACACATAGACACAGAGATCTTCAAATCCACTGGTTCACTCCCCAAATGGTCACAATAGTTGGGGCTGGGCCAGACGAAAGCCAGTAGCCTCATCCAGGTCTCCTTCCCAAGCACATTAGCAGTGAGCTGGATCACAAATGGAGCAGCAGGGACATGAACTGGCATCCATACATTATACCAGTGTTGCAGGTGGCAGCTTAACCCACTATGCCACAACATGGGCCCCCGTTACTGACTTTTTAAAAACAATGTCCCTTTGATAAGGAATGTTGAAAACAAAGTAAACTTAAGCTCTTTATAAGTATTCTTGGCTGAAGCATATAGTTTCTTGAAAAGGCAGAAATGCCTTAAATGAATAGAATAGTAAAAATTCCTGTAATTCTAGCCCTGTAAAACAAGTTAGTAATAATAAATCTTCTATGCATTTATTATATCAAAAGAATGTTCTATTTTTTAATGAAAATAAACCAAAATCAAATTTCCATTATACAGCTCATTGAGAGGTTCCTCAGGTTCATTACAACCTTAAAAAAATGAAATCTAAGTCGCCATTAAATGCTGTTTATTTATCAGATGACGCATGGAACTGTACTTTTTAAAGGACTTTTTTTTAAAAAAAAGTTTTTATGTCTTTATCTTATTTTGGAGAGAGAGAAAGAACGAGAGAGAAAGAGCGAGCGAGAGAGAGCATACTCTCATCCACTGGCTCATTCCTCAAGTACCCAGAACAGCCAAAACAGGGGCAGGCTGAAGCCAGGAGCTAGAAACTTACTTAGCATCTCTCATTTGGGTGTCAGTGACCCAACTACTTGAACCTTCACCTGCTACTTCCTTCCCAGAGTGCACAATAGCAGCAAGGTAGAATCAGCAGTGAAGCCAGTTTCAAACCCAGGAAGTGTGACACTGGATGTGGTATCGCAGCTGGAGGCTTAACTGGGCCAAAGGCCCAGCCCATGTCACCTGCTTTATTAAACAGGGATCTCCAAGCCTCTGCCTGGATAATGTTAGTGTGTATGAGAACAGGTACATTACTTGTATTTTCTGTTGAGGCCTACAGTTTATGTAAATTAGAAAAGGAATGTCAGGCAATTGGAAGGCTAGGAATCTTGTTTTAGACACTGGATATACTTTTGTGAAGTAAAAACTGTATATTGGACACCATTTGCAATAGAAACTCTAGGCTTAAAAACATTTTTGGCTTATATCTTAGTAGTATTTTGAACATCAGAAGAATATAAGTTCAGTGAGGGCAGGGTTTTTCTTTTTTGATGTTTTTTTCAATGATGTATCTGCAGTGCCCAGGTAGAGGGCCTGGCCCTGTGCACACGCAGGTCTCCTGAATGAGTGAATGAATGAACACCAGCAATTTCACAGGAATAGTCTGACACTTATGAGGCTCCACTGAAATACACAGAGAGACAGAGCCTCTGCTTAGGAGTCCAACGTCTCCAGACGAAAACACTTAGGGGACAATGGGATACATTTACTTGACAAGTTTTATGAATTTTTTAGTGTGACTGTGCTTGCAACTGCTGCTTCCCCACAGAGAGGTGTGAGATCAGAGTTCTTACACATGATACCACGAAACAACTCCGTACACATTTCTGACACACTCAATACCATGAGTTCTCTCTCTTATTAAGAAGCAAAGCCCACCTGCAGTGAAAGGATGCTAGCAAAGATAAAGAGAATAATTGTGTGATCTCTTAATGCTTTGCCTCAGCACCAAGGTCAGACTAGAACTGTGCCAATCCCCACCTTGTGTCAGGTGTTCTGCAGGTACAGAGAATATAAAAAAGGAAGTGAAATTTCTTATCCTTAGGAAAGGAAATAACCAGGGCCATGTCATTAATACTACCATTGTCACTGTAGAATCATCTTAGGACAGCAATGGCATTGAATACTAAAGAAGTCATTGCGAGGTCAGTTGCTGTGTGTGATCTCAGCTTCTTCTGTAGAGACCTTGGGAAACTAAATGATTCTGAATTTCCTAATGATATAGGCAGGCAGACAGGCAGGAATTGATTAGATCTGTGAGCTGGAGACCACGCCTTCGCCCTGCCCCTTTTGTGATCTCACACCCCTACCTGACCTCGCCTGTACGCCCACCTGCCAATCAGACTACATAACCATGCTCCTTTGGAAGTGAATAAAAGGCCTGGAGCTCTTCCCTTGTTCTGTGCCTTCACGTGTGCAGCCTTTTGGCCACCTCTCTGCCTCTGCTTTCCTGCCCACGCTTCACCTCCTGTGGCTGCTCCTAACCACACGCTTTGCTCCACCTGGCTCCCGGCCTGCTTTCTGCCTCATATGGACCCAGCTTGTGCTTCTAGACTTCTTCCTCCCCTCAAAAAAGCCCTCACTTTCCTTTGTATTTCTTTCACTGTAGAGAGCAAGGACTCTCAAGATATTAATATTAAAAAGTATTAATAAAGCTAGTCAATAATACTACAGGACAGCAGGAACAGAGCAGAGGAAGAAAGATATAGGTGATCAGAATTTTGGTAAAATGAGCTTCAGTTTAGTCATCCTGTAAAACACAAGGACAGGGGTTTTAAAAGGGCCTTTGCTCCCCTCCTAAAATACTGCCCCTTTAAGTGAAAAAAGAGGTAGCCTGAATAGGCATGCAGCTAAAGGGAGAGAGAAAGCCAGTGCTGAGTACATTTACTCTGAAGTGTTCGATTTTCTGCAAACGTGAATTTCTAGCCACTTACTATTACAATAATGTAGTAATTTACAATTTTAAACATAATTGGAAATGTCTGGCTCTTTAAAAAATGCTAAGGAGAAAAGAGTGGATCAGTCCTACCCTGGATGCTCTCCATATGAATAAAGGGTTTCTTTGCTTGTTTTGTTTTCATTTGGGTTCTCCTCCTGGCTGATTTCTTATTTAGATTCTCTCCCAGGAAGGACACCAGCACATCCCTAAAGCAATTATTTGTTTTCTTAAGTGACACAGAAGTGTGAGCAAAGGGGAGTAAACCACAAATCTGATTAACTTTGAAGTGACAACAATGCACCTGCTGAAAGATTAACTAGGGAGAAGAGGGAGAGTGAAAAGCAGCCAGGCTTTTCCACCAGAGGCTGGAGGCATGGCAGCTGGGGTCACTGGCAGGCAGACACCCACAGGGAAGTCTGGGCCAGGGAGTCTAGACACAGCAGGAAGTGTCCTTGGCCCTGGGGAACAGCTGATAATTGCCACAGTCCATGGAGGGTCTCTGCATGCCTCCTCTTGCTATTTTTGTTTTCAGAGTAGTGCTCCCTGCATGCCTGCCAGCCAAACCTTCCCCTACCTTGTTGCTTTGCTTTGGGGAAGTGCAATTTTGAATTACTTTTCTAACAAGAAGCTAGAAAAAGCATTCTGTGCCCACTATTCTTCAAAGTTCAAAACAAGGGATGCTCCTCACTTTTATACAGACACAAATGCTGAATTCCTGTGATCATGCCATAAGAAGTTGTAAATGATGTGTGAAATGAGAAAGGCTGGCACAGGGCACAGAGAATTTAAAAATGATATTTGCTCCTTGAACCCCATTAGGTATCACCACACTTCCTGAAAGAGATTAGCATTTTTCCTCCTCTGAGCCCAGTGACTATTCTCCGTAAGAGCTTTCTTCTGTAAACTCTTGAAAATTTTTCGCAATAACTGAGTCTTAAAAAGCAGTGCAAATTCTTTAATTGTCTTTAAGAAGTGCAAAGGCTATCAGATCATGTGAGCCTTTAAAGAGAACTACTAGAAACTACAATCATCATTTCTTGGGTTCCCCTCATCATTACGCTATTCTCAATCTTACTCTCTTCCCCCTGTGATCCTTCAGTCTCCAGCCCTATCACCTGTTCTAAGCCCTATTTCCTGAGTCCCTCGAGGGGAAAAAAAAAAAAAAAAAAAAAAAAAAAAAAAAAAACCACAACAACAACAACCAACACACACACCACACACACACACACACACATACAAAACAAAGAAAAAGTTAACTTTCTCTCCCTCTCCATTTTTTGCTTTCTCTTTCTTTTTCTGTTGCTCAAGTATTGTAAAGTATTCTTTACTGGTAAGGTGAATCTAAATTTTTCAGAACTATGATACCATATGCCTAAAATCAAGTCAATAGCAACATACAATACATGATTTCTTTCTTGAGGTTTATTTATTTATGTATTTATTTGCAAGGCACAGTTACAGAAAGACTCTTCCATCCACAGGTTCACTAATCAAATGGCCACAACCGCTGGGATTTAACCAAGCTAAGGGAGCCAGGAACTTGATCTGGGTCTCCCACATAGCTGGAAGAGGCCCAAGTCCTTGGGGGCATCTTCTATTGCTTTCCCAGGCACATTAGCAGGAAGCTGGATTGGAAGTGGAGCAGCTGAGACTTGAACCAGTGCTCATATGGGATGCAGGCAGCACAGGCTGCAGCTCAATCCACTGTGCCACAATGCTGACTTTGATACATGATTTCTTTAAGAAAGCATTCAAGGAGTGGGCAGACAGCTTAGAGGTTAAGATGTCCATGTACCATCTAGGAGTATCTGGGTTCCATTCCCAACTCTGGCTCCTGAATCCAGCTTCTTGCTAATGCAGAATACAGAAAGCAGCAGTGCTGGCTTAAATAACTGGGTTCCTGCCACCAACACTGGAGAACTGCATTGTGTTATAGACTTCAGCCTAGCCCAGCTCTTGCTATTGTAGATACATGGGAAATGAACCAGTGAATGTGAGCCCTCTGTTTCTCTTGCTGTCTTCATCAAATAAACAACATGTAACATAAATTAAAATTTTAAAAAACCCAAGAGCAACTAATGCGTATCATTTCCGGTTATGTTAAAGTGTATTTCCAGTTTTAGTTTTTGTAAATCATCATCACTATAGCTAAGATTTACTGACCAATTATTAGGTGTCAAGGATTATATTAAGAATTTAATCCTAAAATAATAACAAGGGATGATATTATTATCCTGATTAAGCAGATATGTTAACAGCCATAAGAGCTATGAATTAACTTGACCAACCTGATTAAGCTACTAAATGGCAAAGCCAGAGTTTGGATCCAGACTTAGACATTGTACAATGTACAATGTCATTGTACAATGATGAGAAATATATAAGAAGATATATGTACTGAGAATGGAGAGAAATTTAGACATATTTAGAGTTTACTATGAGTCCATATTTGAAAAATATCTGCCTTACTAATTGTATTCACAACTCATCTTTTCCTTAAATAGAATAACATACTAATCACAAGGTGCATTAGTCTGCTTTTTTGTTACTATAACAAAATACTCAAAACAAGCAATTTATGAAGGAAAGATGTTTATCTTGGCCTACAGTTTTGGAAGTTCCCAGTCTAAGATTTGGAGGATTCAACTGGAGTGGCCTCTAGTGGAGTCTTTCTTGCTGGCAGAGTTCCAACAAAACGCACAGCATCATATGGTAAGAGTATGTGCAAGTCTGTCTATGATGTCTTTTTTTTTTTAGAGGCAGAGAGAGAGGGAGAGAGAGAGAGGGAGAAGTAGAAGTCTTCCATCTGCTGGTTCACTCCCCAACTGGCCTCAATGGCCACAGCTATGATGATCTGAAGCCAGGAGTCGAGAGCTTCTTCCTGGTCTCCCATGTGTGTGCGGGGGCCCAAGGACTTGGGCCATCTTCTACTGCTTTCCCAGGCCATAGCAGCAAGCTAGATCCAAAGTGGAGCAGCCAGGATAAGAACCAAACCGGCACCCATATGGAATGCTGGCACTGTAGGCAGCAGCTTTACCAGCTACACCACAGCTCAGGCCCCCAATGTCTTTCTTGAGAAAGCCATTGTGATTCAACCATGGCAGCTCTGCCCTTGACAATCCAATCACTTCCCAAAGGCCTCACCTATAGACACCACAATTGGATTAAGTTTCTACCCTCTTGGCATCATTAACATAAGACTCTGGGGATGAGACTTTTATCCTTTGTGGGATATTTAACACACAAACTAATATCCAAACCATGGCATGAGGTAATTGTAGGCAATATAAATTTATATAAAAATGAAACACTTCAAAGAAAATGGAGAGTGTAATTGTAGGATGGTAGGAAAAAAGATTATCAAACTTCAGGAAAGTATGTGAATGAAGTACCAGCTGAGGGTAAACTTCATCTGTATCTAATTACTAGGATAAGACTTTCTGTATTTAATCATCAGGATAAGTGTTTTTCCAGAAGTACTACCCTTCTGCTATTTTCTCAAGTAAAAGCCCAGGCCAGCAGCTTGCATGCATGAACAGCTCTACATGAAGCCTAGTACCAAGTGGTGGCACTCACTCAGGTGCTATTAAATAAGTTCTCAGATGAGAATGAAACACAGTAATAGATTAGTCCCAGGACAAATTTACAGCTTTAATTAATGAAGCCTTAGAATGCATCAGTAAACAAAGTAATGAAAGTTATAAGGGAGGGAGTCAACACAGAACTATGTTGTTTTCACTGGCCCATGTAATTTACAATCTGTTGTTGAGTAATTGACATCTATCAACAAAGCAGAGAATTAATATACACATCAATAGCTGCACAGCATATGGGAAGCATAAGCACTGTGACCATTTCTATCACCATACAGTGCAACAGCCAATTTTAAATGCAAGCTACTGGAGATGCTAAGTAGTTTGGTTTCCTTATATAAGAAGCTGGATCTCTTCTGATCCAGCTGTCTGCTTATGATCTGGGAAGGCAGTAGAGGATGGCCCAAGTGCTTGAGCCCTTGCACCCAGCAAGGGAGATCCAGAGGGAACTCCTGGCTCCTGGCTTTGGATTGGCTCAGGTCAGGCCATTATAGTGATTTGGGGAGCGAACCAGTAAATGAAAGAGCTCTGTCTCTGTCTCTCTCTGCCTGTAACTCTACTTCTCAAATAAATAAATAATTTTTTTAAAAAAGGAATGCTGATTCCTACATACACTGCCTTGCTAAAACACCAGCTCCACCACACACTGCTGTATGGTCTTAGGCAAGTTATTAACCACTCTGTGCTTCAGTTTTGTCATATACAAAAAATGAGGATTCCTACCTTGCTGGTTTGTTACAAGGGCTACATATGTTAATACTTTTAAAAGCGCTTAGAACAATGTCTGGCAGGTTAAGCACTATGTGTGTGTTAAATGAATACAATACAATACAATTACAGATGAGTCCCAGAGAACTGACTCTCTGCCTTTCCTAGCAATGCCCTGGTGCACTAGGGGAAATCTAAACTTTCATCCAGTTAAATAGTCTCAAAAATTCTTAACTATTGAAAAATACACATGCCAAACTCATTTAAATTATTTTGAACTATAATTATCATTCATAGAATCAGGACTGTACAAACCTCAAATACATAAAAAGTACAATCTTCTGCTGCTATGTGCCTCTAATGCATCTGTACCTTTGGGACACTCTAGACTGGGACTGATACAAAACAGCAGAGGAGGGTAAACTGGAAAAGAGGCATGGGGTGGGTGCATGTAAGCAGGAATGATGTCAGTATATGCTGGGATTTTTGATCCTTATAGCAAGAGGTGTCCATAACATACATCAAAATCCCATCATTCTGTGCCACCTTCAGGCAGATTCAGGAACTGTTTGGAGATAAAATTAATGAGCTTTCTGATGATGGCCTGGCTTCAATGACCTTTTTTAATTTTTAATTTTTTTAATCAGAAAATGCACCCCTCCTGTACTGAGGAGTTACGTACCTAACAATTTTACCAAGTGAACTAGAAGGGAGCTTTTCGCACCTGTTGGCTCCTTTGAAATTTTAAGCAATCAATCCATGATTTTGATCACTAGCATATAGTAATAGCTGAAGCTACTTAACTATTCTTCGAGTGTCTTCAGAAGGACTCAATTCAAAAACAAACTTCTATAGCACAGAACATTTCTTAGGTCCTGTATTAGTTTTCGTATTATTATGATGAATAATTTATAATTTATAATCATGACTATGAGTCTTGAAAGCTCTAAAGGCATTGGAGAGTGAACAAGTGGATGGATGATCTCTCTAATTCTGGCCAATAAACTCCTGTACAACTATGGATAATTTCAGACAACGACTGAAGCAGGGAAGGAGTGATTCTAATGAGGACAACGTTATAAGGGTTAAGGGGGAGGCTTTACGGCCTGTCAAGTGTGCCACTCTGATTTGCCTCTAGCCACTGACATAAGCTTAGGAATTGTATCTAACCTCCCTGTGTTGTACCTTCCTCACTTACAAAACTGGAACTAATAATAACATATTTAGTGCACTTAGAACAAAGTCTAACAGATGGCTAGTGCTTAGCAAATGTTGGCTGTTTACTTCTCAAAGAAAGGAAGTTAAAAAGAAAAGTCCTACCCAGTTGTCTGTCTTGCGAGGGGAATAAACATTCTTTCTTAATCTCGCATCTACAGGTGTGGCACACAGTGGCCCTTCCAGCTGTATCTGGACAAGGTAACTTCCTGTGACCCATAGTGAGGGTAATGCCAAAAGACTATACTCAAACTGTATCTTGTCTTATGCACTGCAGCATTGATGAGCCTATTTAACAAAAGAAGCATCTTTTTGACCACCGATGTTTCACTGGTGGGAATTCGACTTTAAACTATCAACAAGAAATAAATCAAATGACTTAATTTCTTCAGTAAACAAATTACAAGGAAATTGAGAGGGACAGGGAAGCTAAAATGTTGACTTACAACTCTCAGCAGCAGTTGCAGTATATGGACTTCAGTACAATTTTATGTATTCATTCATTCATTCATCTGAAAGGCAGGCTACAGAAAGAGGCAGATGCAGAGAGAGAGGAAAGAGTTTACTCTGCAAATAGCCGCAATGGCCAAGGCTGGGCCAGGCCAAAGCAAGGAGCTTACAATCTCGGTCTCCCACGTGGGCCATTCTCTGTTGCTCCCCCGCACATTAGCAGGGAGCTGGATTGGAAGTGGAGCAGCTGGGACTCGAACCAGCACTCATTGGGATGCCAGCATTACAGGTAGTAGTTTAACCCACTGTGTTGCAATGTCACCCCCTCACTGGCTCTTGATTTGAACAACTTGTGAAATAAATACTTATGAGTCAACAGGGGAAATCTGAATGCCAATGAGAAATATATCTCTGGATTTCCCTTTCCCTTTTCAAGATATGCATTTTGAAGCATATATATATATATATATATTTGTCTTTGAAAATGATACAAGGTCAGGGATTTGCCTCAAAATAATTTGTGGTGTGGATGTTTGGTACAGTGTTTAAAACATTGCTTAGGAAACTCACACTCCATATCAGAGTGTCTTGGCTTGAGTTCTGGCTCTGCTCCTGCTAATACATATCCTGGAAGACAGCAAATGATGGCCCAAGGACTGAAGTCCTTGCATCCATGTTGGAGACCTGGATTGAGTTCTGGCCCCCTGGTTTTGATCTGGTCTAGCCTAAGCTACTGCAGGCATTTGGGGAGTGAACCAGTGGATGGAAGATCTCTCTCTCTCTCTCTCTCTCTCTCTCTCTTTCTTTCTTTCTTTTTTTTTTTTTTACAGGCAGAGTGGACAGTGAGAGAGAGAGACAGAGAGAAAGATCTTCCTTTTACCATTGGTTCACCCTCCAATGGCCGCTGCGGCCGGCGTTCTGCGGCCGGCGTACCGTGCTGATCCGAAGCCGGGAGCTAGGTGCTTCTCCTGGTCTCCCATGTGGGTGCAGGGCCCAAGGAACTGGGCCATCCTCCACTGCACTCCCAGGCCACAGCAGAGAGCTGGACTGGAAGAGGGGCAACCGGCACAGAATCCGGCGCCCCGACCAGGACTGGAACCTGGTGTGCCGGCGCCGCAAGGCGGAGGATTAGCCTATTGAGCCGCGGCGCTGGCCTCTCTCTCTATATATATTTCATTCTCAGTCTCTCTGCCTTTCAAATAAATAAAAATAAGTAAGTCATTTTAAAAAAAAACCTGGGGGTAAAGAGGACTGGAAAGGGATATGGCTAGAACAACATCTATCCTGAGTTGATAATTATTAAAGCAGATGGTGAGTAGGTACATGAGGGCTGTTTCCAGTGTTCTACTTTTTATATGTCTTAAACTTTCTAAAAAGTTAATTAAAGTCATTTACATTTAGCAAACCTTTTTTTATTTTTTAAAAATGATTGGTTGATTGATTTGAAAGGCAGAGTTAGAGAGAGAGGGAGAGACAGAGCAAGACCCTCCTTCTGCTGATTCACTACCAAAATGGCCACAACAGTAGGGGCCAGGCCAGGCTGAAGCCAGCGCCCTAGAACTCCACCTGGATCTCCCATGTGGGTGTCAGGGGTCCAAGCCCTTGGCCAATTTCTGCTGCCTTCTCATGCACATTGGCAGGGAGCTGCATCAGAAGGGGAGCAGCCAGAACTTGGACCAGCACCCATGTGGCATGCAGGCGCTGCAGGTGGCAGTTTCACCCGCTGCACCGTGACGCTGGCCCCTGTACTTATAACAGTTTTTTTTAATCAGATGCCACAGATGCTTCAAACTCATCAGCTATATGAAGTGGAATGAAGAATCCCAGACTTGTTACCAATTCTGAGATGAAGGAAGATAGACAAAAGGAAGGTTGTGGCTGCTAGATCACCATCAAGGCAGATAGGAATCGAGCCAAACTTTCAGCTCTGCATCCTTTGGCCCCTTTTCAAAGAGAAGGGGACACTGCCCTGTGTCACTGACAGCTTGGACCAAACTTACTCATAATAGGGGTTTGAATACACCCTAAAAAATAATCACTGTGCTGCCTGAGGTCTCACAAACATCTAATCAATAAATCTGAGACCGTTCCAAACACCTAGTAAACATATTGTGCTTCTAATTCATACTTTCACCAATCACCCTCACAATTCACCTTCACATTGATTGTGAAGTTGAGAGGTGAGAGCCACAGAGTGTGGGGAGCAGCCCGGACTGGACTGAGTTACTGGAATTAAGACTTATTCTATGCATCTGCTCTCCCACAATATGGCGCTGGGAGAGAAGTAAACAGCTTCCGCACAGCTGCCTCCAGTTCAACCAATAAACTGTAGGACTTGCTCCTGATTGGAGAGCAGCGTACTCGGCGTGTGGGCAGCCGAGTTGGGATTGGCGGAGGAGGACTATAAAGGAGAAGAGAGACGGCATGCATCAGGAACATCTGGGGGGAACATCTGAAGGAACACCTGTGCAGCCCCCGAGAGAGCCGGCCGGCGGTGTGCCGCTCCCCTGCAGAAGTGGGGAATGTGGCCAGGGGGAACTGCCCTTCCACGGAGGTGGAAGGGATAGTAGCCAACCCGGGAAGAACCAGCAGCAAACCCGGGGAGGGCCGAGCAGACGAAAGAACAACGCAGGGTCCTGTGTCGTTCCTCCACGAAGAGGGGGAGCGACAACAGAGTGCCAAATCTAGTCAGTGGAAGAAGGGAAGAGAGAGGGATGCAGTCTTGATCCCTCGTAGGATCATTATAGAACAGATGGGCTACTCGAGGGCCGAGAAAGACTGAGTGGGGGTGGTGGGCAGGCAATCATTAAAGCTCAGCCTTATTACAGATTAGGAAAGAAGCCCTAGCTCCTCACCTCAACCTGGGGACAACAAGGACAATATTTGGGAGATCCTGTACCCAGATTATTTTTCTACATTTCCCAAGTAAATAAGAACTAAGTAAGGAGAATTGTGGACATTGACAACTAAATAGGACATTTCAGAACA
Organism: Oryctolagus cuniculus; assembly: GCF_051225735.1. Lineage (NCBI taxonomy): Eukaryota > Metazoa > Chordata > Mammalia > Lagomorpha > Leporidae > Oryctolagus > Oryctolagus cuniculus. The sequence goes on along the minus strand of NC_142869.1, from coordinate 131,558,706 downwards.
TCTGAAAATGCTTATGACAAGACAAAACTCAGAGATAAGCCAATATTAATCCTAAATCAAAACAATTCGATGTTAATTCAACTTGAACAAGAGTGGCAAAGGGGAATTTGTACTCTTCGAAAATTTAATTAATAGGAATGAGCAAAAGGGCTATCTTATTTCTTCTTTTTACATCCCCTCTAGTTTACTATATATATTAAAGCGATCATACAAGTATATTGCATAGTTTATAAAGATTTTGTTAAACCAACCTACTCATAAATAACCTTCCACATTTTGAAATCAAGTTGTAAGCTGATGTATCTGCACAATGACATATGGATAACTATTAATTACCCCTGGTTGGGTATTTATACCATTGTATTTATTTGTTCTGATAAACACTGGGCAATCCTTGCAGTTTTGTAAGCATTTTTCTTAAATATTCTGATGCTCTATCTATGAACACTAATATGAAACACTGTACTATCCTCATAGAAAATGATCTGCTCATCTCACTGTGTAACCCTTTTAAATTTTCTGACACAAATCCTGATTAACCTGAAGTGCATATTGCTCTTCCAGGCTTCAATGTAATGGTGTTATAATGGACCATGTTTCTGCATATTTTCTATTTAATCATTTTATATCTTCATTCTATTTTACTTTTGAAATCTGTACATATATATCTTAAGTTGACAAAAATGTAATGCATTCAGCACATAAAATTGGTTTGGAACACTATTTCTTTGGAAGCTCAGATATCTTATAAAAGAATGTTCTCAACTCTTTACTCCTATCGTTTATATAATTTCTGTCATTATTTTTAATGATCAGAAACTGTAACAACACTGTTCATTGTTAAGTTTTTATTAAAATGATAATATTATCTGTTAGGTTACATTGGAATAAAGAATATAAATATTTTGCTATACCTCCAAAGAAAAAAAAGTTGTAAGCTATAACTTAGACCAGTTTTTCATGCTCTTAACTTCCCTATTTAGTAAAACTGATTTGTGACAGGGCAGAGGTCTTCTAACACATGAACTGATTTCTCCAACAGTGTACAAAGTAGAATTTTGAAACTGTATTACCACTGATATTCCTCTACACCTCATAAATCCTGTCCTTGCTGCACAAACACAGCACTTTCCAAATCCCATTTTTACAATCACTTGTCAAGAAATAAGAAGTACACTTACAAGTAGATAATGATGAGTGAATAAATTAATTCACCAAACACTTTTTGGCTACCAATGCATTAAAAATAATCCACATATATGTCCTAGGGAAATAAATCTATTTTACCAGAAAAGAAATATACCAAATAATTTTATGTTTATAAAACAATATATGTGGCTCTGTATTATTTACAAGCATTAGTATTTATTTTAATAAGTAACTTTTTAAAAAACTAGATACAGTTGGGTTATTGTGTGTGATCTATGCTATTTTAATTCTCAATTTAAGTGTAAATATTTTCATTTAAAATATACAGTGCTTTGTATTTACTTTTAAAAAATATAAAAAATTATAAAGCATAAAAAAACTCATCAAGAGTAAAGACTATGGGATAAAACTAAAAACATCCATACTAGCCTTTTTCTAAATACTGAAAGAGTACCATCAGAGAACTGAGAGAGAAGAAACTATGTGAAAACTATCATTTCATAGCTTGGAAACTTTAATGGAAGATTTTTAAGTATTTAGCTGTGCCCTCATATAATTCAATCTAGACAGGATAAAAATAATCTAATCATTTACTGAATAATTGGGAAGATGCTAAGTGTGGCTCTGGATAGGCAAACAAACTTCAGACTAGAGGAACTATATTCTCCTTCCATTATCAATACAAGATAACTAAAACAAATAATAGATTTGAGATCAATACCATACTTCCATCTAATATCATTTTTATGTCTTTAAAGCCCCTTTGAGTTTTCCAAGGAACTCTGCAGGTGTCATCCCTCTAACTGTCCTGGAAACATACCGAGGGTAGGCAGCTTAGAAAGTCGCAGAGTGCTACAGATGGGACAATTGAGGCTGACAGAGTAAAGGTGTACAACAGCACATATTTTAGCTTGCCGATCACAAATATCCAGCATTCTAACATTAAAAAATTCAGGTCCTGTCTCCATGTGTGATTACCTGATTGGTCGATTCTCTTTACTGTCAAAGAGAGAGAAGATGACCTCTAGCTCCTCTCCCAGGTTGGAACACATGAGGCTCTTCATCTGAACAAACAGGTGGTGACTGCTGGCCTGCACGGGAGTGTCCTTCTTCCGATGCCGATGCTCCATCTGAATGACACCCCCCAACACAAACACAATCAGCATCAACTGAAGAAGATAATGGAACCAACAAACTAGTTAGCTAAAGTGTGATGATGATGTCTTAGGCTACATATGCTTTTCTCACTACAGATTCACCAATTGGCTGTTAAATTCTGGATTTTCTTCCATATTCTAAGATAACAAACTATGCAGTTGATAATCATCAAGGAACCTTGCTTTAAGAATTTTTAAAAATAATGAGTGTTAAAATGATACCAACTCACTGAGTAGATTGAGGAAGCAATAAGTTAAAGGATTTTGTTGCTCCCTATCAACTCCCAGGGTGAGGAGAAACTATTAGTCACCTTTAAAAAATTAAATTATATGGCACTGATCATCTTATTGATGGTACCTGAACAATGTCACATGACTTCTCATTTCTCCTAATTAAGTGTTCTTTTAAATTATGCTAAATTACATGACTGTGGTAGTTTTCTGAGGTGGGCTGTGGCAAATTACATTCTACTATAGGGCAGAAAGAATCTTTCTAACCTGCTGTGGAGCTATAGTGAAACAGGACTAGGAAAGCTGGAGCAGTGCTCAAGGTAGAAATAGCATCTAGTTCACACCTCTATCCACTTCACAATTTGTCCTCAATTGAGTCAGCTGAGGCCATGTCTGGGAGGCAGAACCAGGAGTGAGAGTACCCACAGGTGAAGGGGGAAAGGAATCACCCAAGGATCCAAGAGCAAGCAAAAAGCGGGGATGAGTCTTCATTCAACACACGTGTGTTAAGTGTGTACTAAGTGCCAAGCACTGGGATTGCACAAATGAGCAAAACCAGATGGTATCTAGGGAGGGCCGGAGCCACCAACAAAAACTGTCACATATACATATGTAAACCATGACTGTGCTGAATTGAGGGGAAGACAGAGATTACCATGAGAGTCTACAGGGAGATTTTGACTTGAATCTGGGCAGTCATAGAAGGTTTCCTGAGAAACAGACATGTTAGCCAGGAGCTAAAAAAGGAGCAGGAATTATTAACTATCTAGGACAAAACTCTTCCAATAGTGAGGGACCAGCTCGCTTCTCCCCTTAATCCACTGCAGACTGATGGTTTCATAAAATAAAAACGTCACGGCAATGTCAAAATATTATACAGGTTTCTGATAACTTAGCTGTCATTTCTATATTTGGACCAGATACCAGTAGTTGATAGTCTAGCCAGTTCTTAGACTGCTGTTTGAATAGTACTAACTCAGGACAAGAAGACAGGAAGAACACATGCAGAGGCCTGTATTAACAGAACAGGTGCTAAGACTGCGGGGGATTATCACTTTCACAACACTGATCACTAATAAAGCCACTTCTATTGGGATCACCTGACAAACAAAAAAGATGCTCAGGAACTGTGACTCAATGGTAATAGAATCAGCCTCTAAAGGTAGTTAAGGTCCTAATTCCATTTCAATATTAGTTATCTTCTTAAATTTCTAAATAGAACTCAGTAACTACTGAATGGGTGACCAACTTTTAGAGCCAAAATTACTGTAAATTTTTCATGCCTTTTACTTTAAACAACTTGAAAAGTAAAGGGCAGAAAAAATACAAACTAAATGCATCTATAATCACTATGCTCTACAGGCACACTGAATACCAGTCTCTAAAGTGGAAGGTAAATATGTATATGTATATTTCTTAAAGCATTGTGACATGTGTTGGCATAATTACTAGGAAAAGGTTCCTGGAGAAAAATATTTCAACTGTAGGGAAAAAAAGCATTATTCTGCTGCATTATTAGGCTGCTCTATTGTTCTGTACTTTGAAAATTCTTTACACTACAGCAGAAGATGCATCATATATTATTAAAACTATATAAGCTCTTTGAGTCACAAAGAAGGCTTCACCCCACCTTGAACTGCTTATTTGTTGATGTACCTAAAATTTCAAGATCTATTTGGTTAAAACAGTAACACAATACAAGCTGCTATGAAGAAATGAATGACTACTTTAAGGTCAGAGCTGGAGAGAGGTGAAAACCTTACAAAAAGATCCAATCTCAAGCAGGTGTCTGCTCTTGATTTCAAACAGTGCCAAGTTTCCAGCATCAATCACCACATTCACTAAGAACTGAGGGAAAAAAATTAGCTCCCTTACTCATGCAAAAAAATCCAATATATCTAGATCAGTGGCTCTCAACCTTGGCTGCACTTTAAAGTCACCAAGAGATCTTTTAAAAAGTACTTAATGCCTAGGTCCTATTCCAGAACAATTAAATTAGGATTTCTAGGGGATGTGGGGGGCCCAGAGAGTGACAGTATTAAGAGCTCCCCAGGTGATTCCAATGGACATAGGGAGTTGAGAATAACTGATTGGTGATCATATGCAGAGAGAAGGAAATCACAACAGGAAGAAAAGTGCATTGTTGCATCTTTTGAATAACTATTTCTAGAGACCTTTTGGTCTTTGCATGTGTGCTGGTAATGAGCTTGTCTGATTCTGCCCTTCATATATGTGACAAGGGTCCTCAGGTATGGCACACTCTGACATTTAAATTTTCCCCAGTAACACCCCCTCTCCCCATCCTTCCAGATCTGGGACAGACCTGGACTTAAGTAGATTATGATTATTTGCTTATCTCTTTGTAACTCACTACTTTGGCAAATTGCTAAAAAATATCTGTGCAAATATTATTGCAATAACAAAATTCAAAAGGCATGTTCACACTTCAAGAGCTATAATTTGGCAGTTATGACACAGAGATAAAAAAATCTATCTTGAAATAATGTATGGTTACAAATGTATCTACTAGTTACTCTAAATGTGTTTATAGTGCAACAAGATCTTTGGGAGAAAAAAAGATTCATCCCAAAGATTTATTTAACTGACTCAAATTTTCAATCCTTATGTAATACATTGTTTATTAGATGCATCTTTATTAGGGTTTCCCAACTTCAGTGCCATTGACCATTTAGGCTGAATATTTCTGTCTTTGACCTCGACCCTCAGTGTGAGAACCAAAAATAACTCCAGACAATGTCAACTGTCCCCTGGGATGTACAATGCTTCTGGGAACCACAATTTTCTGTTTGAGACCCACTGGTATATCTCACTAAAGATTGCAAAGCAATTCAATAACATGATCTTACAAAGCAAGTCAATAATATGATGTTATAAAACCATAAAATGTTCCTAAAAAGATAATCTGCAGGAACAAATATCCAGAGAACCTAGCTAATAAGTGTCTCTTTATTTATAGAAAGATAGAGATCTGGCCTTTGGCACTAAACCAAACATTCTAACTGGACACATGTTAACACTGTGAGTGCTTTGGCACTTTTTCTGTTTAGATGAACCCAATAAGATGAGAAATACCTGCTAATGGAGCTATCAAAAACCTAAAGCAAAGACAATTATTTTTAATGATGCAATATGAATTTTGCAAGATCCAAACACTTTTGTTTCAAACCTAATATTGGCAAGAAAGAAGCAGAAGAGAAACAGCAACAATTAACCAAATATCCTCTAATGGGGCATTTTACCTCCATGCCTGGTCCTTGACCACTGAGTGGCAATAAACTACAAACTAGGACAACAACATGAGATTGATGAAGGTGCCTCCCAAGTCTCCCTGGTGAAATCAATACAGTCAGTCATGTTTATGTTGCACAGAGAGAAAGATCAGGAGTACAGAGAATTTGATTACTGTTAGGCCAGGATACAAACAGGAACTTGAAAAAGGAACTACTTGAGAGAGAGAATGTGTTCTTCTGAAGCCAGTAATCACTGAGTTTTTCTTGGGCTACTGACTTTCCTTTGAAACATTAAAGCACAATTACTACAAGCAAAATTAAGTTTTCATGGAAAAGCACAATGTTTTATCCTAGTCTGTAAAATGAAGACACTGGTTTAGGATCTGGACTGTAAATTACTAAAATATCCCCATTTTCTCCATCAAGGGCAGAAATCGCTAATCAATCAGGACCCAGAGGAGACCTCAGAAATTTATCAACATTGTACTCCAGGCAACCACTGCTAATAAACTGGAATGTAGAAGAAGCAAAATCAATTTGTCACCCTATATATAATACAAGTCAAAAGCACAGAGATTAGATTGCATATACATAAAAAGAACCAGGGAAAACATATTTATGTAGGTATTATTATTTTATCAATATCTGACATCCCTAGCTACTTCAGGGTATGTTTCTGTGCTCTGCCTATGAAATGTAAATGTGAGTGCTGTATGGAACTTCCAGGAAGGCTCATTAAAGTAGCTGAATCAACTGAGAGGGTCTTTCTACTTCCTGCTACCTGGAATAGAGATGTAATGGCTAGAATTCTTGCAGCTTTACTGTACTTTGAGATGTCTTTGATGGAAGCCATGCTTCCCACAGCAGAAAAACATGCCCTTGTACCACTTTTCATGTCACAAAACCAGAAAGAAATCTAGAGCTTCTTGCTTCTAGACTTGCAAATTTTGAGAAATAAATTTCCATTATGTCTAAGTTTCTATTTTTTTTTCCATTAACTCTAGGCAAACCTAATCCTTAGATTTAGCATATTGGGTTTCAGCTATCCTTGCCATTTTTGTCTAACATGGATGTACTAAACATGCAAAAGGATGATAAACGACTGAATGCTTAGGTGACAAATATGTCAAGGAAAGGCATTTCACAGCATTTCCGACTTGATCTTCATCACAAACATGAGAAGAATTACTTCTCAGTTAAGCATATGAAGAAAGTGAGGCTTTGAGACTAAATAGTTTATTCTAAGATCACAGATCCAGTTAAACCAAGAGACAGATTACAAATCATAGTTGTTTGGAGCCACAATTCATAGTCTATTCATTTTACCATAAAATGTTTTTCTCTTTTTTTAATTTTTGAGATAACATTTTTAATTTACATTACCATCAAGGGCTTATGCTCCACTAAAGAAAGAGTTGAACACATAAAAAGTAAAAATGCCACAATTCAGCAGGATTATAGGTAGGGGTTACAAACAACAAGCAAATGAGAAGATGTTCAACTTCACTCATAATAAGTAAATCCTGTAGTAGTCACAGATCTTTAAAACTATAGTAGTATATAATTCTTAATCTGTTTGGCAAAGATTTAAAACAAAGCTTAACAAAACACTATTTTGTTATAAAAATTTTGAAAACACCGATGTGCAAAGCAATAAATAAGATTACTTTCAATCTAAGAGAGGGAGTAAAAGGCATCGTGTGTCACCGAAGGGGCTTCAGTTTGAGCGAGAAATTTGACAAAAGTGAAACAAAACATGATGCTCAATGAATTAAACTAACAACGTTATAGGTGTCACATTAAAGGATGTGACTGTTCAATGAATCAAACATACGAAATATGCTATCTGAGCCAAGAGGAGGGGAAGGCATTAATTTGGAATACTCGTTGTTTGTTCCTTCCTGGTTTCCCTGCCATTAACTTTCACCTTCATTTTTGATATATTCCCAGATTCTCCTCTTGGCACAGAGGCTACAAAGGCATGAGTACGCAACACCCACAAGAAGACCAACATACAGTCAAGGAAATCCTCTATGAAAACAGAATTCATTGCAACTGAAAAAGTAAAATGTAATGAGAACAGGTGAATGACTAAATAAAAACCTGAAATCGGTATTAGCTATTATCTGACTTCTCAAATCAGATACAAACCCTAATGGATTCACTGAAATTTCTCCACATTTTTCACATATGGATAATTTTTGGGTTAGTCTGGGTGGGAGGGCAGGTATGGTAGGAAGAATAACTATATTCCTAAAGTTGTACATATGAAATATGTATTCCTAACAAAATAAATAAATAAATTAATTAATTTTAAAAAAGCAAAAAACTCAATTAAAAGATGAAAAAATAAATGAATAAATAGATAAATAAGAATATTCCACTATTCTCAAAAAGATAACGTAAGCTTGGGAAACTGCCACAAAAGAGGCAGACTCTTCCAAAAAGAATATCATTTGCAACAGGCGCTCCTCATAGGAACATGATGGTAAGACACAAAAGTTAAGGAGAGCAAAGTAACATTATGCTCAGGGCAGTGGCTTCTGAAAGTCCTTCCCAACCACCCTCTTCTCTGATTTTGGATTTTAAGAGAGCTTAGTTAACAACAAGAGGTTGGGTAGGTTTCATACATGTATTTAAGAACACAAGGCTAAATATAAGGCAGATTGGACCAGATTTGGAAACCTGGATAGCAAGCACAAAAAAACTGGACTTTAATATATCAGGTAACTAGAAAGAAACTCAAGTCATATGTGATATTATTATGGACAATATGATAAAATATTTTAGGGATATTAATGGATTTCAGCACTCAGGAATGGATTGGGGCCTGGGAGGAGTTAGATGTTCAGACCAGAAGTTGAAGACTAAGGAGCAGATACCTTTAGTAGTTGGCATACAAACAGTGATAATAGGGGAAATGAGCAGGACTGACATTTTGGTGGGCAAAGACTAGCGACCATTAGAACACTGTGCTAGAACACACCATGTAAGTATGAGTGACTTGCAAGCATTTCACTAATGAGCAAAAATGTGTGAAGACTGGCAAAAGAACTTGAAACTTCTTTGAATGTACTACCCAATGGCTAGGTGGAGAATATCATGGCATTCCGAGATGAGTAAAGTGTCTCAGTACTGTACTCAGGGCACGGTCACCTCAGCCCTCAATTCTCTTTACTCCTTCCAAATTAAACCTGGAACATCCTGTTGCCACAAAATCAAACAAGTACTAAGAGTGCCATGGAAACCACAAAATTAGCAGTGAGGCCGTGAGTCAAGGTTTCCTATACCTACCAATCGGTAGAGCTCAGTGATGCTGATGTCTTCGGGATCCACCATTGCATACTCTTTCCTAGGCACCAGGTCCAGTCCCAGTTGTCTAGAAAACAAATAGCAAAAGTTTGGGAGAAAAGTCATCTCTGTGTAAGACATTAGGTGTTAATATTTTTGTTGCATCTCCTTGAAGTTGGAATGAATCACCCACTATGTTCCTCTTCCCATTTTACTCCACATGACTGTGTCAGCACAATGGACAACACTGGGCCATTCTTGAGAAACAGAAGGTGAGTCAGGGAGACAAACTGAGAGAGGATGGTAAGAGTTCCTGCACTGAGGCCTTTGTACACTATGGGGAGCCTTCCGCATCCCAAAGATATCATCAGAGAAGCCCTTCCACACAACAATGGGGTGAAAACCTAGAGCTAGACATTATTTGGCTCTGGAAATGGGAGTATAGGAGAGGGAGTCTGGGCTTCTAGGATTTGCCTTAGCCCCCAAAGAGCAAAAAATGACCAGAGTTAACCTGCTTCTAATGGGAGTATGACAACCTGGGCGTACTTCTCACTCAGCGCAGGTTCTTGGTTTGGCCGTCATGAGACATTCAGCAAGGGCAGGAAACAGGAATTGGGCAGCACAGTGCAGGCCTGGAGAGGCCAAAGGGTTTAATCTCTTGGGTCAAGTGTCATTTCGGCTGACATGTGGCTTGCTGTGCTGACAAGTGTTCTAAGTACTCTAAGCCTCGATGGAGTGTGGTAAGTGACTTGCGAAGTGTGCTTACTAGGATGGACAGAAGAAAGTAAGAATGCTCTTCTAGCCAGGTTCTCACCCCACCCTGAAGTGGCCTTGGGAACACCCTCCCCTGGAGGACCCACCACTGCACTTCACCAATGTCAATGTTCCTCTCACGAACCAGCTGGGACCGTCCCACAGCTCCATGAAGCTTCTGTAGTGCCCAAAGGATCAATGAAAGATCTGTTCTTCACGAGAATTCCCTCAGTAACCACACCCCAGGCCCCATGCTCACTTCTCCAGAGATCACTTATTCTGCATCCCTTTGACATCATGGTTCTGACACGGAAGCCGCGGACCCTGCACTTCCAATTACAGAACCACAGCTTTCTTACTTTTGAATTTTACAAAGAATTCTGAAATTTTATTCCCTTTCCAAAATCTCACTAAAGTTTCATAAGTAAAATTCGTTAATTCAGTGTCTACTTCAAGGCAGGAACTGCCCAGACACCCTGAGGGATATTTGTTCTGAGAAGATTAGAAGATTGTCAACTTCCTTGAGATCAGGAATTGTCTTTCAGATGTTAAGACAGTTTCTTAGTTTTCCTAGATTTCCCTTTAAGAAAACACAAAGTGATCACGCTGAACTGTAGATGAACTTTAAAATCACAACAAGCACTGTGATTTGCTTTCTAGAGACCCCTATCCCCCATGTTATATCCTCAGCCATACTTCTGATAGGAGCAGGTCCCCATTCTCCATTTCCTCCAAGACAGAATCACAGCACTACCGTCCAAGACCTCATTTTATAGCAAGTCAGTGCTGCTGCTGCAACAATATCCAGCAAAGGAAGGAGGACACGGAACCACACCTGAATTGTGTTGCCTGCCAAACCCCAAACTCCTCATATGAGGAGCTTCCCTGCCTACATTACCTACTGGGAGGTGGGTGACAGATGAGACAGTCACCTGACTATCACCCCTTCCTGAGCCACATCTGACCAGCCTGCAGGTAGGCATCTGACCTAAGGACAAATACTCCATGAACTGGAAGTGACATATGAAAAGCTGGTATAAAATGTAGAGCCCAAACTGAAGTAAGCTATTGGCTATCAATGAGAGTCCTTCTTTGTGAACTTGAACTTGGAAATCCAGACAGCATTGGCCATGTGGCATGGGTGGAAAAGGTACTGGAAAGACAACTGGACTGTGCCATTGCAGGGTTGAGTACAGATCAGCTGCAGCTACACAGGTTCCGTAGCAGCTGTGGGCTCCAGAACCTTCCGGGGCGTTCAGGCTCAGTAATCTATTATGCAAGTCCCTTTCTCCCTAAGTCTTGACAGTCCAGCTTCCACTAGCTGCCTGGAGTCCTAGCTGTTACGAAGTATCTTATTTGTGTTTATTTGATGTTATTTTGTCAACTCCTAGGTATACCCAAAACAAAACAAAACATTGATTCAGGTTTCTGAGCCTACAGTATCAGGGCACTGCTTTCCAAGGCAGAGAGAAATGATAAGAAAATAGGCACAGACAAGGTGGGGGAACATCAGGAAGGATACAGGAAGGCAGAGAGAGTCAAGTCTTGCATCAAACTGGTCACTAAGTTACTCTGTGACACGAGGAGTAGGGATAAATAGATGATCTCTCCTGTAATATCTCTGCGGCAAAGTCAGAGGACATCAGAGGACTCTGTGAGCCACAGAAACAAGTGCCAATGCTACACATCTGTCTGAAACTCCCAGGTGAGAGCACCTGTTTGACTGGCACCATTTGGGAACAAAACGATTTATCTCCTCCTCCTCCCCAGACTCCCACATCCAGGGGGCTTCTCTTTACCACTCTTCTACAGTTTGACGTACAACTTGACATTGAACACATTCTTCATTTACGTTCATCCACAGATTTATGTGTGGACAGATAATTTTGCAGGGCAGTTTCATCTCATAGAAATGGCAAGAAAAGGATCTTCCCTGGCTTTCTACTTAGCACTATTCAAGAAGAAAACAAATTTATACTTAAAGGCAAATGCATAATCTCTAAGCTGAAAGTTATTTTCAAGTAAGTGGCCAATGAAATTCAAAGAAAACAGTGAGAGCCAGAAAATTCATGACTTTGAGGATGAATATATTACACTACTCATTTTTATGCATCAATGGTTTACCAACTTACTATAAATTAGCCACAGAATTGCCCAAAGCATAAGCTGGAACTTATTTAAGTCAGAAACTGAGTCACGATCCAGTCATGGTTTTCCTCCTTTCTCCCTTTCCTTAATCCATCATCTTCCTTCATAATACCAAAAAAGTATTTTCTTGCTTTCTCTATATCATATTTTTAATGATGTAGTATTTGTTCATGACCTATGTACACATTCCTGCACATTTTAAAGTATTTTAAAAACTGATTTGAGTAGAAAAAACAAAGACAGAGTCTGGAAAAGTACTCCCATCTGCTGGTTCACTCCCCAAGTGACCACAAAGGCCATGGCTGAGTGGGCCCAAAGCCTGGAACAGGGAATCTATCCAGTTTTTCTAGCGAGTAGCAGGGAGCTAATCACCCTGGTGTCTGTAAAACAGGAAGCTGGAGTCAGGAGCCGGAGCCAGGAATTGAACCCAGGGACCCAGATGTGGATCACGGGTTAGTGGCATCCCATCAGGCAGCTTAAATGCTAGGCGAAATGTCCGTCCCTGTAAGTTATTCTTGATAAACTAACTCTACCCAACTTCCTTTTATTTACAAACAAGTGCTTTAAGTGAGGATGAGCATGGTGATTAAGAGTCAATATCATTCAGTGGAAACTCAAAGGTTTTTCAAAACAATGAAGGAAAACATGAAAGGCAGGCAGCACAGGGCACACTCCAACAGTACTTTAGAGCTAGCCTCTTAGTACTTCTCCACCTCCTATGGCAAGACTGGAAGCTCCATGCAAACGGCTGGCAAATCTCGCCTGTGGGAGGAAGGATGTGTGTTTAATCTGATCATCCTGGAGTTCAAAGGGCCCTTGGACTTCCTAAAGTCAAGAAAAGTTCATTAATTTTCTCAAGTCTTAAAAAAGCAGTGTGTCAAGTCCAGTTCTCTTGCCACCACTCCGCACCTGCTTTATTTCTCATAGGAATGAATCCTCCAGAGATAAATAAATCAGGCGATTCTATTCACTGGCCATAAAAAGATGAATGGCATATTGTACTTAAAAAAAATACCAGCCGTACTCTGAGTGAGATGGAAGTTTAAAATCTGTGAGTAAGCCCGTGCACTGCTTTCTGTAGTCTATAACATCTTGGCAGGGATCAAACCCAGCTGCTGATAAAGTGACTTCCTTCCTGTGAAGTGGAAGCAGCATTCTAGTTTCACATTGGTTCCTCCAGATTCAGTAAGAGGCAAATTTATCCGTGGTTCATTTTCTGCCAAGTTCTCTTTGCTGTTTCTTTTCTCATTTTTTGATGCTCTAAGATCCTTTGAAAATCCAGAGAAAATGGGGCCTTGTGGCGAGGAAAGAACAGGAGGATACGACCACATGTGATATTAAGAAACCACTTCACTACCTCAACCAAGCCTTATGTGACCTAGGATCATGGGCAAAGTTGGCTTATTCTAATCTCTCATTCCTATATTAATATTCATACTTAGTATTCTATCAGCTTTGGTCAGAGCTTTTTACTCTCAGATTTACTACTTAAGTGCCTGACTGTTATTTTAAATAAATCACAGTTTTATTTAAAAGCAAACTTCAGTCAAGAACTGTTTCTCATTGAGTTCTCCTAAGCAGCTCCTCAAAATGGCTAAAATGAACCTCAGGACTAATCACAGCAATAATAAAAGGCCCCAGTGGTGCACCTGTCATGAGACTCTTAGCTGAAGCTGTTAACATCAATGCTTCCCTCTGGATTACATTGGTGACCTCTTGCTGTAATATGGAAAAGGTATTTATTTATTTATTTGTTTATTTATTTTTGACAGGCAGAGTGGATAGTGAGAGAGAGAGACAGAGAGAAAGGTTTTCCTTTTGCCGTTGGTTCACCCTCCAATGGCCACCACGGCTGGTGCACTGCGGCCGGCGCACCGTGCTGATCCGAAGCCAGGAGCCAGGTGTTTCTCCTGGTCTCCCATGGGGTGCAGGGCCCAAGCACTTGGGCCATCCTCCACTGTCTTCCCGGAAAAGGTATTTATTAAAAGCAAATAGCGGGCTGGCGCCGTGGCTCACTAGGCTAATCCTCTGCCTTGTGGTGCCGGCACACCGGGTTCTAGTCCCAGTCGGGGCACTGGATTCTTTTCCAGTTGCCCCTCTTCCAGGCCAGCTCTCTGCTGTGGCCCGGGAAGGCAGTGGAGGATGGCCCAAGTGCTTGGGCCCTGCACTCCATGGGAGACCAGGAGAAACACCTGGCTCCTGGCTTCGGATCAGCGCGCCGCATCGCGCTGGCCGCGGTGGTCATTGGAGGGTGAACCAACAGCAAAAGGAAGACCTTTCTCTCTGTCTCTCTCTCTCACTGTCCACTCTGCCTGTCAATAATAATAATAAAAAAAAAAAGCAAATAGCATATACCAAACTTAAAGCCCACTTAAAAATAAGACCCCTTTAGCCAGAAGCCACAACTAGTTAATCCTTGTGAACTGTTCATTTTCTCTGAGCACAGGCACTCCATCAGACCACACAGGGCACTGGAGAACAAACAATGTCTCAGTGCCACCCCAGCCTCAGAGGCCAAGGCTCTTGGCTCTCCCAGTGTTAGCCAGCATTAAGCATCAGAAAGGGAATACTGGAAAACTCCAAGTGATTTTTTGCAGTGATATCGCCAGACCCTGCTCCTACCACGCCGTTTCTACCGTGTTCACCCACAGCACAAGGCAGTGAGTACTGCCTTGCAAGGCTCAGTACTCACTCATTGCCCCAGTCCAGGCGGGCAGTGATGTGGCGCTTCACATCCTTCATCCGGTCATGGGTGAGATGGCCCACCAGCACCTGCCGCCGGAGATCCAGGATTTCATTCATGATGTGCCACAGCCGGTGGAAGAGATCACCTTCATTTCTCTAAGAAACATGGAAATGTGGAGAGCTGGCTGTCAGTCCCCATATGGAAAAGGAAGGAGGAAGGCCATCCTGTCTCTAGGTGCTTGCTGCTTTACGAAACATTCTCCATTAACAGACGCACTCTTGCGGTACTGTCCCTCAGTGCATTCCGTGTGCTATGCCTTTTCATGCAAGCAACACAATGCTGTCTTCCTGTCCAAGATCCAGCTTTACTTCTCACACTCCCCCATCAGACACGGTGTTCCTGTTTCTCACTGCACCTCCATACCTGACACTGGGCCCAGGCTCCGTGCTTTAGATTCTCTGCCTGTATGTCCATTTCAAGTGCTCCTTTCCTTGGGTCCAGGCAAGTTCCACTGTCCTCCAAGTCCCAGCCTAACTCACACTTCTATCAGGATATCTCCCCTGGCGATTGTTGTTCCTATTCTTTTCTCTCTTCTCTGAGGCATGCAACTAAAACCAATGAAAAGGAAAATCATTTTCCAATTATTTCTTGCCTGTTTGTCTTAATGCTTTATTGGATCTCCCATCAGCTTTTGGGCACATGGAGGGTGTTCAAACTCATTTATTGATGGACTGCCACTGCAGTGATCTAGATCTAGTGATCAGTGGCACTGAGACCTTTAAAAAAACACATGGCTTTCTTTCCTATTTTTTAGTCATGTGAAACTCATTAAGCTATGTGGCTTGGTGGAAGAAGACCTGTTAAGTGCCTGACTTCAAATCCTGATCTGGACACTCACTAGCTTTACAGACTGTGAGTCTGAGCTCTGTCATCTGTGAAACAGGGGCAGAACTATTTTCCTGCAACGTTGTTCTATAGATCAATGACGACAGTTGCGAAGGAAGTTTTATAGCACAGACTTAGTGCCAGATGACCTTGGTCTGAATTCTAATTCTGCCATTTACTGGCTGAAAATTACTGGCAATGTAATCTGTTTATGTAAGAATCACAGTACCTACCTTATTGGTGGTTGTGAGGAGTTATGAGCTAGGAAGGTTGTCCCTTGGTATTTGCAAGGGATTGGCTACAGGATACTCTGAAGATATGAAAAGCTCTGGATGTTCAAGTCCCTTTATAAAATCATGGTAATATTTGAATGTAAACTATGCATATCCTCCCATACCTAAAATCACCTCTATATTACTTATGACAGCTTGTACAAGGTAAACATAATGTTTATAGTTGCTACACTGTAATTTTACGGAATGACAAGAAAAAGGTCTGTGGTGTGTCAGTATAGGTGAAATTTTTTTCCAATTTTTTAAATCTGTAACTGGTTGAGTCTATGGATGAGGAATCTGTTGATACAGAGGGCTGAATAGCCCAGAATAAATACCATGAAAGCATCAGCTGCTACCATGCTGTGCTTTGGGAATTAGTCCGCGTGTCCACCAGAGGTCCATGTGTTAAAGACTTGGTCTCCAAAGTCTTATTTAATGGTTAATGGATTAAGTAAGGGTAGAAGCTTAATCCAATTATGGTATCTGAAGGTGAGCACATTGGGAGATGTTCAGATTGGATTAAGTTGTTAGGGTGGAGTCCCCCATGGAATCACGGTGGCTTTCTAAGGACAGACCACACAGACCTCTACAATGAGTGGGTTTGGTCTCTATTCCTGGTGACTCACCATGTGATCCTGCCTCTCTGCCTGCACTCCGCCAGTAAGGCCCACCCTATCTTGGACTGTGAGCCAAAACAAACCTCTTTCCTTCATAAGTAGCTTCTCCCAGGTATTTGTCATAGTGACAAAAGAGTGACTAATACATATTAGGAATTTTATTGTACTGGGCTTGATTCAAGTAAGCTTATGATAAATACTATTTCTATACCCAAACCATACTATTTATATTTTAGCCCAGAGACATTCAGGTTAAACTCTATATTCATCTTTCTTAACCACAGAAGTTGCTAGTAGACTAGATAACTGAGATTATCATCCACCTGACATCCTCTACAGCTACAAGCAGCCAGAAATACCAAGTTCTATGTGAGGGGTAAATATGGTATGTCATAATGTAACATTTTGAAGTATTTTAAAAAGTAATGACATGTTTTCTGCTTGATTTGTAATTGGGGCCTTGAAGAGCTCCATGCACTGTGCAGGTTAATGTTTGCCATGGAAACCAGAATTCTCCAGGATCACATCCGTGGTCCTCTGAGACAGGCCTAGTCTTGCTCTCCTCTCAACTTCTAACGCACTCTGATGAGCCTCTTCTGCTATTTTTCAGCCTGTGCTCACATTTATGCGACCTTTTGAGTTGTCACACAGTACTCTTATGTTTTTTAAACTTTTAGGGCAATTTTTAAAAGATTCATTTCATTTATTTGAAAGGCAGAGTTATAGAGAGAAAGGGAGGAAGGGAGAGAGAGAGAGAGAGACAGAGAGAGAGAGAGAGATCATTCATCTGCTGGTTCACTCCTCAAATGGCCACAATAGACAGGGATGGACCAGACAGAAGCCAGGAGACAGTAGTTTCTTTTCTTTCTTTCTTTTTTCTTTTTCTTTTTCTTTTTCTTTTTTTTTTTTTTTTTTTGACAGGCAGAGTGGACAGTGAGAAAGGTCTTCCTTTGCCGTTGGTTCACCCTCCAATGGCCACGCAGCCGACGTGCTGTGGCCGATCCGATGGCAGGAGCCAGGTACTTACCCTGGTCTCCCATGGGGTGCAGGGCCCAAGCACTTGGGCCATCCTCCACTGCCTTCCCGGGCCACAGCAGAGAGCTGGCCTGGAAGAGGGGCAACCGGGACAGAATCCGGCACCCCAACCGGGACTAGAACCTGGTGTGCTGGCGCCACAAGGCGGAGGATTAGCCTAGTGAGCCGCGGCGCCAGCCTAGAGACAGTAGTTTCTTACGGGTCTCCCACATGGGTGCAGGGGCCCAAGCACTTGGGTCACCCTCCCCTCCAACTCTTTCCCAGGCTCATTAGCATGGAGCTATATTGGAAGCGGAACAGCTAGGACTAGAGGCCAGCATTGCAGGCAGTGGTTTTACCAGCTACACCACAGTGCTCTGATACTCTTATAACTGTGCTGCGGTCAGTGCCTGTGCTCTCTATGTGACGGCAAGCCTCCGTCACATGGCTGCATCTGCCGTGTGCATCCCCAGCAGCTGGAGAATGCATGAACAAGCAAATGAATGACTACCTTCAAGCACAGGTGTCAGTTTTTGTGGACACTGAGAGACAGGTTCTGTTTAGGGCATACAAAAGAAGTATGAAAGATCAAGACGCCACTTAAGAACTCAGCAGTGGGAAAGAGCCTTAAGCCCACTTAGGTGAAAATAAAATGCTGTAAGGATGGCATAAAATGAGTAAAATCTCTTGTTGCAAGGGAGAGAGCCAGTATCCTCTTGAACTGTCACATGAGACAGTTGTCTGCCTGCTCTTGGGGAGGGCACTGTGCAATTTTTTATTAGGATAGACTGCACTGTCTATGATGTCATCTCTAATACTTCATGGAGATGAGAAGGAAGCAGGGTTCTTTATAAAAATAAGAACTGCCAGCTGGCCCTTTAGGGAACAAAACCAAGGGCAGAGAGAGGCAGTCATCCTGACATACCACAGGCCCTACTACTGAGAAAAAAACTACACATGCAGTCACACAACTGTGATTCTTTAGATTAGAAACTCGACAGAGATGACCAAATATGAAAAATGCTTCTGATTTAGTGTGAAATGAATGGGGTAGGCTAAAAAAATCAAACACTTAGAATAAAACAATATCTAGAAATTCCTGCAATAAAAGCCAAATGAAAAGATAACTGTGAGCTGTTCAGCATTTTAGAGATTGGGTAATTTTTTATTTGCCTTAAAGAAGCACAAATTTGGGCAGCAGTGGAGCTAGATTTAAATTCAGGCTCTACCACTTTATGTGGGACCCCAGATAAATTATCTTTGAAAAGATTCAGAAATAAAAACTTTCTGGCAGAACCCGAGGGAAGAGAGATGTAAAATACAAGGAACTCTGTAAAATATACAGAGCTCAGAGCCTGCATAAATACTCAATAAAAGATGGTTTTGTATTTGTCCTAAACTTGTGGTGGTTATATTACTGATAGGCCAATAAGTTATATTTAAAAGAGCATTATTTGGGCTTTTAGTGATGTTATTTAAAAGAGTAACATTTACCATGTGCTTTTATGCCGTTTGACATATATTATCTCATTTAATAACTTACAACTTAGAAAATATTATTACCCTCATCAAACATCTTCAAGTAGAGAAGCCAAGTGTTTTAAAACTATTGCAAAGTAACATGGGTAGCTCCCTAAGTACAGTCAAGAATGAAAAATGCAAACTAAAATATTTTCATCAGGAGAAAGAGAAATCACAAAGTATGACATGCTCAGGTCAGTTTCATTCTCAACGTCAAAAATGTGGTATCTCTGGGTTAAAGTTTCCTTTTGCTCCTAATATAACTGACAATATTCCGGTATCCAGGGAATCTTTTAGAAAATTCTCTCTCTTTCATACTACTCGAGACATCAGGAAGAGAGGTTACCTGTAGCATGTACTACACATGGATTTTCAAACCATCCATGAATGTCCTCAAAATAGTTGCAACTCTAAAAGCAGATTAAAAATAGCTAGATAAGGCAAAATCAAGAGTACATTCAACTTTGTTCCCCTGCAGTCACCACATAAAAGGAAAGCACTGGTGCTCTAGCTCTACTAGTAGATGATACTTATACTATCTTTATTTTTATAACTTTCCCTTGTTGAGTATTTAGGATGCAGTGGTTCAAACATTTCAGTTTTTCTGAGCATTAGTGCCACACACAATGTCCCTTTAAGTGAAGTTATACTTGGGTTTTATATTCTTTGCAATGTATATATTTTTTAAAACTCTAAAAAAGGATATCTGCATTCCCTTTGTACTGTGTTAGCACTGAGTGTTGGAGGTCAGTTCTTTTGACTTTGTGTTTACCAAGGCTACACCCTGTGGTAATTTGTCTAACATTGTCTTATGGATTTCTGTATTGAGTCCTGAAGCCATGGGCTTGAGAAAGGCATAAAGCAGAAAACTCCAACATCAAAGGGTTTTCATCAGTGACGTTTTAACATCTTACCTGAACGGAATACCTATGGCTCTTTGGATGTAAGAGGCAATAAAAGCCGTCATTTTGTGCCAATGTCCCTCACTAATTTGGATTTTCTCTTTGATAGACTGTTGCAAATCATTTTGTCAGGATAGGTATACCTTTGTATTCAGAATGAATCCCTTCACATGACTAAGCTATTCTACAAATTTCTTCAAAATAAAAGCAGAAATTGCATTTATTTTCTCTTTAATACTGTACTATCCTCATACTTCCCAGTACGTAGCAGTTCAGAGAGAGCATACCAGATTGCCATGGGAATCCCAGCTCAGCCACTTTTCTGAGTACAGCAGCACCCCTTATCCACACAGTCACTTTCCAAGAGTTTGGTTACCATCAGTCTATCAAGGTCTGAAAATATTCCATGGAAAGTTCCAGAAATAAATAATCCATAAGTTTCAAATAACTTTTCTTACAGTATATGGTTACAGCTTTTAATTTTTTATGTTATTGTTGATCATATCTTACTGCACCAAATTAAATTTTATCACATGTATGCATGTATAGGAAAAAACCAGAATGAAGGTGTTCTGTGTTTTCCACAGTGTGAGGCACCCACCAGGGCAAGTTAGAAATTCTCCACTACAGACAAAGGGGGAAGACTGCACTTGGTCTACAATAAGTACTTCACTCTCTATCCCTCATCTTTCTAATTTGTTTGCTGGAGGTGATCATAGTCACTATTGTCCTTGACGGGTTTAAAGATTAAATGAAATGCAGCATCTGTATATGGACTACTCCTTGTGACTTTGTTATACAGTAAGTTCTCAATAATATAATTACTTATGATAAGTAAATAAAGGTATGCATACATACTTCTAATTAATATTTTTAAAGAAGCATTTTCTGTGGTGCATTCAGAATATTCTAATTGATTCTGGGTAAGAAGTCTGTTACTTAGAGTACATGTGAATTACTTGGAGAATCAGAATATGATGAAATACCACTGTCACTAAAATTATACAAAAAATAAGTTAATTTCTCCTTGAAATTTAAAAATATTCAGGAAGTCCAACACGAGTTACTAGGTCCATGTAAACCATCCTATTTGGTAACATGACAGAAAAATCATCTTATATATTTCTGTGGTACTGAAAAAATATATATAAAATCCATGTGCAGTGGACAGATTATAAGTCTGTCTTATTAAGATGTATATTCCTGACTACTCGTGGGGTCCTAGTGAATTATAGTAGGTATTGAAACATTATTCACGTTTGGTTATGTTCAGATACATCTTAGAACAACTATCTATACCTAAAATCACACCATTAAAAATGTACCAACCACATAGAGCTGTTTCCACATGGTTCCCCAGTCTCTTAATGTTGATGTCATTTCTGTGATAACGGAGTCTTCAGTGGGAATAACCATTTCAAATTGTCTGTGAAGTTAAAACAGAAAAACAAAGTATAAAAGCAAATACCATAGACAACTCTCCTAAGTCCTCTAAAAGATAAACTAAGAAAGGAGCTGCCAAATTGCTTTTGGTTATGCAGACAGTAACCAGGATCTGAGCTTTCTGTGAGAAATGCTTTGTGGGTTCCAGCACTATGCTACCAAAACCATCAGCCACTCCATCCAAATCAAGTTTGAGCAGTGTGGTGGAAAAGTAACATTATCAGAAGAGTTCCGCTCTAGCTGTAGTCTGACTACCAGACAGCAACTCATTTAACCTCACATAGCCCTAAAGCCTTCATCTGTAAAAGGAGGTCATCAGGCTACATAAACTCTGAAGTGACCTTTGCCTTCCATGTGCTATGAGCACAGGACTCAAAAGGAATAAAAGAAACACTGTGCAACCATTAAGATAGGAAAGCTGTGAACATCCAAACTAACGTAGTATTATAAATAACTAGATACCCAGACACTGCCTGAACACTCACTTGGATTCATTAACACTTCATTTTTGTGCAAACAGAGCCATCACAAAGGATCAGGATAGATCAGCACAGAATTTAAGGGCTTAAGACCACATGGATATTTAGATATTCACTCTTTACATTTAAGGGCTTAAGACCTCATGGATATTTGGATATTCACTCTTTACATGACTCATGCAATGTGGTCTTCCAATGTCTTCTGTCAAAGTCAGAAACTCAACTTGGAGAATATTTACTCCAACAAATAATTAAGGTACATATGGTGGTCCAGAATTTGAGACGATACATATGGGGGGTTGGGTACAGAAGAGGAAGATTTAGTTTGTCCTTTGAATCATACCTTTGGCAAAAAATAATCTCCTTTTCTTTATCTCTAGTTTCTTTTTACAAATACTTTAAGTTTTTATGCAGGTTAAAGTAGTTAAATGGCTCTTATGACTACAGCCTCTCAAAAAATGCTACCAGCCATCTTGATGGGGATGATTTTCTTTATTTCAATACATTCTTCTCAAGGCCAACATCCAATATGGAGACTGTAACAGCACATTAGACATTAAGCCAGGTTGTCTAGATGGTCAAGGGAAAATTACTTCTTAGCATGAGGCTAATAACTGCTCTGCTGTTCCTTTTTGAAGTTATATCCAAAGCGTGTATGCCTGTCACTCCTCCGATGGTATTGACAGAATGCCATCTCACTAGTCCAAGTGATCAATTTCAGTTCACAATTGATCATACTGATAGGTCTAAGAGTCAAAGGGATCATACAAACAAGACTAGTGTCTGCGAATACTAACTGATAGAATAAAAAAGGGAGAGAATGATCCAACATGGGAAGCGGGATACACAGCAGACTCATAGAATGGCAGATGTCCTAAACAGCACTCTGGCCTCAGAATCAGCCCTTAAGGCATTCGGATCTGGCTGAAGAGCCCATGAGAGTATTGTAGGCATAGAAAGCCAAGACACTCTGGAAAAAAAAAAAAAAAAAAAAAAAAAAACTAAATGAAAGATCTCTGTGAGTGAGATCCCAGTAGAAAGAACGGGGCCATCAAAGAAGGAGATACCTTTCTCTGAAGGGAGGAGAGAACATCCACTTTGACTATGACCTTATCTAAATAAGATCGAAGTTGGTGAACTCAAAAGGCTTCCATAGCCTTGGCAACTCATGACTAGAGCCTAGGGAGATTATTGATGCCATCAACAAGAGTGTCAAATTGTTAAGTCAACAACAGGAGTTACTGTGTACTTACTCCTCACGTAGGATCTCTGTCCTTAATGTGTTGTCCAGTGTAAATTAATGCTATAACTAGTACTGAAACAGTATTTTACATTTTATGTTCTGTGTGGGTGCAAACTGATGAAATCTTTACTTAATATATACTGAATCGATCTTGTGTATATAAAGATAATTGAAAATGAATCTTGATGTGAATGGAATGGAAGAGGGAGCTGGAGATAGGAGGGATGTGGGTAGGAGGGAAGTTATGGGGGGGGAAGCCATTGTAATCCATAAACTGTACTTTGGAAATTTATATTTACTAAATAAAAGTTTAAAAAAAAAGAAAATTTTTTCCAGATTCCTTCACCAATGGTCCTTCATCTTCTCATATTACACTGCAGCTAAAATACCTGTTCTGTGACTAGTTTCCTTCTTGCTAGAGTTTAAACACTGCAGAAAATATAAAACTTGGATTTTAAAACTAGAAGTGAAAGTAAATAATAATAATATATGCCCTGCAGCAGATACAGAGCCTTTTATTAAGTCTACATATGACATTTTCACATACTAGTACATTTATTTTGCTTTCAGAGCAGCTGTTGGAATTCAAATGATGAATATTTTGAGAGGAAGATTATAAAATGATCCTTTATGAGGTCAAGAAGGGAGAACTGAATTTCAAGGAAACCTTGACATTCTACTTAACATTTAAGAAGTGACAGGACCTCCATAAATGCTAATACAAAGTGGCCTCACTATTCACAAACTATAATTTAATTTAAGGACCCCTATCAGTTCTACATTGCTCTGAAGACCCAGGAAAAGAACATAAAGGCAATTCAGTCTACTGGAAGTTGATGTGAGGGTTGTCCAATTAAAATATAAATTTTTAAGCACAAAATTGCTATTGCAGGCAAGGCAGCTGTTTCCTATTAAGTATACCAAAACCAAAATTAGCATTCAAATACTCGGTCACATAAGTAGTTGCTCTTGAAATTATATTTTGTTCAGTTATTCTCAGATGTACTCTGCAACTGTTTCACTCTGGTAGACCAGCAGGCTACAAATCTGTTTCAAACAAGACAAGTTATATCTAATTCCAAAAAGAGATCCTCTCTGGGAAACCAATCATCTGCCAATAGGTGTCCTCAGAAGATTCCAGGCCAAAGTTTTCCTCCCAGCAACATTCCTAGAACTGGTGTCTGAATCAATTCCAGTAATTCTTTAATTGGAAAATATTTTGTTCTAAAACAGAGCTCTTCGGCCTGTCACCGTGCCTACTGTCAGGTGGAAAAGCCACAAACAAGTCTTCCACCAGCATGAACAAATCTTTTTTTTTTTTTTTTTTTTTTTTTTTGACGGCCGGCGCACCGCGCTGATCCAATGGCAGGAGCCAGGTGCTTCTCCTGGTCTCCCATGGGGTGCAGGGCCCAAGCACTTGGGCCATCCTCCACTGCACTCCCTGGCCACAGCAGAGAGCTGGCGTGGAAGAGGGGCAACCGGGACAGAATCCGGTGCCCTGACCAGGACTAGAACCCGGTGTGCTGGCGCCGCAAGGTGGAGGATTAGCCTAGTGAGCCGCGGCGCCGGCCATGAACAAATATTTAGATACCTTTACATTTGAGCATCCTGGGGGCACACAGAAGGGGACCAGATATATACCAGTTTCTAACAAGTTTCAAATAAAATGAAGGTATTTCCATGCAAAAGTTGCCGAGAGGACTGGCTGAATGGACTAGCCCAGATGGACATGTTAAGATCTAGCTACTCCACTTCTGATCCAGCTCCCAGCTAATGTCCTGGGAAGGCAGTGGAAGATGGCTCAAGTGCTTGGGCCCTGTACCCACTGGGGAGACCTGGAAGAAGTTCCTGTCTCCTGGCTTCAGATCAGCCCAGTACTGGCCATTGCGGCCATTTGGGGAGTAGAACAGTGGATAGAAGACCTCTGTCTCTGTCTCTTCCTCTCTCTCTCTATAACTTTACCTTTCAAATAAACACACACACACACACACACAAAAAAAAAAAAACAAAAAACAAAAAATAAAGCTTAGCACGAGCGCTCAGAGAAGACTGAAAACTCTTCTGTTAGGTTGTAGTACATGACACTTTAGTGATAATTACTAACATCAGAACTATGCTTTTAGTGTACGATTTAAAATAATTCCTATTACTAACTACCACCAGTACTACCTAAACTAGCTGACATGTGTGAGATATATAGTGTAAGTCACTTCAATTCTGTGTTTCATCCACACAGGTACACTGAAAGTATTTCTACCATGGGCTCACCACACGCAGACTTCCTACCACTGAACTAAAATTGAATACCACACCTTTATGGATACAAGAATAATCTTTTTGAATAGCTGCCTTGGAGCTTTTTGGTAATGATATCACCTACTATACTTTTGGAGCTTTAATAATAAACTGTGTTTTAGTGCTATGTGCGATAAAATGTAACTTCTATGGCTAAAACTGCATTCTTTTGTCATAAAATGAATATTATGCAAAGATTCAATGAATACTCCTAGTGACACTGGCACCAATATTTGTGTCCAAATCCATGGCCGCCTTATAATGTATGATCTGTTACTTTAACTATTTAAATAGGCAAATTCTACTACTTTATCTTGCAACCTTATAATGAATGATCTACTAATTTAACTATTTAAATAGAGAAGTTCTACTACTTTATCTTGCAATAGCTTCTTTGAATGACGTTAAACTGACAGCTACTTCAAATCCTTTTGGAAACATACTGGCAAAAAATTTAAATACAAAAGAAATCCTAGGTGATTAATGACCTTAATCCAACAAAGAATCATATAAATGACAGTCTCCAAAGTCATATAAAGGCTCTGTGAAGAAGTCACAGGAGAATATGATATTATACCCATTTAGAGAAAGAAAGACTTAACTTCCTATAATCAGTGGTGAGTCTAGGAAATTTCTGGGTTTTGAAACATCATGACTCAGCATTTAATGGGCCTAACCGCCATGCTTCCCCATGGAGCAGGAAACCAAAAGGAGTCAACTCCTGCTGTAGATGAAGCCGACTCTATGATTTGTGGACAGTTCAGTGCCCGAGATCCAGTGTTGTCCAGCAAATGCAGACATGCATTAGTGCAATACATCTTTACCAATGCTATGATCTTCTACAGTTCATTTTTCAAAACAATTATTAAGCCTTTCAAATTCCAACATAAGCAATGGTTCCATGAAAATCCTAAAACTATTAATAAAAAGTATTTCTTACCCTTTGTTTTTTACACAGGCATTTTTCAAATGAACATAGCTGGAAGGAAATATACCCTGGAAGAGAAAATAGAAAGGTCACATCACAAGTTGTCTGGAAAGGCTGGGTTGGTTTTATAAGTCAAATATCACAGAACACGACATCTGACAATCACACAACTCTGAAACAGTCACAACCACACATTATCAGGAGTTGGGGAAGACCATCTCTATCATGTTTTACCAGCTAAAATCTGTTGAGGCTTAGATCCATTCCTTTCATTTTCTATTATTAACTAATTCACAAATTTAGAGATTCTACAACAAACAGAATAGAAGAAAACCCTAAATTTCATTCCAAAAATATGTTCTTTATAAAGCTAAAAGTTAAAAATTTTCAGGAACTCTACATTAATAGATCATGCAAAATAAGATTTTAAAAAATATTCTATAATTCTGAACAAAGATTTGTTTTCCTTTTTTGTTCTCTTCCACATTTCTCTTTTAAAGTATACATTAAAAATACCCAACACTGTGAATTAGGAGACAATATGTACACCACATCCCAAAGAAGATTGTTGATGACAACACAGCAGCAATTAATCACCATGCTGTCATTGTGATGGAGCAAAAATTAAACAAAAGGAGCCATGCTCTGGCATCCAGCATTTTATTGTAGGGAAATGACAAGCCCAGAAAATTGTTCTTTGTTCTAAACAGGAAATTGAAAGAAACAATGAAACGAGCAATGGTTTTATTGTCCACTAAATGACAATATCCTCTGGAGGATTTCTGATGTCTAATCAAACAACAAACTTAATTAAATATTTAAGAATAAATGCCATTTGAATATATTATCATTGTGGATGCAAGTATAAAATAAAATTTAACAAGCAAATTTTGCTTGCCTCAATATTGTAGGATTAAAAAATAGAATAATTACAGTTATAATAGAATAATTATAGTTAACAAAAAAAGTTGGAGTTTAAGATTTGTTAGAAGTAACAGAGTTAACAGATAAGTCATAATAAGATTTTTCCTCAAAGTTTTAAACAAATAATTAAATACTGAAGGTATATTTGTATGTGTTTTGCCTGGCAGATGTCCAGTAACAACTAAACTAAATGAGGGGTAATGTATTTAAAAATTAAATTTGTATAGTCTTTTGTTCCTTAGGGTCTCCTTTAGAATGACTTAAAATAAATGAAATGAATAACATGCAGTTGGATGATTCAGAAAAAGAATTGTTTAAACAAAAAATGCAGGCAAGCCAGATTCTATTTCTTACACTCTACTTTGAGGATGAGAAATGATATAATTTATTATCTACAATCCTGATAAAGCTAGAATTGAACCAAAAAAATGAATAAAGCTTAAGAACATTTAGAGAATGTGGAAAGTATGGATAAAAGCTGGGGAGATTAGAATAAGGTAGAAAAACCTAGATATTAGTAAGGATTAGTGTCAAAATCACAAAATACACCAATGAAACATAAAACAAAGACATATTACATCCTACTATAATTCCTGAGAATTTATGTAAATACATGGAGGATAATGAATCCTAGTTTCTGTCTGGAATGGTAAAAAAGATGGACATTTTTATTATATGGTTTCAATAGCTCCAGCTCCCTAACCCCAAAGGGACTCTCAACATGCTGCTAAAATAAATGTTTCTCCACACCAATATTTTACAAATGAAAGAACAAAACAACATGAAAACTAAATACTTCTATTCAATATTTCTTTTGAAATATATATTCCCTTGGCCTGAATATTAATTTAGTTCCCTGAAAACTAACACTTCAAAAAGATGTCTATATATAATGAGCTTATTAAGGTCTTCTCAGCACAATTTTCAAGAGCTACATGGGATTATCATTTGAGTAGCATATTTTAACTATAATCCAAGTTCAAAGGAATTTCCAAAATTAGGAATACCTGTATTACCATTTGGCATTTCAACTAAAAGTCTTAACTGTAACTGCAATTGTATAACACAATGACTTAAGTAACAATTTATCTTTTTTTTAAAAAAATTCTATGATTATGAAGATAATAATTTTTACCTTGATATTTGGGTTTTTTAAGGCAAATCCTCTGTACCAGCCTGTAGAGAAATAATTGTAGTAACATTTCAATAAGCCATTGTAATAATATAAAGATAACAAATAGTAATAAATAAATCTGTTCTCTGCTGATGGAAATTTATCCTACATGGAAATATTGGTAGGCATTGAGATTAGGCTAAAAGATAGCTCCAGTGACAACTAGCTTCAAATATTCTATTAATAAACCTGTTTTAAAAAATGATCAGGGATTTATATAAGAAATAGACACACATATCACAGCAGTAAAAAATCAGAAATCAGAGCACTGGGCAGAAATTATGGCTTTGCTACGTATCAGTTATTTAATCCTGGGCAAGTTACTTAACTTCTCTGAGCACCATTTCTCCCCATTTTATAACAAGTCAAGAAACTGCAGAAGATCTATGGTCTTTCCAGATTTGTTTGCCTGACTACAAAGCTCAGACTACCACCAAATAACAGGGCCTGAAAAATAGTCATGTAGTGAATTTGGACATCACTAAGGCCACTGTCTTGAGTTAGGATCAGTTTTACAACATAAAAATAGGAAAGCTAGGTTTCACTTGCTACCAGAATCAACCAGTACACATGCACAGCACTGTGCCAAATCACCTGAGTGCAGCATGAATTTTTTCCTATATAAGGCCTATTTCTTGGGCTCTGAGCAACTGTTACAGCCCCATCCTTACAGAGCAACATATTATTTTACAGCTTAAAACCTATGTACGGATTTAATACATATACATTACAAATATAATTTTATGCAGCCCTGTATAAATGTATTATTTGTAGCTTATATTTCTTTTCAAATGTAGAAACCTCTTTGCTTATTGACAAGTAATTCTTCCGATAAACAATAACTATTCTAATTGAATTTTTTAGTTTTTTGGCTAATTGAGTCTTGAAAAGCAACCAAATGTATGAGCTTTGGATTTAGTCGTTTTTGTTCTTTATAATACATTTTCTTAAAAGTATATACAAGATTGTGAAGTACTGTCCCTAACAATTTCAAAATCAATCTGAAGAAATCATATTAAGCTGAAAAATCAGAACTCTTTACCTCAGGGATTATCAGCTTCCATAAAGACAGAGCCAAGAAACAATTATTCTAACAGAAACCAAAACTTTTTGAGGATTGCATAAATGTTACAGAGAGGTCTCTGTCCAATTATAACATATAGAAAAGCTTTACAAGGCAGCTTCCACTAGGCATTGAATCCTTTTTTTAAGCCACAAATCAAAATAAAATTTTTATTTATCTGTACACAAAAATAGACAAACTATATCTGCTAATGACGTAGGATACCTTATTGTACTTTTGAAGACATCAGATACAGTAGACAGATTAAACATCCATGTAGCAGCCCCATTCAATGCTGGTTCTCAATAAAATAGTTCCATTTGGGGGGATACAATTTAATCTGTAATGAATCTGATATGATAGAATGTGATCCTATTTTTAATGACTAATAAGGAAAGCTTGTTAGGAGGAAAATTAAATTTTTAAGACACACTGATGGGGCTTTAAAACAGTCATTTTGTTAAGAATAAAAGAATAGTCATTTTATTTGGAATCTTTTGAGTTTAAGGATGATTCACAGGAGAGAAAAGGAAAGTATATCAGACACCTTTAATGAGTTACCTGCACTACATAAATAAACAACAGTCATATAAGGTCACATATATATTTGCACTAACATTTCAAATGCATTGAATAATTTCATTCCAATTTTTTTGAGGGGAAGGGAGGGAGAAAAACTGCAGGTCTACAGCTCATTGGCCTGGGCAGGAGCCCTCCCTGGTGGGCCAGCCCTCTTTGCTCACAAACTGCTTTTTCCTTTCCTGGGGGAACAGCGGGACTGCTGGGATTCTGTGAAAAGTCTTCTAGATTGGCACTGACTGAGTCACAAACTCGCAGAGCACCTGCAATTATTTTCTATGTAAGCATCTAGGACATTAAGGAAACAATATTAGGAAACATGCAATCAGCTTAGAGACATCAAATGATACCTTTTCATAAGCCAAACACTGAATATGCAAGAGACAACTTTTTTTCCAAAATGATGTGCTGTGACCAGAAATTAATCGAGGTAAAGACAGCATTTGTAAAGTGTATGTTGAGAAGGTTGCTCATACAACCTCAAGCAATCAGCAGTAGGCCACTCACCATCACACTTCTCCAGGATCTGAACTGTGTCTCCAATTTCCAATGACAGGCCATATGGTATGGTTCCTCGAAAACTGGCAATAACTGTAAAAGTGACATAGAATATATGAAGATAATCACATCAGTTACAGCCAGTTATATTGCTTACTATTAAATGTTACTGACTAGGAAAAGTGAAAGTGGACAGAAAGTATATTTTTATAGCTAGAACCACTGTCATTTCTACTTTATATATGTATATCTATTTACTTATGCATAGTTATATATATTTATTATTATTTTATATATACTTATTTTTTTAAGAAAATCACAGTCAATACACTTTGCCAACACCTTCGTCAAGTACATATTAGAAACATGCATCTCAAGATGTGGAACTTATTAAGATAGTATTTTTTTTGGAAAAAAAAAGATTTTTTTTAACTTGAAAGACAGAGTTACAGAGACAGGTAGAGACAAAGATAGGGGTCTTCTTCCATCCTCTGGTCACTCCCCAAAAGGCCACTACAGCCACAGCTGAGCTGATCAGAAGCCAGGAGCTTCTTCCAGGTCTCCCATGTGGGTGCATGGGCCTAAGGAATTGAGCCATCCTCTGCTGCTTTTGCTGCTTACCCCGGCACATTAGCAGAGAGCTGGATCAGCAGTGGAGCAGCGCCGGCGCCATGGCTCACTAGGCTAATCCTCCGCCTTGCAGCGCTGGCACACCAGGTTCTAGTCCCGGTCAGGGTGCCGGATTCTGTCCCGGTTGCCCCTCTTCCAGGCCAGCTCTCTGCTGTGGCCAGGGACTGCAGTGGAGGATGGCCCAGGTGCTTGGGCCCTGCACCCCATGGGAGACCAGGAGAAGCACCTGGCTCCTGCCATCGGATTATGGTGCGCGGCGGCGGCCATTGGAGGGTGAACCAACAGCAAAGGAAGACCTTTCTCTCTGTGTCTCTCTCTCACTGTCCACTCTGCCTGTCAAAAAAAAAAAAAAAAAAAAAAAAGTGGAGCAGCTGGGATTTGAACTAGCACCCATGTAAGATGTTGATGCTGCAGGCTGGGGCTTTAACCCACTGTGCCACAGTGCCAGCCCCCATAGTACTACTTTAAAAACTGTTTTAAATTTGTTTGAAAGGTAGAGAGACAAATGCCAACAACAGCTAGGGCTAGGTCATGCTCAAATCAGGAGCCAGGAATTCAATTCCAAATCTGCAATATGAGTTGCAGGGACAAAAGTCTTTGAGCCATCACCTCACAGCCACACATTGGCCACACAGGGTACACACTAGCAGGAAGCTGGAATCACAAGGGGAGCCGGGGCCAGAACCCAGACACTCGGATACGGGATGCAAGCAAGATTATCACCCAATTACAAATGTAAGCAAAGGTCTTTACGGGACTTTGTCCCTCATAGTCACTGCTATATTCACTTCCTCATCTAGGTGGTTGACCCATGGCCAATTGATCAATATGTGTTCAATATTAAGTAAGGAATCTATTTCTCACTTGTCATTAAGCTTTGCTTAGCTTTCAGCTACATTCTTTGAAGCGGATTTCTTTTCCCTAGGCAGGAAGCACCTCAAAAGAAGAGTTGTACCCATTAGTCCACTATTATGTCCCCAGGGCCCAGTACAACTTGTGGCATTAAAACAGTTTTCTTGTGTCATAATCAAAGGTAGAATTTTATTTAGTTATGAGTAGATTCTCCACTAGGACTAACTCATAGCCACCAAGACAATTCCTACCTGCCTGGGTTCTCATACCATTTGGAAGTAGGGATGACACCATTAATTATAGAGGAATGGTTTAGACTATGAAGTTTGTGAAGCATTTCCCAGGGTGTGGCAATATCTACAGAAGAAAGTATGCACTCATAAATCACCCCCAAGCAACTCCAGAAAATGACAGAGAAGGTAAAACGCAGTTGCTCTTCCTAGATAGTAACACTTTTATCATATAGGAGGCCAGGAGGGAGAAATAAGGAAAATACCATCAACACATGAAAGAAGACGTCTCCTATGAAATACTATGTACCCTGAATTGAACTATCAGTCCACATCAAAAGAAGACGATTTTCAAAAGGCAAAAACTTTGGAATTGAATTTTATAATACTGTTTCAGATATTGAAGTTTAGAAACAACCTTGATACCAAAAGGAAGGTATTGCTACTGCTGGGAATGTATATAAGGGAACACATGAATCTATCAAAAATCAAATATCCCATGAGAAATGGGCTGGTAGAGAAGTTTCAGGCCCTCTTATGATCTCAGAAGACAACCCCAAGTCAGTGAGATGGATACAAATAACTATAGGAGAACCAATCTAGAACATTCTACTCAAGCACTAATTTATGATGTCTTCTTTGAACACTAACCATAAATAGCATATGGCCTCATACTGATGTGCAAGAAAATATTTACTTGAAAAACCGTCAAGGGTCTATATATCTTGACGAACTCCTTCATATAACTTTCAGAGACCTCTTCTCACAAGAGATCAACAACTGAAGAGTCAAGTGATGATTACTTAAAAGACTTCAAAAACAAGCTTAGACCCAGAATTGCCTTTTTATACTCACAAAGTTACCTTCAGTTAGCACAGCTCAGCTGGTCTAAGACTGTGTACTACTGATGCTGCTCTGAGAGGTCTCAGGGCATGTACTCCCCACCACAGCTCTACATTCAGCTCTTGCCACTCAAGGAAGTCCTGTAGACCTCAGGCTGCCATGAACTCCTCCGCTGCTGCCTTCTCCATGCCCTGGGCACCTTCTACACCCAGCAGTGCTGCTCAGGGATTTCCTTTCCTCACCTTCCCTTCATGCCTCACCCCATACAGTGCAGCCTTCATGTATTCTGTCTGATACCATTCTACCAATCCACCCTCTCTTCAACCTCCCACCGCTTCTCTCATACCCTGCCACCTCTTCTACTCTAGACCTTTCTTAGCCCACTTCTTAAAGCTCGTGTCACCCGTGGTTCTATCCTCAAGTGGTTGACATGGAATGGCTGAGGCATAGGAGAATAGCTTTGAGCTTGACATCATGAGACTTTGGTTTGAGCCCTGATTTTATCACTTCTTGGCTGTGTGACCTTGGACAAGATACCAACCTCTTGGAATTTCCATAGCTTTCTTAAGCAAATGGGCTAAAAATAAAGGTATTGCCAAAAAAATAGTGAGGGATTAAATAAAACACTGATCTGAAATAATTTACCACATTATCCCATATATTTTAGTCACTCAATAAGCATCTCAGCTAAATAAATGTTACTCTTTTCTCTTCTGTCCATTTGCATTCTCCCTAGATGGACAGACATTCAAAATCACTTACTGATAGGTGATTTCACAGCTTCCTCTCTATTCCTGATCTCTGCCCTGAGCTTCAGACACAAATTCCCTTGGATATCTCTATCTAGATGTCAAAGCACCTAAACTTAGCCTGCTTTTAAGTGAGCTCCTTACACTACTCTTCCCTCAACCAAATTTGAGCTGTTATCTCTTTTAATCATCCACTCTAAAATATTACTCATCTACTGCTAGTCCTTTAACCTGCTATTCCTAGATGGGGTTTTCTGGATCTTTCAGTAGGGACACTGCAAAACCTTACAAAAGTTTTCACTATCTCAACACAATGTTCACAACACCACCTGAGTTATCTTTGATTCAGTCATGTTTGTACTTACCTATTGTTTGGATGTGGCATTGGTAGGCTCCAGTTATTAAAAAGAAAGAGCTAATGAAATATATAACACAGTATTGCACAGCACCTTAAGAGATTAATTATTTCCTTATTTCATGTTGCCACGTAGCTCATACATACAATCCTTAGATGTCCCCAAACTGAACTCTCTTTTATTATTCCTTGTTCTGTTGGACCACATCACTGTCCATCGACTGTACAGGCCAGAAGGCCTGAAGCCAGGGTAATCCACACACACCCATCCTCATCTACAAGCCAATTCATTACCATATCAGGATGATTCTATCTCTTAAATATTTACAAAACCTTCCTTTTGCCAACACTTCCACTCTCAGTACTTCCCAATCCTTGCCATCATCTATTATCAGGGCTTCTCTAGCAGTGTCCTAAGGTGTCTACGCACAGGTTTCTCTTCAATCCATTTCTCACACAAGTCAGAGAAGTCTTTTCAAAATGTCTATCAGGTGATTCACCCCCCACATCAGTATAGCAGAGCTCCAAGAATAATACAAAAATCACTGCACTGGCCAGCGCCACGGCTCAATAGGCTAATCCTCCGCCTTGCAGCACCGGCACTCCGGGTTCTAGTCCCGGTTGGGCACCGGATTCTGTCCCGGTTGCCCCTCTTCCAGGCCAGCTCTTTGCTGTGCCCTGGGAGTGCAGTGGAGGATGGCCCAAGTGCTTGGGCCCTGCACCCGCATGGGAGACCAGGAGAAGCACCTGGCCCCTGGCTTCGGATCAGTGCAGTGCGCCGGCTACAGTGCGCCGGCCGCGGCGGCCATTGAAGTGTGAACCAACGGTAAAGGAAGACCTTTCTCTCTCTCTCTCTCACTGTCCACTCTGCCTGTCAAAAAAAAAAAAAAAAATCACTGCAGCAGCCTGCGTGGCCCTGCCTTTTGTCTGGTATCATCCCACATGTATTAACCCTGAATGTACACGATCACAATGACCTTCTGCCAGTACTTGCCTTGCTACTTTCCCTCCCACACAGAACTTTGCAAAGGACACTCTTCTTTTTCTTTATTATCAAGTCAACTCAGGTCTATTCGTCAGACGCTGGTTCTCTGGGCCCTCCCTCAGGGAAGCCTTTCTTGATGTCCCTCCTCTCTCATGCACAAACAGCACATTTACTACCTAGACACCCCCCTTATTTGTGCAAGTGTTTAAATAGTAGCTTCTGTCCTAGGCGGTTCAGTTCCATGGATGCAAGGAATAGGCTGGTTTTAGCTCCTAATTGTATAGCCTATTCAGCACAGAGTTTGACATCGAGTCTGAGTTAATCTTCAGTGAGTGAATGAATGAGGGCATAGCCATTGCTGTTAAATATTCTGGTCTTAAATAGTCAGGTTCTTTTCATATTGGGAGTATTATTTTAAAAGGGTTCTCAAAATTCTAAGAAGCCAACTGTATTACCTGTGGAAACTCATTCTTTCAGAGGAACTGTTTAAAAATGAGGGGGAGGGGGAGCAGTCTGTCTGAGTCACAGCTGCATCCATGCAGACTTTGTGAGTGAATTCTGATTTTAATCTTCAGTCCTGGAATGCTTAATAACTATTAAAGGCAAGCTAATAAATTTGGCAGTCTCATGGGCCTTCAGATGTCTCCTCTTTTAAAACAAAGGCACTGATATGGGATAAGGCAGGTAGCTAGATTAGGACCACAAGCCAGAAGCCACATCTCCCCTGCCCTATGTGATCCTATCCACCTGTCCATTAGTCAAATAACACCTTTCCCAAGATGTATCTCCCTTCACCTGGAACCTGGGGGAAGTGCCATGGAACTACTCCCTTTCCAATCTCATAAAAGAAGCCAGCAACTAGGAGGGAGGCATGTGTGTGCACTCAAGCTCTCTCTCTCTCTCTCGCTCTCTCTCCCCTTCTCTCTGTATGTAAGGACAAGATAGGGTGCTGAGACACTATCTCTTTACTTCCCTCTCCAGACCTTTCGCTTCCTGGTCCACTCTACTCCTGAACCATGCCCACGTGTGTGTGTTTGCTTTTTCACCTTTTAGATAAAGTTTACCATTTTGTGCACTATATATGTGCCTGTACTTACAATGCTTATCTAGGTAGAAGGCAAGGACCTGAAATAGGAATGTAGATCCCCCACCTCCCACAACATAACTAGACAAGGTGAACTGAAAGGTCCCTCCCAGCCCCAAACTCTGAATCAATAATGGATTATTTTGGCTTATCTCCGACATGGCACAGAATTTACTGAAAAACTGCCCCTAAATCAGTGTAATTGTGCAGCTATTGCCTGTGATCAAATGGACACCTGTTGGCAGTTGGGAAAGGCTGCTTTCACCAGCTCAGGAAAGACCCTTAGAAACTGTTGTACCTTCTCATCCTTAGACCAGGTCTGTCTACCACAGCACCCCATTCTCAGCCACACCTGAATTCTCAGGAAGTTCTCTCCTGCAGGCCAGGCACCTTCACACCTTTGATACCTTTTATCGTGAGATGTTGTCCCCATACCTTCTACACTGGGAACAGCAAAGCAGTCTTAATTTATGCTAAGTTCTGAGTCAAATGTTTTAAAAGGTTTCCTGATGCCATTTCATCCTGCTCTCCATCCTTGGATCTACTTCTGACATGGGGAGACAGGCAGGAAGATTAGGCAGGAATAGGTGAACTGAAGATGTTCCTAATAACTTTTGCACAGCCCTGATTGTAACCCCACCCCTTTACATGTCAATCCAGTAACACCAAGTTCCCTATGATGCACCTGTGTGTGATCCAGACCAGGAAGAATGAGACGCCATTACAGCCACGTGGAAGTTAAGCTCCAGGTGGAGTCACCATGAAATCCTAGAAAGAGGCATGCTTGCTAAACCCCATCCAAACCCCACCCCATTTGTCTATTCACCTCTACCCTATAAAGGGAACTATTACATGTAGGAAAGGCCCTCTTCTTTGGCTCCTGGTTCTTGCTTGTGGTACTTGCTCTGGCCTCCTCCCATGCTCTCTGCTCATTGGCAAGTCTCTGGCCCACATACAACAAGTATGTCTCTGTGTGGGGTTGCCCACACTCACTCATGAATGTATATCCATTCTCTCAGTTTTAAATAAATTTTGCTCTCACTTGTGCCCAGTATTTATGGCTCTGCTTTAAATTCTTATCTCTGTGGGGCTAAGAATTTGGGTTAAAAATTGAGATAATTATTCCCATTTACACATAGAACCAATTACTCCCTCATCTGTGCTCTCAAGGCATTTGACCACACCTCAAATAAAGTATTGCATAATATTACAGCATTCTATTTATCTGTATCATTCTGACTAAAAACCATACAAGTACTAATTATGACACTACGGATCATATTGTAGAAGAACAGTCAGGATGTAGTTCAAGATACGACTTTGATCTTTACCCTGTAAACAGCAAACCACTGTTAATCTCTGAGTTAGATAAGCAACTGCACCTTGCTGTGTACTAATGAATAGATGGGTGTATGCTATATCCCAGGAAGATATTTAGACTAGTGTGTGAGACAGAAAATGTGAAAGGAGGAGGCAGTTCTAGGAGAAAGAGTAAGGATTTGAAAACATGGCCACCTCATGTTTGTTAGGGATAGCATGTAATGTATCATAAAATAAGGAAAACTAGCTTAGCAAATCAAAGATACAAAGACAACAAATACATTAATAAATCCTCAATTTACATTTCTATTCCACGCTCTTAAAAGCATATGTTATTTTTAGATTATGTTTTAGAAGCCAGTTTTCAACTAAATCTCTTTAAGTTTCTGTATAGGTGTTTTGGTATGCAACAAGTCTACTGTTGGAAATACTTCTGTCACCAGTTATTGTGAAAGAGCTACAACTTGATCTAAAAATCTACTTATTGCATACATCCCAGGGGTAGTATACTCTAAACAGGAGTGCACAGTGTCTTAATCCCATGATTTCCTGTTCTTGTTACTTTTCTTATAAATTGAATTTTATTAGCTACCAAAAAGATCACAGAGAACAAGCCCTTAATAGAGCTGAGATTATAAAGGTCCAAGACTCTTGCTCTGGTCATAAGGGACTTCACTGTACAATTTTAAATGGCAGGTCAGAACCATGGTGCCATGTTCATTTCAGTCTATTTGCTATTATGTAAACTTTATTTGCTTTTATTAACACATATATAAGCCTAGTTTATGTTCAAGTGCTTGAAAAAAAAGTAAGCTGAAAGTATTAAATTTATAGCATAACCATCTTGAAAAGAATGTCCTAACCAGCTGTCTATAATTGCTCCCATGTCATTCCATTCTATAATGATATCAGCCTAATGCTTACTGCAGTTTATTAAAATTTAAGTAACTGTGAGGAAGATGCTCAAGTGCAACTGCAAAATATTTTCTATGAGGAAGGTAAAAAGAAAGCAAAATTATGCTATGTAATGGGGACTCATGCCTTGGTTTCAATAATACTATTTGCTCATGCAAATAACAAATGTGTATTTTAAAGTATTTCAGATAATACCATATTCTTCATCATCAATGTCAAAATAATATCTGCAGTGAGTCTACCATCCACAATTCAATTCCAGCCCAGGAAATGCTGTCCTTGCCCTCTACAGGCTGATAATCTAAAATGAATGGAACATAAAGCAGGAAAACAAATAAAAACAATAAAAATATATTGTCTCTATGTCACAAAGAGGGAAACTCATTTACTCAAGTGGCTTGATCTTTCTGGCAAAAGGATCTCCAATGCACAAACTGTTGTTGTCTAAAAGGTCACCGATGAGCTGACTGCTCACAGCACAGTATCTGTTGCTGCTGTTCTTAAGTTCTGAGGCTATCCCACAGAATTCTACTTAACATCAAAATGAAACTGATTTTTTTGACAACAAAAATGAGCTGTAATTGCACCAGAAATGAAATTTAAAATTTTATATGATACACTTGTAAAAGCTTGAATGCTGGTACTCAAAGCACAATAATGGTCAGGCAGTGATGAAGCAGGTGTAACTGTTAGGAGCATCCTAAAGGAATTCTATGAGTCTCGGAGCATACATTGGTTCTTTCCCATGTCCATGTTCATGTCACATAGTACATTCATCTTTGGCTTGTCACAGAAGTAAATTTAGGTTTCACTAGCTTTTATGAGGATCATTTGGGGAGTTCACATGGGTAAAAGTGGGAAAGAGGTAGAATTTCTGAAAAACCTGCATATGATTTGGAGGGAAATAGAGAAAAGGGTTGGTTAGGAGTGACCTATATTCTTGTGAACATGTTGTCTCACAAAGTGGAGAACTGTGATGGAAGGCGAAAAGAGCCCACATGTACAAGTCCTTCCTGTAAGAAAAGATGAAATATGGGGTGGGGGGTGGGGACCAAGCCACAGTTTAATCAAAGACACTTCCTTCTTTCTAGCTGTCTAGGATGGGCTTGAGGGAAGATGCAGGACAAGTCGTTTGAGGACTTCTATTGGCACCACCATGCCACATTTCATGTCACAAAGACCAAACACATGAGAAGTGCAAGACAGAACTCTCTTTCACGGCTATGCCCTTCTGTCTCCCCTCTACCCCCCAAGATGATGTTAGAAGCAAGAGTTTGTTCCTTATTGCAAGGGACACCAGGTGAACATCAGTGTGACAACAGGAATATGGGTACGGATGGTCCTGAAAAGCTTCAAAGAGGAAAAGAAAATATAGGAGGAGATAGAGTGGTCTCTCCAGGGTATTGCACCAAATGAACTTATCAGGAAAAATAAAGAAATGCTTTAAGTTGACTTCAAGGCTGCAGACCTGCCCCGTGTCTGGGGTATGTCTTTATTCTAGTAACTTGCACGCATACCCGAGAGGCACATGCACATTTACAAACAGGCTTCCATTCCTCTGCACTTCATCACGGTCAGCCTTTGAGACACATCTCTTATGGCCTAAGTGATTTTGAAAACTCCAGAGCATCCTGAATAAAATGATTTGCCTCCTCGCCTGTTAAGTGGACAGTCCTCCTAGGGATTGCAGCATCTTACCCTACTTGAACCTCTTGAAGGGAAAGATAGAATGTGGTGCAGGAGGGGGCTCTGAGGCACCATGGAGATTCCTCTTCAGAAATGAATCTTACTCTCCCTGCTGCCAGGAGTGCTGGCCCAGACAGTCTTCTGCTGCCAGCTCCCTTTTGGGATGGCCCCAACAGAAGACAGCTGCTTTGCTCAAGGTCAGGCTACCATCCCAAGGAAGCTTACATCAGTGAATGCCAGGTCCTTGTGCTACAACGTGGTGCAAGTCTGAAGGGCCCTTCCAGCTCAGGAGACTAAGGTGGTCACTGGGCTTGTATGCCAAAGCCCACTTCATGTCTGCCCACCCCTGCTTCCTTCCTCTGTTTCCGATAGGGTGAGCCCCAAGAGTACTTCCTGAAAAAACTCCTTGTAAAGCTAATCTCTGTCTCAAGGTGTGCTTCCTGGGAAGACCAACCTGCTACAAGCTTCAAAGCTACTCTCTTTCAAAACTTGGTACTTGCTGGGTCTATTTTCAAGTCCAATTCTTAAGGGAGAAGGGAAGTAACTATCATGTTAGTATTTTGTTGTAAGGTTTTTATGAGTTCTAATCTTCCATGATGTAGGTACCTCTATTCTCATTTTAGAGAGAAAAATAAGAGGAAAGGAGCAAACAAGGAGAATATATCTCCTTATTTTTTAATATATAACAGCATCAGGAGGTAATTATTCCACATTAAGATTTGTCTGAAGGCGCTAGCATAGTGGTGTAGCAGGTTAAGCCTCCACCTGTGGCGCCAGCATTCCATATGGGTGCCAGTTTATGTCCCTGCTGCTAGCTGCTCCACTTCTGACCCAGCTCCCTGCTGATGTCCTGAGAAAGCAGTGGAAGATGACCCAAGTGCTTGGACCCCTCCACATACATGGGAGACCCGGAAGAAGCTCCTGGCTCTTTGCTTGAGATCAGCTCAGTTCTGGTAGTGTGGTCATTTGGGGAGTGAACCAGTGGATGGAAGACCTCTCCCTCCATTTCTCCCTCTCTATACCTTTAACTCTGCCTCTCAAATAAATCTTAAAAAAAAATATATCTGAACACACTGTCACTGTGATAGTTAATGTGCCAGTTTTATTTCCCCAAAGAGTCATAAATATATTCTTCACCTTGGTTTTCATGTTACAAACGCAAAAGCACTTTCCTAAGTGACTATAATAACTGAAGGTCAAAAAATAAAACTTTAATTATTGCACCTACCTATCAGTGCTTTTAAAAACAACTTAATATGACAGAAAAGGTTATGGCTTTGGACAACTGCCAGCCAAGAGGAGCAACCTGAAGGACAGAGAGTTCAAACAATTACCCAAAAGCATCCAGCACTTAGGAAAGGGAGACAATGTCAAAGAGAGAAATGAAGGCTTGGGATGTAACTCCACCATTTATGAACCACATGCTCCTTTCTAGCACCTGCCTGGACTACCTCACTGAGTGATGTCATGAAGACCCAAACAAGTCTATAAATACAAGTAAATATGGGATGTTATTTCTTCTTCACCATTGCTACTGGGAAATTTGGAAGCAGGATCTCAATTAGCCATACATTCATAAGCCGAAATCAGGCTTCAATTTGTAGAAGTCAAAAACCTTTTCTTTCTTTTGCTATTATAGCTTCTCAGAAGTTATTTTTTAAAAATATTTATTTATTTGAAAGGCAGAGTTACAGACACACACAGAAAGAGAGAGAGAGAGAGAGAGAGAGAGAGAGAAAGAGAGAGCGAGCTCATCCATTTGCTTATTCAGTCCATTCAGGCTGCAATGGACCAAGCTGGGCAAGTCCGAAGCCAGGAGTCAGAGCTTCTTTCAGGTCTCCCACGTGAGTGCAGGGGCCCAAACACATGGGCCATCTTCCCCTGCTTTCCCAGGTACCTTAGCAGAGAGCTGGATTGGAAGTGGAGCAGCTGGTACTCAAACTGGCGCCTACATGGGATGCCAGCACTGCAGACTGTGGCTTAATCCATTGCACCACAGTGCTGGCCCCAGAAGTCATTATTAGTAAGTTAAACTCTTAGAAAGATTCAGGCTTAAGACACTCGAGAGGAAAAAAAGGCTCATCCTATTGCTTTTTCTGATAAGACAGCCAAAAAAAAAAAAAAAAAAAAAAGGCATTGACACTGGTAATCAAAGTAATGAGTTAGAAGAGCTTCTCCAAAATGTTAAGGCAGAGATAGATAGGAAAGGAAGAAGAGTCAGATTTTCCCATGAGAGTATTTCAGGCATGGAAAGCCAAGACACTCTGGCAAAAGATCTCTGTGAGTGAGATCCCAGTGGAAAGAACAGGTCTTCAAAGAAGGAGGTACCTTTCTCTGAAGGGAGGAGAGAACCTCCACTTTGACTATGACCTTGTCTAAACAAGATAAGAATCGGAGAACTCAGAGGGCTTCCATAGCCTTGGAAACTCAGGACTGGAGCATAGGGAGATTACTGATGCCATAGACAGGAGTGTCAATTGGTAAAGTCAACAACAGGAGTCACTGTGCACTTACTCCTCATGTAGGATCTCTGTCCTTAATGTGCTGTGCATTGAGATTTAATGCTATAACAAGTACTCAAACAATATATTTCACTTTGTGTTTCTATGGGGGTGCAAACTGTTGAAATCTTTACTTAATGTATACTAAACTGATCCTCTGTGAAAAAAAAAAAAAAAGAAATTATCAATTCCCAACTCGACTCTCACTGGGATTAAACATGACAATAGGTCTGATCTGATTTCATCATCATTTAAAAAAATCATCTATTATTTTTCACTTTATGTTTCTGTGTGGGAGCAAACTGTTAATCCTTACTTAATGTATACTAAGCTGATCTTCTGTATATTAAGATAATTGAAAATGAATCTTGATGTGAATGGAAGGGGAGAGGGAGTGGGAAAGGGGAGGGTTGTGGGTGGGAGGGACGGTATGGGGGGGAAGCCATTGTAATCCATAAATCGTACTTTGGAAATTTATATTCATTAAATAAAAGTTAAAAAAAAAAAAGAGTCAGCTTTTACCATTTACTCTGTGGGACAACAAACAACACTAGGAAGGAAAGAAATTATAATATATTCTTTTGTGTCACAAAGGGAAGTTACAGAAACAATGACCGCTTTTCACACAATCCAAGTGACAATTTTTCACTAGTAAGCAAAATACCACTTTCCAATTAAATGCATTAAATTCACCACCAAATACTTGCCAAAAATGGCCCATTTCCAAGGTGTGATGGTTAATATTATAATAAGGTTATTTAAGAGAATTATTTGAAACACAGAATTCAGTTTTTTTTTTTTTATTTGACAGGTAGAGTTATAGACAGTGAGAGAGAGACAGAGAGAAAGGTCTTCCTTCTGTTGGTTCACTCCCCTAATGGCTGCTACGGCTGGCGCTGCACCAATCCAAAGCCAGGAGCCAGGTGCTTCTCCTGGTCTCCCATGCAGGTGTAGGGCCCAAGCACTTGGGCCATCCTCTACTGCACTTCCGGGCCACAGCAGAGAGCTGGACTGGAAGACGAGAAACCGGGACTAGTACCCGGCGCCCCAACCGGGACTAGAACCCAGGGTGCCATGCTGCAGGTGGAGGATTAGCCAAGTGAGCCATGGCGCCAGTCAGAATTCAGTTTTTTATTTTAGTTCTTTGCTTTAAAGGGAAAGAAAAAAATGTTCTGCCCTTCTGTGTCTTTCGACCTGATTTCTCTCTCCACGTAGCCAGCACTGAAAGTCATGAAACATACAGCACAGGAGAACTGCAGCAGCACCCCCAAGTCCAACCATCTCTGTGTGCCCAGCACAGCGGAGTGGCCCTGGTGCAACAGGCCAGCGCAGTATGGAGAGCACCAGCCCCTCCTAATGTTCTCACCAGCCCAATGTTCAGTCTTGTCTCAACTCTGGTCACCCACCATCCCCACACAACTCATAGCTCATTTTTCTGATTTTGGTCTCCATGGGCATTTCCTTTTCCAACTTGATGAAGTCTAATTCCCATTCCCAAATGTGGCCTCTCAAGAGGCATTACATGGGGCCAGCACGGTGGCACAGTAGGTTAATCCTCTGCCTATGACACCACTATCCCATATGAGTGCCACTTCTAGTCTCAACTGGCTCTCTTCATCCAGTTCTCTGCTCTGGTCTGGGAAAGCAATAAAGCATGGCCCGGGAACTTGGGCCCCTGCACCCAAGTGGGAGACTTGGAGGAAGCTCCTGGCTCCTGGCTTTGGCTCGCCTCAGCTCTGACTGTTGTGGCCATTTGGGGAATGAACCAGCAGTTGGAAGACCCTTCTCTCTGTCTCTACTATGCGTCCACTGAAACAACGCATACATTCTCCTCAAGGACGGCACATTCCAGCCCCCACTCCACCACACCCCTCCATCTTACACACTTGAAATGCTTACTGCACTTGTCACTCTAGGCTTGGGCTTCTTTATGTGCCCAGCACCTAGCACATGCAAGACATCTAGAGGTACTCAGTAAATGCCAACTGAATACATTATGGGATGAAATTATACG
Organism: Oryctolagus cuniculus; assembly: GCF_051225735.1. Taxonomy (NCBI): domain Eukaryota; kingdom Metazoa; phylum Chordata; class Mammalia; order Lagomorpha; family Leporidae; genus Oryctolagus; species Oryctolagus cuniculus. The sequence continues at coordinate 131,514,036 of NC_142869.1, read as the reverse complement.
GTATGCAGTTTACTCATTCATTCAGCCTGTATGTTGAATGATCACTGTGCATGTGCCAGTGCCAGCATCGTGTTGGACACTGGAAATATGATGGTGAAGATAACACTTTGACCTCTTCACTCAGTTCCTAAGTCATGAGATAGAACAAATTTCCTGCATCTTGGTGTTCCTCTTAGAAAACACAGCTCAGAGTATGCAGATAGACCATTTTTCTGCTGCTTGGATTTTGCCACTTGGTCATTCACTTTGGTACTTCCTTTATGTGCACTTAATGCATTTTTCATTTTATTTGTTTTTATTGATTTTATCAATTTCTGGAATGTGTAGGAATCATGTTACTCCATGTACCCCATCCAGCTGAACACCTAGCAATGAGGAACTACCAAGTGTTCAGCAATGCAGCTGAAGTGACCTGGAGGACGGGGAAGCTGCTCCCGACTCACAGTGCTGATGTCCGCCCCTGCAAATACTGCTCCAAGCCTGGCTGGGACATATGCTGAAATTACTTTCTCACTCTTTTGTTTTCAGCATCCCCAGTGATTTAATTTTTTTAAAAATCATTTTAGTTAAAACAAAAATCAGGAGACACATAAAATTCAAACCTATTTATGGGGTACCTATTATAGGATGTTTCAATATAGGCATACATTGCATAATGTCCAATCAGAATACACACACACATTTATCTACAACATTTAACTTTTAAATATATATTTTTATTTATTTGAAAGACAGAGTTTACAGAAACAGAGGGAGAGACAGAAGGAAGAGAGAGAGAGAGAGAGAGATCTTCCATCCACTGTCTCATTCCCCAAATTGTTGCAAAGGTCAAAGCTGGGCTGGCCTGGGTCTGCCGAGGGTGCAGGGGCCCAAACACCTCCCACCACCTTCCCAGGCACATTAGCTGGGAGCTGGATCACAGGCTGTAGATTTACCTGTTATACTACAACACCGGCCCCTTAACACTTTTTTTCTGGTGAAAACATGCAAAATCCTATCTCTGAGTGATTTTACAATGTATACACAAAAAGGACACACTTACAGTTTTATTACTGTTACGAGAAAAAAATCAAGCTCTTTGTCACTTTCTTTAAAATTTAAATTGGAAATGATTCCATATTTGTAGGAAAGGAAGCATACAAAAACAGGATAAAGAGTAGATATATAGTTACTTGAGCTCCAGTAAATGCTATAATCTTAAATAAACAGTTGTTAGTGTTTGGCTGTAGTTTGAGCGGACGTCCTCCTGCGTTCAGGTATTGAAATTTAATTCCCACTGTGATGTATTAACAGGGTGGTAACTTAATCTGACTGTGGTGTTTAGAGGTAGGGTCAGTGGCAAGTGATGAGCATCAGCTAATAACGTCATCGGGGTGGAGCGGCTATAATTGAACCCCGGTAGCTTTACGGAAAGGAGAGACACACAGACAGAAATGTTCTCTGTATCGTGGCATGTGATCATCTGTGCAGTCTCAGGATTCTGCCAGCACAAAGGCTATCACTAGATGTACCTCCAGAATGGTAGGTGAAAACAAGACCCTTTTCTTTTCTTTTCTTTTCTTTTCTTTTCTTTTCTTTTCTTTTCTTTTCTTTTCTTTTCTTTTCTCTTCTCTTCTCTTCTCTTCTCTTCTCTTCTCTTCTCTTCTCTTCTCTTCTCTTCTCTTCTCTTCTCTTCTCTTCTCTTCTCTTCTTTCCTTTTCTTTTCTTTTCTTTTCTTTTCTTTTCTTTTCTTTTTGACAGGCAGAGTTAGACAGTGAGAGAGAGAGAGAGACAGAGAGAAAGGTCTTCCTTTTTCCGATGGGTTCACCCCCCAAGTGGCTGCTACGGCCTGCGCGCTGTGCTGATCTGAAGCCAGCTGGGACTAGAACCCTGGGTGCCGGCGCCGCAGGCGGAGGATTAGCCTAGTGAGCCTTGGCGCCAAGCCAACCCTTTTCTTTTAAAAGAAATCTGCCTCAGGTATTTTTTTAAAGATAGATTTATTCATTTATTTGAAAGTCAGAGTTACACTAAAGAAAAGAGAGGCAGAGAAACAGAGAGGTCTTCCATCTGCTGCTTTACTCCCCAGTTGGCCACAACTGCCAGAGCTATGGGATGCCAACACTGCAGGCGGCGGTTTTACCTGCTATGCCACAGAGCCGGCCCCTGCCTCAGGTATTTCTTTTTGTAACAACAACAAAAAACAGACTAACACAATAGTGCAAATACCAAAACCAGAAAGTTAATGCTGATACATTTTGTTAGCCCATTTTGTGCTGCTATCACAGAATACTAAGCAATGGGTAATTTATAAAGAACAGAAATTTATTCTCCCAGTTCTGGAGACTGGGAAGTTCCACCTCAAGATTCTGGCATCCAGTGAGAGCACTGTTGCTATATCATTACACAGGGCAAAGGAGAACAAACTATCCAAAAATAGAATGAAGCTCTCTCTGAAAAAAAGCCTCAATCCCATTAATGAGGGAGCACTTTTTAAAAAGATTTATTTATTTACTTGAAAGTCAGAGTTACAGAAAGGTAGAGGCAGAGGCAGAAGCAGAGAGAGAGAGAGAGAGAGAGAGAATCTTCCACCTGCTGGTTTACTCCCCAGATGGCCAATATGGCTGGAGCTGGGCCAATCCACAGCCAGGAGCCAGGTGCTTCTTCAGGGTCTCCCATGTGGGTACAGGGGCCCAAGGACTTGAGCCATCTCCCACTGCTTTCCTGGGCCATACCAGAGAGCTGGATCATAAATGGAGCATCTGGGACTAGAACCAGTGTCCTTATGGGATGGTGGCACTGCAGTCGGTGGGTTTACACACTATGCCAGTGCCAGTTCCCCAGGGAGCATTAATCAAAGCCTAATCACTTCCAAAACGGTCTAACTCTTAATAGTATCACATTGAGGCCGGGACCACAGCTCACTAGGCTAATCCTCCGCCTTGTGGCACTGGCACACCAGGTTCTAGTCCCGGTCGGGGCGCCAGATTCTGTCCCGGTTGCCCCTCTTCCAGGCCAGCTCTCTGCTGTGGCCAGGGAGTGCAGTGGAGGATGGTCCAAGTGCTTGGGCCCTGCACCCCATGGGAGACCAGGAGAAGTACCTGGCTCCTGCCATCGGATCAGCAGGGTGTGCCAGCCTCAGCGCGCTGGCCGAGGCGGCCATTGGAGGGTGAATCAATGGCAAAGGAAGACCTTTCTCTCTCTCTCTCTCTCTCACTGTCCACTCTGCCTGTCAAAAAAAAAAAAATAATAATATCACATAGAATTATGGAGGGGATCAGGTTTCCACATGAATTTTAGAGGGGCTAGAAACGTTCAAACCACAGCATATACTATTAAACATTTTACAAATGACATGCAAATTTCACCAGCTCTCCAGCTACTGTACCTTTCCTGGTTAAGGATCCAATCCAGGATTCCACAATACACTGTTACATTTCGGTAACCTGTTCCCATAATACTGCACAGTTTCTCAATCTGTCTTTCGTGACCTCTTGCTTTTTGTAACACTGCAGAGTATCTCAATATTTAGGTTTGTGTGTTTCCTCATAATTAAAGGCAGAACATGCATTTTTGGCAAGTGTATCACAGAAGTGATGATGTGCTCTGCTCGAGGAGGTACGTGATGGTGATGGATTTACTACTGGGATTGAGTGAGGCTTTTTCAGAAGAGGCTTCATGCTGGATTTGGAAAGTTTGTTCTCCTTTGCCCTGTGTAAAGATATAGCAAAAAATCTCTCACTGGATGCCAGAATCTTGATGTGGAACTGGAGATACTAATCTTGATCACTTGGCTAAAGTGGCGTCTGCCAGATTTCTCCAGTGTAGAGCTATTTCTTTCTCCTTCTAATTAACACATGTCTTATGGAGACATACTTTGAGACTATGCAAATATACTGTTTTCATCACACTTTATAGCATACATTGACGATTTTCGTCTGCAATTTCAACCATTTCTAATCCTGATGTGTTTTTGCAGGGTTATTCAGACACAGCTGGATTACTTTAACTGCAATCAAAACCTGTGATGGGTCCTTTATGAAAGTAGGCACAATATGTTGAGTTTGGATTTTTTAAATGTAAAGTACAAAATTAACTCTACTATGATGGTGTTACTCCCTAAGATGATCTACTTAACATATGATGTAAAATTTCATTTGTTTCAGAAAATTAAAAACATTTATTTCAGAAAATGAAAAAAAAATTGTCCAATTTTCAGTACACTGTATAATCTCTTTAGATAGCATCTCCTTAACAAAATAATTTGTATGTATGTATTTAGTGAAACGCAGCTTTCAAACTGAGTCAGTCAATGTCTTCAAGGGAATATTGGGTGAATCCTGGCATCAGTTATCACACAGGGTGAGGGGAGGAGAACTTTTGTTCTGCCAAGGACCATTTGGATATTTATAATATCATTTGCAGGCTATACAAAACTATCAACTTAAAAATGAGCCTGATGGGGCCAGTGCTGTGGCACAGCAGGTTAATGCCCTGGCCTGAAATTCCGGCATCCCATATGGGCACCAGTTCTAGTCCTGGCTGCTCCTCTTCTGATCCAGCTCTCTGCTATGGCCTGGGAAAGCAGTAGAAGATGGCCCAAGTCCTTGGGCCCCTGCACCTGCATGGAAGACCCAGAAGAAGCTCCTCGTTCCTGGCTTCGGATTGGCACAGCTCTAGCCGTTGCAGCCAACTGGGGAGTGAACCATCGGATGGAAGACTTCTCTTTCTCCCTGCCTCTCCTGTCTCTGTATAACTCTGACTTTCAAATGAATAAATAAATCTTTAAAAAAAAAAGAGTCTGCTATAGATTTACTGAATTTCAAGTCCCACCTGCAGCTAAGTTGGCAGGGCCAGACTAAATTATTTTTCAGGCCTTATACAGCCTACGGGGTGGACATTCTCTACTTCAAACCATCTGCAGGTTCACATTTAACCATTCTTTCTTCATTGCAATTATCAGCTACTTATAAAACAATCTTGGTAAAGATATATATATATATATAGATATGTGTATATCTATATATATATATATGTTCAATGGCAAGAATTTAGCTGTCCTAAAAATTTTTTATAATACTTATTTTTCATGATGGTCTTTGGCTGTACTGATGTTCAATAGCTATCATGTTACTGATTCTGTTCTATAATTAATTTAGAACTGATTATTAAAATAGAATGCAAAGCAAGACATTCATTACAAACTAGAGCAAGTATCCTACAGAAGGGAATTTTACAAGTTTGTTACTTAAAATCAGTAACTAGATTTTCAAAGCTACCTCATATTAGCCTATTTAACCACTTCAACGGCTGACATAATAATTTCATATGCTGACAACTGGGAGAAGGTACTGTAGAGAGTACAATATGGGAGGGGGGATAACTCTTGGCTCACATGGAGAGAGGGTGGGTATGAACTAACTCTTCCCCAGTGCCATGTTTCTTACATTGGACTCCTGGAAAACCCTAATTCCAGAAAAGGCCACTACATTCCAACTTTGCCATGATCTGGTGATCCAGCCACATGGCTCAGAGCCCATAGCAATTATGAAAACAACTTGCTCTTCTTCCATCGTTTCCTTTGTCCTCAGGAGAACACAGTTGCATCAACAGCACTAATCTGAACCCCACCTCCACCCAGTTTCCAGGGCAGCCACAGTAAACTCCTGTCCAATGACGGCAACTGAGGAAATGAACATCTGTGTCTTCTGGGATTTGGAGCCATTCGGTAGACTAGCACAGTACTGGGAGTAGGAGAGCTTTGTAAGAATGATCACAGAACTGTGCATATGGTAGTTACAAGGTTGGTATTCATGTGACTTATATTATGCAGGAAATTAATAGAACTCTGTTACTTCTACCTTATAAATTCTCCATAAAGCATTTCTGCTTCCCCTCAATGCCTATTTTTAAAATGAAAAGATATTAAGGAAAGAAATGCCACTAGTTTATCGTTGAGATTTTAATGACAAGTTAAGGCAACTCTCAGGAACTGTAAGGGCCAAATCAGGGAAGCAGGATAAAAATGAATGTTACCGACTCAGCATTTATCAATTATAAATGAACTTTTAAAACCCTTCCTCAGGGTTTTTAGAGGGTACCAAGTTCCCCTGGGGATCATGGCCTCTGTTTGTGTTCTCTTCCAATTTTATAACCTAATGAAGCAGTTGCTTCCCAGGCCTTACTTCTCATTGTAAATTTCAGCTAACTATTGATACCAGATGTTGACTACAATAATTGAAATCTGGGTTGTCTTTATTTGCATAGAGCAGCACTATGTAAAATAAACCTTTGAAAACTACCCTCCCATCCTCTTATTTTTTGGTATGAAAATTAAAATCTCTTGGCTTGGCTAGGGTTAAAATTTTTATAAATATTTATCCTTTCCCCTGTATTATGAAACTTGCCAAACAAATTAGATAAGTTTTCCAAAACATCTTCAAAACAGACAACAGGTCTGGTGTTGGGGCCAAACAGTCACTTATTTCACAATATGTTAATTAGGAACATTTATTGCCCTTCTTTTGTTCAAATGACAATTTTGCATTTGCTTTTATTTTTTCTGACCATCAATGGAGGTGACTCAATCTGCCCATGAACTAGATATGCCAATGAGAATGCCCTTGAGATTGATGTACAAAGTGAGTACCCTTAACATGCCAGCCAATGCAAGATGAAATGCAAATGTTCAGATAGTAAGATTAGGAAAAAAAATTTAAACAACTCAAAAAATGTTACTTTCCAGAAGATAATCTCAAACTTCCAAAAATACACTCACTATACAAATTTTTTTTTGACAGGCAGAGTTAGACAGTGAGAGAGAGAGACAGAGAGAAAGGTCTTCATTCTGTTGGTTCACCCCCCAAATGGCCACTACAGCCTGCACACTGCGCCAATCTGAAGCCAGGAGCCAGGTGCTTCCTCCTGGTCTCCCATGCGACTGCAGGGCCCAAGGACTTGGGCCATCCTCCACTGCACTCCCGGGCCACAGCAGAGAGCTGGACTGGAAGAGAAGCAACGGGGACAGAATCCGGCGCCCCAACCGGGACTAGAACCTGGGGTACCGGCACTGCAGGCGGAGGATTAACCTATTGAGCCGTGGCGCCAGCCACTATACAAAAATTAAATTGAAGGTAGGAAGTGTTCTTACATTGGTGTGTGTAGGAATTTGCAGATAATCCCCATTAACAAACAAACCAACAATCAAAGAATTAGGAACTCAAATTCCCAAGTACAACTAGAAAAAGGTACATGTATATGAAAAGAATGTGTATGAATTTTTCTCCTAATATAATGACTATAAATAAAAGTATCTTGTATTACAGCCTCTAGTAATAGCCATATGTTAGTTATAGCTTACAAAGCATTGTCAGTTCATGGAAACATTCACTATCAATAATAAATATAGGTTAATGTAGTGTATGTAATGTAATGTATTTATTTACTTGTGTATTTGAAAGGAAGAGTGACAGAGAGAAATCTTCCATCCACTGTTTCATTCCTCAAAGGGCCACAAGAACCAGGTCTGGACAAGGCTGAAGTGGCAATGGGTCTCTCACATTGGTGGCAGGACTCAAGCACTTGACCCACCATCTGCTGCTTCCCAGGCACATTTGCAGGGAGCTGGATGAGAAGTGGCATAGCCAGGGCTTGAACTTGCATGCTGTTATAGGATACTAGCATCGCAATTAGTAGGTTAACCCACTGTACCACAATGCCCACCCTGTTGTAATAGCTTCTTAAAGTTAAAAAGCAATCTCTATAAATGAATAACTTAGTTATTTCTAAACATAAGTGAATGGAAAAAAGCACTAAACATGGGGCATCAAGTCTCCAAAATGTCTTTAAAAATTCTGTATTTATCATCTTCTTGTAAAATATAAAATAGATAAATATCATACCATCTTTCCTAATGCCAAGTGAAATTTTAGTAAAAAATTAAGATAATTCTTGACTATTTTAAAATCAGAGTTTCATGACTTCTTTAATAAACTAAATATTTTCTCATTTTTAACCTTTTCAATGAATCTAAAACAGGGAACTTGCCTACTACAAAAGGCAAGTTTTAAAAAATTCTGCATTTTGCAGTGAGTTCTTCTTAAGAACATGGACACTAAGAAAGTCGGTTTATTCATTTGTTCACCTAAAAGTTAAATGTGCAACTACATCATACTACACCAGGAAATTCCAATTGACAACTGAAAATGCAGAGATAAAAATACCAACTATTATAGGGAATCCCTTTCCTTCCTTGTGTTTGAAGCTGTGTAGCAGAAACATGCAAGTATAGTGTTTTTTTTTTTTTATTTGACAGGTAGAGTTATAGACAACGAGAGAGAAAAAAATCCAGTCTCATTACTATTCCCTGGCTGTGGTGGGTCCTTTTATCCATTCAAACAACACAACCATCTCAGTCCAACTCCTGATAGCCTTAATTTAGTCTGCAGCATTCTGGCCTTCTGGAAAACAAGCTTCTGAATTTATATTTCTGTTTGGAAAAATGGATAAACGTCAATAACTCTTTGAAGATAAGTTATTGGCTAAATGGACACATCTTCAGTACCTCAAAGCTGAGAGCATGTATGGTAAGATCATATGACAAAGAAAATAGGTTGAAATGGATTCTACTTTACATACCCCAGAGTTACTTGTATCCCATAAGTAGAAAAATAAAAAACATAAAGAAACTTGGGCTGGTGATGTGGCATGGTAGGCTAAGCATCCATCATTGGTACCAGCATCCCATATGGGCACTGGTTCATGTCCTGGCTGCTCCTCTTCCAATCTAGTTCTCTGCTATGGCTTGGGAAAGCAGTGTTAAATGACCCAAGTGCTTGGGACCCTGCACCCATATGGAAGGCCCAGAAGAAGCTCTTGGTTCCTGGCTTCGGATCGGCCCAGCTATGGTTGTTGCCACCACTTGGGGAATGAACCAGTAGATGGAAGATCTTTTTCTCTCTCTCTCCCTCTCTTTGTCTGTAACTCTACCTTTCAAATTTGTTCTTAGTGTGCTGTACATTGAGATTTAATACTATAACTAGTACTCAAACAGTATTTTTCACTTTATGTTTCTGTGTGGGAGCAAACTGTTGAAATCTTTACTTAATGTATGCTAAACTGATCTTCTGTATATAAAGAGAATCGAAAATGAATCATGATGTGAATTGAAGGGGAGACGGAGTGGGAAAGGGGAGGGTTGCGGGTGGGAGGGATGTTATGGGGGGGAAGCCATTGTAATCCATAAGCTGTACTTTGGAAATTTATATTCATTAAATAAAAGTTAAAAAAATTGTAAAAAAAAATAAATAAAATCTTTTATAAAATGTAAAGAAACATAGTGAGTCAAGAGCCAATGCTTACAACTGGTGTCCCATATCAGAGTGCTGGTTTGTCCCAGCTGCTCCACTCCTGATCCAGTCTCCTGCTAATGTGCCAGGGAAGGCAGCAGCACCCTGCCCCCCAAAATGGAAGCACAGGATGGAGTTTCTGGCTCCTAGTTTTGACCTGGCCCAGCCCTGGCTTTTGCAGCCATTTAGGGTGTGAACCAGCAGATGGCAGATCTCTCCCTATTTCTCTGTCATTCTGCCTTTCAAATAAATAAATAAATATTTCAAAGGGGAAAAAAAGAAGCTAGGTAATGAAGGGATTCAAATCAACATGATATGGCAAGACTGCTACAAATCACAATGGCCTTTCATGCCCCTTTTAAATCTTATGACCATCGGATCCCTGGTGAACCATGAGCTAATCCTGACTTTCACTTGGGATGTCTTACACTAACTCCTTAAATGTTCTCTATCATTATTCCAGTATTTCTACTTTGTTCTCCAATTCATCTCTCCTCCAGGGAAATGGAAAAGTTGGAAGAACAACATCATCTCTGGAGATCAAATCCTTAAGACTTTGGCCCTATACAGAAATATAGTTTAAAAGAGTTAGAACTGCTTCTCCCCTCCCTTCCACACTGTCATTCACACTCTCCATCAGCAGGAAAGTGTCAGGGTGCAGGGCATCTTGGACTGGTACTGGTCCACATGAGACTCTACAACTGGATGCTTGCATATTATCACTTGTATTTTTCATTCCCAGTGACTTGTTACGCCTCCCACTGAAGCAGCAGCACTGTTTCAAGAGGACAGCAGAACAAAGGAGACAATGCTCAGTGTTTTACTTCCCAAACAGGTTTGCTTATTTTCCAACCATTAGGAAAGCCTAAGGCTTTCATTATTAGCAAGAGCCTGGCTTTGCTGGCAGACATGTTTTCAAAATTCCTAAAGCTTCTTTTAAATATCAGAAACCAGACTCTGGAGAATAGCTTTGCTGTAAACCCAAGGGTTTCCTCACAGGAAGGAGAAAAAGCTCTTTTAGTTTAGAAAAGAAGAGAAGGGGAAGAAGAAGAATGAAAGAGGTAAGTCAGAGAGGGGCACACAAACACACACATGGGATCTGCTTGCTCTTCTACTGGGGTCAAGACCCAGGAGTAGGGGAAGAGGTTGAGTACAGATTTCCAGATGGGTTTGGAAATTTCAAGGAAAAGCGACCCGTGTTCACTGGTCTGTGGTATTCCGGAGGTCCTGCCACAGTAACAGCAGCCAAAGCGGAGTAGAAATGGCAGCCTCAGCCGGTGCCGCGGCTCACTAGGCTAATCCTCCGCCTAGCAGCGCTGGCACACCGGGTTCTAGTCCCGGTCGGCGCACCGGATTCTGTCCTGGTTGCCCCTCTTCCAGGCCAGCTCTCTGCTGTGGCCTGGGAGGGCAGTGGAGGATGGCCCAAGTGGATGGGCCCTGCACCCCATGAGAGACCAGGAGAAGCACCTGGCTCCTGCCTTTGTATCAGCACAGTGCGCTGGCCACAGTGTGCCGGCCGCGGTGGCCATTGGAGGGTGAACCAACAGCAAAGGAAGACCTTTCTCTCTGTCTCTCTCTCTCTCTCACTGTCCACTCTGCCTATGAAAAAAATAAAATAAAATAAAATAAAGAAATGGCAGCCTCATATAGTTAATAAGTTGCATTTAGGTTCCCCTCAATCCCTAATAAAAGACAGTCTCTCCTACTTGACAGAGCAGAAGACAGTAGCTGAGAACATAGAATCATAGTCTTGCCAGATCTGCAGAGGTTCCGGGGTCAATAGCCTAGAACCCAGGTTGGATAGAGACAGCACCTGAGTTTTGGAGGTCCAATAATACATCTGGAACAAAGGTGGAGGTCAACTGAGATAGGAGAAGGCTCATTGCCATGGCTAACTCATGTTTGGAGACAAATCCCAGAGAACATGCAGAGAGCAACAGCCGATGCCCAAAGCCAATACACTATTTCTATTCTAAATCAGTCCTTTAACCTGAGGCACAAAAAAGAATTAAGAAATACCCACCAGTGACTATCAAGTGCTTCAGCACACAGATTTCAGCAAATCTATGTTGTCTGTTCAGAAATTCACTTAGTGGTTCTTGCCTGTGTTCTATATAGCAAGGTGAATCTCAAAGATACAGATTTATGTGTACTATGGATATGAGTATGTGTCGACCATATATACACGAGACTAGGTACTTATTCTCTAAGGGCCTACACCCAGGTGAAGAACAAGGGCAGACATTTACAAATGATAAGTAAAAATCAGCACCTGTTTAGCTTTTGACTAGACTAAAAAAGACAGAAGTAATACATGAATTTCATACACAGCTCTCACACATATGCATTATGCACAAAGTCCCTAAGCTACTTGCAATGCAGAGAAAATCCACCAGGCAAGTTAGACTGATCTACTCGGTGGGTCTGACTGCCAGCGTAAGCATTTTATATCACCCACAAAGGAGCCAGTCATTTCCATAAATTCTTCCATGACTACTCTATAAGCTATTTCCCCCTCATCTTTCAAAAGCTTCCTTAAAGTCTGTCTTTTAATTTACTTAATACATGGGGAGTTCTAACCTAATATTTCCTTAAAAGATTTCCAAGCCATTCCCACGTGTCGAACACAGACTAGAAACAAAAAATGAGTAAATACTGTAATCATGGCCATCCCGGGGAGCCCACCTTCCAGATTCCCAGTTAAAATAAGTCACTAGGGGCAGGCATTGTGGCATAGACAGTAAAGTTGCCACCTGAAACACCAGCATCCCACATGGGTGCTGATTCAAGACCTGGCTACTCTGCTTCTGATCCAATTTACTGCTAATGTTCCTGAGAAAGCACTGGAGGATGGCCCACACGCTGAGGCACCTGCATCTACATGGGAGACCTGGAAGAAGGTCCTGGCTTCTGGCTTCGGCTGGGCCCAGCCCTGGCCATTATGGCTATCTGGGGATGAACCAGCAGAAGGGAGATCTCTCTCTCTCTCTTTCTGTATCTCCACCTCTCTCTCTGTAACTCTATCAAAATAAATAAATAAAAATCTCTAATAAGTCACTAGACACCCACCACTCACACAGGTCAGAGCAGAAAAAGATCCGACACCATTTTAAGGGCATATTAAATGTTTCTTTTATTAAAATAAATACTTTAATATTAATGTTTCTAATTCATGTAAATATTTTTTTTGACAGGCAGAGTGGACAGTGAGAGAGAGAGACAGAGAGAAAGGTCTTCCTTTTTGCCGTTGGTTCACCCTCCAATGGCCGCCGCGGCCAGCGCACCACGCTGATCTGATGGCAGGAGCCAGGTACTTATCCTGGTCTCCCATGGGGTGCAGGGCCCAAGAACTTGGGCCATCCTCCACTGCACTCCCGGGCCACAGCAGAGAGCTGGCCTGGAAGAGGGACAACTGGGACAGAATCTGGCACCCCGACCGGGACTAGAACCCGGTGTGCCGGCACCGCAAGGTGGAGGATTAGCCTAGTGAGCTGTGGTGCCGGCCGTAATTCATGTAAATATTTTAAGCCAGTAAAGAGCAGTAGCCTTTAGCAGGGTCACATTTGAGCTCGTTTGAGGCGGCTTCAAAAAAATTCATGGATTATACGCATCATCTTTTAACTCCATTTTCCATGGACTCTGAAGCTGTTCTGTGCCATGACAGTGGGGGAAATGCTGTGAACAGAAAACTTTGCCATCCCCTCTTCACCAGCATCTCCTCTGTCCCTAGCCACATTCCCCACGATTTGCAATGGTATCAGCTTAGCACATTAGAACCACTGACTCATTAAATGCTTATGAAACATCTGCCATGGAATGCACATTATTCTATGTACTGACCCAGCAGTATCTACAATCTCTCACTTTCACTCCTCACAGCGACTATCTGTGAGTTGGCATTATTATACGTATTCTTTTAAAGATTTATTTATTTTATTTGAAAGTCAGAGTTACACAGAGAGAGAAGAGGCAGAGGGAGAGAGAGAGAGGTCTTCCATCTGCTGGTTCACTCCCTAAATGGCTGCGCTGATCTGAAGCCAGGAGCCAGGAGCTTCTTCCAGGTCTCCCAGGTGGGTGCAGGGGACCAAGGACTTGGGCCATCTTCTACTGCTTTCCCAGGCCACAGCAGAGAGCTGGACTGGAAGTGGAGCAGCCGGGTCTTGAATCGGCACCCATATGGGATGCCGGCGCTTCAGGCCAGGGCATTAACCCGCTGCACCACGGCACTGGCCCCTATTATATGTATTCTATAGATGAGGAAACTGGGCCCAAGCAAGTGAAGCCATTTGCCTGACATCAGCTTGAAAGTGACACCACACAGGAGGGTTCAACCCTGAGACTTCTGATAGACGACCCAACTTAATCACTGTTACTTAAGAAGGGAACAGACACTAGAGAGATGAGGAAGACAATGATGCAGGCTTCTGCAGAGGTAGGTTCAAATGACATTCCTGCTACTGATGCACAATTTGTTACCTACAAGTAAAATCACGGTAATAGCAGTCCATGCCTTATAGGTGCTGTTGGAAGAGAACGAGCTCCCTCGAGGGCACGGGGACGATCGGCACACAGATTGGCACCCTTGGGAGGCAATTAAATGTGAGCTGTCAATGTACCATTTCTACAATCCTTCCTAAAAGCACCTGGTAAGGAGTTAACAACAAGAAATCCTTCCTTAATGAAATGCTTCTTCTCTCAACTTCCAACCTCTGTGATTTATTGGTCATAATTCCTACCAAGCACCTGAAGCTAAAGGCCTGCAAATTGCCCCAGAAATTCAAGTTCAGCTGCTACCACAGAGAGGACCTTTCTAAGTAGCCTCTTGGCAGGTTTTCCAGAGCCAGTCCATGAAGCAGAGGTAAGGATGTGTTGGACATAGCACTGAAGCTGTGGAGTGTCTTGGTGCTGAGTTCATGCAGAAAGCTTCGACAAAGGCCTCTGTTTCCCCTTAAGACTCAATGTTCTGTCATTCAGGTTAGAAACAGCATCCAAGGAAACCAGGCTGGCTCATGGGCAAAGTCGCTCTGTCCTTCATGAAGACACATCATTGACTTCTCATGGGGTAAAGCTTATGGAAGAAAGTTCAATGTCAGATGACATCATATGCCTTCTAGATCAGAGTTCTTAGCTTATTATGCACTCTACTATTCTTTAAATAAGTAATAGTGAAGGAGTTCTGTTCCTTTGTTTTTTTGACCTTTCTCCTTGGAATGTAACCAGCAGAATACTAATGAAAGGGACATTCTGTGCTCCACCTCCTACATGGCAGTAGCATATTACTTGTGCAGCATTATTTCTGCAAGCTGAAAATCCTCAAAGAACACCCTCTACTTATCAATTTTGTGATATGTCTGGGAGGAATTAACAAAAATAATTCTCAAAGACAGACTTACTCTTTAATCTGTATCCTAGCTCTTTTCATGTCATTAAAAGACTAAAACTTTGATAATTAATGTTGCAAACTGTCAACCAGGAGACTAAATGATACTAGTCCAGAAAACTGTCTCTTTTTCTTGATTTATCAGTCATAAATGCTGGTCAATAGGTTTCCTTCCCAAACTACTTTGTTTACAGCTTTCAGTGGCAAGGCAATGTGTATCATGCACATGTGAGTTGTTTTTCATTTTGACTACTTTCATTCACACTACTTAGGTATGTGTCTTTGAAGAGACACAGTCAAGGCTGCGGTGCTTTAAATTTCCTAATACAATCACTCTATAAAAGTAATCAGTTTGCCCTAAAAGCTTAATGATTGCATAATTCAAGTGTCACAAGGGATCTTCCAATGCCTGCTGGCTATAAATAATTATATTTTTAGGCAAGACATTTTCCCTTGCACTCCAAATTATAGTACATTTAGTATACTCCATGTCTTATTTAATACCTCTAGCAAACTGAAATCCTAAACTCCTTTTCCACTCAACATGAAATTTCAATCCATAATCTCTTCAACTGTCAGCCTGCCATCTCAGGAAATGGCGGCTGCATCCTTCTGATTGCTCAGAACAAAACCCTATGAGTCAGCTGTGCCTCCTTTCTCTTACTTGCATTAACCAACCATCAACAAATCTTGTCTTCTCCTTGTTCGATACCTCCAGAGTCTGGTGACTTCCTACACTTGACCAATGCCAACCTGGTCAAACCATCATCATGGTTGACCTAGATTATGGGCATCATTCCTAAAGCTATTGTTATTGCAACTTCAGAAAACTTGACTTTCAGTTAGCTTCTTCACATAAAAGTGAATGATTCTTCTAAAATTTAAAAAGATACTGACATACCTCTGCGCAAAATAACACAAGATCTTCCTCTATTGTATATGGATAAGCATTGGTTATTTTCATATTGGAGGCTCTTATGAAAAATACTGCTAATAAATTCTTAGTCATTTAAGGTGTGTAATCAGCAAAATGATACATAACTTTTCCTAACTAAATGCTTTACCTTTTAAATCATAACCTACACAACTCTTTGAAAAGGACAGCTCCTTCCTCATTACCATGCTATTACATACACACAAAATAACCAAATTTCCAAGTTGAGAAACTTGGTTTGCATAACACAGCTGGTCATTGAGAAAGCACTAATCAACAGAAATTTTGAAGACCAACCTAAAGTATTTAGTGGCACTGATGATAGCACAGATGTCTTCCAAATGCTGACATAAGCTAAGTCCTCAATGTTCCTTCAGCACCTATCATGCGTTGGGACTGTGCTGGGAGCTAGAGTCCAGCAATGGATTTTTTCAAAAGCTACTGTATCTACCCTATCCTCATTGAGTTTCCCAAGCTCTCACTGAGCTTCCAATTAAGCTCCATTCCTGTGAGACTACCACAAGCTCACAGATACCTTGGATGAGGACAAACATAGAAACAGACCTGACTTTTGCTTTATACAGTAGATAGTATGCTGGGCATTTGAGCTTTGCTAGCAGTGAGAACGATGAGATTTTTTGCCCTCCTATTCTTAGTTCACAGTACTTAGTTATCAGTCTAGGCAAGGAGAAGATAACATACTCCACCAGCACAATAAAACTTTTTCAGTCACCTTAATGCTGCCTCCTATCTCAGCACTTCCAATTCCTCCTCCATTCAGGGGTCCATGCCAACAATGATGTACCCCAAACTGAGTCAATCATATGTCTCCATAAAAATGCTTTCAATGACTCCTCATGACTGTAAGATGAAGTTCTCATCTCCAGTGGCCTAACACAGGTGGTGGCTTTGTTTCGGGCCAGCTCCCTAATCATCCTTTATTTTCCATCAACCACACGAGAATCTTATAGCTACTCTTTCTCATGATGCTTTCTTAACTTTTAGTTGGCCTAGGTGATCTTTCTGTAGGAACACCTTTTCACCCCATTCACTGCCTAGTTAATTTCATATTCAAAAGAGAATGTTACTTCCACAGTAAACCTCCCCTGCCTACTTATTTTTTTTTAAGATTTATTTTATTTATTTGAAAGTCAGAGTTATAGAGAGAGGTAGAGACAGAGAGAGAGGTCTTCCATCTGCTGGTTCACTCCCCAGATGGCCACAGCTTCTTCCGGGTCTCCCACACAGGTGCAGGGGCCCAAGGACTTGGGCTATTTTCTACTGCTATCCCAGGCCACAGCAGAGAGCTGGATCAGAAGAGGAGCAGCCAGGATTCAAACGATCGCTTCAGGCCAGGGCTTTAACCTGCTGTGCCACAATGCCTGCTCCCTCCCCTGCCTACTTCTATACAGGAATCTATATATTCTCCAAACCCAAAGCTCAGGTAAGTGCTACTTCTTGATACACCCATGAAAACCACACAAGCCCTCTCATTGTGCTCACCTTTTTGCTTTAATTATTTAT
The DNA here is from genome assembly GCF_051225735.1 of Oryctolagus cuniculus. Classification (NCBI taxonomy): domain Eukaryota; kingdom Metazoa; phylum Chordata; class Mammalia; order Lagomorpha; family Leporidae; genus Oryctolagus; species Oryctolagus cuniculus. The sequence goes on along the minus strand of NC_142869.1, from coordinate 131,496,875 downwards.
TTTATTAAAGATTTATTTTTTTGAAAGGTAGAGTTGCAGAGAGGCAGAGGCAGAGACAGAGAGGTCTTCCATCCACTAAATTACTTCCCAAATAGCCACAACAGCCAGAATTGAACCAATCTGAAGCCATGAGCCTGAAGCTTCTTATGGGTCTCGGATGTGGGTACAGGCCCAAAGACCTGGGCCATCTTCCACCTCTTTCCCGGGCACATTAGCAGAGAGCTGGATTGGAAGTGGAGCATCCGGGACTTGAACCGCTGCCCATATGGGATGCCAACACTGTAGGAGACAGCTTTACCTGCTAAGCAATAGCGCTGGCCCCACCTCTGTGCTTGTATAAGCATCAGATTGCCTTACCAAACTAGTTATCAGAACTTTGTCAAACACATGGCACATTATCTAACATGAGAAGGTACTTAGTAAGGGCTCCATCACCACCTCTATACCTGTCCCCTAGAACAAAGGTCAGCAAACAATACCCCTCAACTAGCTCCAGCCCACTACCTGTTTTTGTAAGCCTGTGCCTCTGAACCACAAATGTTTCTCATGTTTGGAAATGTTTAGGCAAAACTCAAAACAGTAATATTTGTGACATATGAAAATTACATGAAATTCAAGTTATATTGTCAAATAGTTTCATTGAAATGGAACTATGTTTATTTATTCATGTACTGTCGGTATCTGCTTTTGCACTATAATGGCAGAATTGAGTACAGCAGTTGCCGCAAAGACTATTTGTCCTTCCAAAGTCTAAAATTCTATCCAGCATTTACAGAAAAATTTCCTATCCACGTTCTAGAACTTCAGCTCCCTTGCTTATTACCATCCTTGTCACCTTCATTCCAAAACACTGAACTTATATTAGAAATGCAACAAAAGGTCAAGTTAAACAGGGTCAAAACAACTCAAAGTGGCTGGGGATGGGAGGTCGGTCTTGAAGGAGACAGAAAAATTGCTCAGGATGCAGTTCTAACACAGAAGCAGTGCAGCCAGCTAAGGTCATCATCATCAGCTTAGACGAACTCATTTGCTCTTCACTGGCACTTTAGAATATGGGGCAACTACTGAAAATGATAATAATATAATTCAACCTCACAAATATGTTGGAGAAAATTGACATTCTCATAGAATTCTATAGTTCTGAACCTCTAAATACTAACAGGAATTTTGTGTTATAGGTAAGCTACTATCCTTTACTCATGTCTTTATGGATTCTAACTTCAATGAGCTTAAATGAAGAATCATTTGCATTAAGTCGGGAAGCAAACAATCAAAACAGAGTCACCTCATTTGGCTTCTGTCATTATGGCGAAAGCTTTACTCAATGTATTTAAAATAAGCAGATGGGGCTGATGTTGTGGCATAGTGGGTGAAGCTTCAGCCTATGGTGCTGGCATCCCATGTGGGCATTGGTTCGAGTCCTGGCTGCTCTACTTCCGATCCAGCTCTCTGCTATTGCCAGGGAAAGCAGTGAAAGATGGCCCAAGTCCTTGGGAACCTGCACCCGCGTTGGAGACCCAGGGGAGTTTCCTGGCTCCTGACTTCAGATCAGTGCAGCTCTGGCCGTTGCAGCTATCAGGGGAGTTAACCAGCAGAGGAAGACCCCCCCCCCCCCCCGCCTCTCCCTTTCAAATAAAATAAATAAATCTTTGGAATAAAATAAAATAAAATAAGCAGAACACATGTGTGCTAAGAAGCTGAGCTGTGCCCCAAATATTTGATAATAAGGAGCCATAAATGTACAAGGCTCAGGAAGGCAGGGGAAAAAAAATAGGACTTTGTCCCTCTTTCCCTTCAACATTCATTTTTAAAAAATGATTTATTTCATTTTAACGATAGCGTGACAGGAGAAGAAGAGACAGAGAAAGAGATCTTCCATCTGCTGGTTCACTTCGCAAATGGCTGCCATGTCCAGGGCTGGGATAGAACAAAGCCAGCAGCCTAGAACTCCATCATGGTCTCCCACAAGGTTGGCAAGGGCCCAAATGCTTGAGCCATCTTCTGCTGCTTTCCCAGGTGCTTTAGTAGGGAGCTGGATCAGAAATGGAGTTACTAGGACTAGAACCAGCACTTATATGGGATGCTGGCATTGCAGAAAATGGCTTAACCTGTTGCATCACAATGCTGGCCCCTCAACGATCATTTCTAAAGCACTAGTCTGAGTACCAGGCACAGATGCTAAGATAAAGTGACTAAATCATAGACCTTTCTCCAATCTTGCAGCCTAGAGAAGGAGAAGAGACATGAAACTACATGGTTGGAGAAGGACAGGACTCAACATGAGGCCAGAACAGTATGCAGAAGAAGCAGTAGTGACAAATCTGGGAGAGGAATGACAAAGCTTCCATGACACAGATGACACCTGTTGAGTGTGTTTTTTTTTTTTTTTAAGATTTTATTTATTTATTTGAGAGGTATACAGACACTGAGAGGGAGAAACAGAGAGAAAGGTCTTCCTTCTGTTGGTTCACACCCCCCCACCCCCACCCAGATGGCTGCAGCGGCTGTAGCTGTGCAGATCCCAAGCCAGGAGTCAGGTGCCTCTTCCCGGTCTCCCATGTGGGTGCAGGGGCCCAAGCACTTGGACCATCTTCTACTGCTTTCCCAGGCCACAGCAGAGAGCTGGATTGGAGAAGGATCAGCTGGGACTAGAACCGGCACCCATATGGGATGCCGGAGCCGCAGGCAGAGGATTAACCTCCTGTGCCACGGCACTGGCCCCACCTGTTGAGTTTTAAATGAGGACTAGGATTGCCAGAGAGAAGGGAAAGAAAGAGGGAGCCGTCAGTAGATGAGCATCACCAGAGCATAAAGCACAGATCCCAGGAGGGTGAGAAGGTGCAGGAACTGGTGAACTGACTATTTTTAAATTAACTTGAAGAAGGCCCAAAGGACTATGTCAAAGTCCATATCCACTGAGGGCTGAGATCCTAATAGGTCACAGCATGTGTTCCTGTATCTTCTTAGAACTTTTTGAAAATGTACTCCTTTTCCAAAAGTGAAGCATTTCATTGGGAGAGTGGAAGCCACAGCCTGCATCCATAGGACGAATGGTGGGCTGGTGCTGTAGAGTAATAGGCTAAACCTCCACCTGCGGCACCACTGTGTCCCAGCTGCTCCTCTTCCCTTCTTCGCATCTGGCTCCTTGCTGTGGCCTGAGAAAGCAGCAGAGGATAGCTCAAGTGCTTGGGCTCCTGCACATGCGTGGGGGATCCAAAGGAAGCTCCTGGCTCCTGGCTTCAGATCAGCCCTGCTCGAACCTTTGTGGCCATTTGAAGAGTGAACCAGCAGATGGAAGACATTTATTTCTGTCTCTTCCTCTTTCTGTCTGTAACTCTACCTCTCAAATAAATATATAAATAAATAAGGGCTGGCACTGTGGCACAGTGAGTAAATATGCCGTCTGCAGTGCCAGCATCCCATTTGGGTGCCGATTTGAGTCCCGGCTGCTCCACTTCCGATCCTCCTCTCAGCTATAGCCTGGAAAAGCAGTAGAAGATGGCACAAGTCCTTGGGCCCTGAGCCAGCATGTGAGACCTGGAAGAGGCTCCTGGCTCCTGGCTTTGGATCAGCCCAGCTCCGGCAAAAGCGGCTGTTTGGGGAGTGAACCAGAGGATGGAAGACTCCCTCTCTGCCTCTGCCTTTCTGTAACTCTGCCTTTCAAATAAATACATAAATTTTTATAAATAAATAAAATCTTTTTTTAAAAGGATCAACTGATGCTTCCTTGGAAATTGCTACCCCACCATTGTAAACACAGAACTACATCATCTTGCATGCTTGGTCTTAGCAGTAAAGGTCACAAGTACAAGTGATTGGATGAAATGTTATTTTGTGATGATGCTTTAAACAGATCTAGCTAGAAGAAATCACCCCATAGCTAAAATCAAGTGGGAGAAACTGAAACCCAGAAAAAAGGATCCAGATCAACTGAATGAACACCTTGGATCATTGTCCACACAGCAAAACAGCTGTGCTCCATTCTCTGGCACAGTCAGTCACACTGACTCCCCCACACACTCTAATTGTCCCCCGGGGTTCCTTTCACCCATTGGGCTGGCATCCATTTCACACCAAATCAAACTGCAGCTCAATCCTGCTCATGTGGTTGTGATCGTCTTCTTTTTTAGATGTCTCTGTATCTGTTTAAACATGGTACTGCTGGGGCTAGTATTTTCCTATTAATTATCTGAAATGTAAATCAGCTACCTAGCAGGGCTAGTCCTACCATATTATGTTGCAAGCCAGGTGCATTCTGAGTTTTCTCTCTTTTCTCTTTGTGCATCGGCTGCCCTTGAAGAACCTGTCATCACTGGGTTTCTGGCACCGAGTTCTGAGATGTGCTTGCTCGTTTCCTTGGTCCTGTGCCACATCGTTTTGAATGTTCAGGTACAGAAAGGTTAAACAGCTGCTCCCAGGGAACATCACCCTTTCAAACACAACTGCTGTGTGGACACACATCTACCCATGTCCCACATCCAGTCCATGTAATTCACCTGGCAACCACCAGAGAAAGAAGAGCACTTTAACTTCTCATATTATGTAGCATGGAATCATTTCTTGCCTATGAAGCTGTTTTATAAAAATGAAAACCTTAAGCATCCTCAAAGGATAAAAGTAATAGGGAAAATAACCCCTATTAAGGCAGTGTTCATGTTCAGCCTAGCACCAACAATTGTGTTTGCAAAATCTTTTGCAAACTCAAATTCATATTAGATGAGTACTATTATTAACCACTGAATTTCTCTGATAATTTGAATGACAGAACTTGTCACTTTGGTTGGATAATTTAAAATGTCAGCCTGCAGTCACTCCTGAACCTACAAGGAAATTCATTAGTTCCAACAGACAGCTGTGTTAATGGAGATGGTAATTGCACTCACTCAGTGGTTTGCTTTTGTTGACAGAAGATTCTAAAATGAACTGATCTGATTCCCACACAATCCTTGGAAGTGTGAGAGTCAACTACTGATGTATCACAGAAAGAAATTATTTGTGAGAAATATGACTGATATGAAACAGTATGAAGATTATTTTTCTAAACATTTATGAAAATTAGTTATAATATTTCAAAAAGGAATTAAATGTCTAGATCATTGCAAATGTAACTTTCTGGTTCAGAAGGACTTGAAAAATTTCCTTTCTTAATATAAGCAAAACAGTTAAGTAAGTAAACCATTACATCTGCCAAGGAGACTAGTAGTTTAAGGACTCTGGTACTAGCATATCACATCTCTAATTCAAATGCTAGCTTCAGATACGTGTTGACCAGTATAGAGGGCCAGGATCATGGTTTTGCAGAAAGCAAATAAGATGTCCTTTGAAGAGTAAACAAGCATTTGGGCGTGTAACAGCAGGCTTTACAGAAACCTGTTTTCTAAGGAGAACACATATTTAGAAGGCTGGGAAGGGATTTCATGTTGGATTTGAACAGTTAAGCTGGAAGTCTTTTTTTTTTTAATTTTTAAAATTTATATAAAGGGAACAAATTTCATATTAACAGTTTTAAGAGCATGATACTGGATGCTGCAGACTGCTGCCTGGGGGCCTAGAGTGGCTTAAGCAGTCCCTGTCCTGACCCTGTCCTGGCCCCCGTTCTGGTCTCAGCCAGCTGGGGCCGGGGAGGCGGGAGGAGGATCTCAGTGGACGAATGGACAGGATCTGGATGAGCTGCAATGCCAGGACACGGATTCAGACATGCTGGAGTAGAGGGACAACAAGTGCAAGGTCAAATGGACTCACGAGGAGGATGAGCAGCTGAGGGCCCTGGTGAGGCAGTTCAGACAGCAAGACCACAAGTTCCTGGCCAGCCACTTTCCTAACCACACTGACCAGAAATGCCAGTACCGGTGGCTGAGAGCTTGGAATCCTGATCTTGTCAAGGGGCCCTGGATCAAAGAGGAGGACCAGAAGGTTATCGAGCTTGTCAGAAAGCATAGCATGAAGCAGTGGACTCGGATCCCCAAGCACCTGAAGGGCCAGCTGGGGAAGCAGTGCCGTGAGCGCTGGCACAACCACCTCAACCCTGAGGTGAAGAAGTCCTGCTGGTCTGGGAAGACCGCATCATCTTCAAGGCCCACAAGGTGCTGGGCAGCCGCTGGGCTGAGATCGCCAAAATGCTGCCCGGGAGGGATGGACAACGCTGTTTAGGCTCACTAGAACTCCACCATCAAAAGGAAAGTGGACACGAGAGGCTTCCTGAGTGAGTCCAAAGACTGCAAACCTGTGTGTTTGCTGCTGGAGCTCGAGAACAAGGACAGCCACCAGGGTGCCCAGGCTGCAGAAGGCCAGGGCGGTCTTGTGACCGGCTGGTCCCCCGGCACCCCCTGCCATGAAGGCGGAGGAAGGCAGCAAGGAGCAGGCGGCCACTGCCCCTTCTGCCGAGCTGGAGCTCATCCCTGTGCAGCCGGACAGTGTGCACACTCCAGAGCCCTTGCAGTAATTCTCCAAGTGCCAGGACCAGCAGGGCTCCCCACTGGAGACCAGCCTGCCCTACAAGCGGGTGGTGGAGGCTGCCAACCTCCTCATCTCTGCCATGGGCTCCAGCTTCTTGGAGGCCCTGGACTTGATCGAGTCGGACCCTGATGCTTGGTGCCACCTGAGGAAATCTGACCTCCCCGAGGAGCAATCCACAGAGGGCAACGTCAACAGTAGCCCAGTGCAGCCTCAGGCACCACCCCAGCAGCAGGCACTGACACCCTCCCAGCCAGCCAGCAGGCCTGGTGCCCCAGGTGACCGAGTATCTCCTGGACGGCCACGGCATCTCGCGCCTGAGCTGCGGTAGCTGGCGTGAGCTGACCCCCATCTCCCCAGCACAGACATCAGGGGCTCCGGCGCTGGCACTCCGCACTCGGTGCTCAAGTGGCTGAAGAAGTAGCGAGTGGCCCCGTCCCCCCATCACGGAGAGCAGTGCCAGTCTGTCCTTCTGGACTGCAATAGCCTCACACCCGAGACCACGCCTGTCTAAACGCTGCATTTCTCGCCCTCCCAGTTTCTAAACTTCTGGAACAAACAGGATACCCTGGAGCTCGAGAGCCCCTCACTGACGTCCACCCCAGTGTGCAGCCAAAAGGTGGCGGTGACCACGCCCCTGCTCCGGGATAAGACGCCGCTGCGCCATAGGCATGCCGCGTTTGTGATCACAGATCAGAAGTACTCCTTGGACAACACTCCCTGCACGCCCAACCCGTTCAAGGACGCCCTGGCGAAGCACGGACCCCTGAAGCCCTTGCCTCAGACCCCGCAGCTGGAGGAGGACCTGAAGGAGGTGCTGTGCTCCGAGGCTGGCATCCAGCTCGTTGCTGAGGATGACCAGAGGCCCGAGAAGCAGAAGAGGAAGCCTGGGCTGCAGCGGAGCCCCATCAAGAAAGTGCGGAAGTCTTAGGCTCTTGACATTGTGGACGAGGACATGAAGCTGGTGATGTCCACAATGCCCAAGGGTCTGGCTATGCCGATCACCATCCCCTCTGGCTCTGCCAGCCACATCCTGTCTGGAATCAAAGAGGACAACAGCCTGCTATACCAGGGCTTCCTCCAGGCCAAGCCCGAGAAGGCGGGGCCAGCCCCAAAGCCCTGAGGCCACTTTGTGGTGCCCGATCCACGGTGGCCTGTGGGAGCACCAGGGACCACTTGTTCATGCAGGAGAAAGCCTGGCAGCTTCTGGGCCGCCTGAAACCCAGTCATAAGTCTCGGATCCTCATACCGTCCTGAGGGCCTGGGGGCCGTGAGCTGCTCTGCTGTTTACAGGAGTTGGGGGCGCAGGGGTGCAAATGTGAGAGTCACCCTCAGGTGCTGCCAGCCCCTTCCCAGACTGCTCAGGTCGGGGCAGAAGGGCCACACACTGGGCAGGTGCAGCTGCGGGTGGCTCCTGTTACTAACAGAACAAAGTCCTATTCTGGGGCCTGTCCCCTCCCCAGTGGCACATGGAGCCCTGGTCTGGCCTGGCCTCATCTCAGACCCCTGCTTAGGGCATAGAATGTGGCCAGGGCTGCCTCTTTCCTAGTTCAGCCCCTGCTGTTTCATTTCCTTGAAAGAATAAACTAGTTTGTTTCAAAAAAAAAAAAAAAAAAGCATGATACTTCCCACACGACACTCCCTCCTCCTTCCATTCATATTTTTCTTTTAATTTTTACAATGACATATTTTCAATTTACTTTATAATCACAAGTTTAACCCTCCACCAAATAAAGAATTCAACAAGTATGTCAAGTAGTACAACTAGCAAAACCAGTGTTCCTCAAGAGTAGAGAAGGACTATAAACAATAATGAAATCTCACAATGTCAATTTCACTCATATATGTTACTTTTTTCTTTTTTTGTACTCTGTATATTTAGTTACCACAAAGCCCGGAAAATATATAATATCTGTCTTTTGGAGACTGGCTTATTTCACACAATAGTCTCTATTGTACCCATTTTGTCATGAAAGACAGGAGTCTGAAATCTGAACCACACATAGAATTACACAAAGCAAACCACTGTCCAAAGCCAACTGGATAGCACACACTTAGCAGTGTTAACACTGCCTCAGTAAATAAATGCAGCTAAAAAATGAGCTGGCATTTTCCAAGTGTTTCTAAATCACACTGAAAGCACAAAATTTGTGAGATGAGAACAAGGCGGCTGTGGTGGAGCACACTGTTGGTGCAGCAGGCTTTTCAGCCTCTAAAACCAATATATGCACTCCCTGCAGCATGGGGGCAAAGGCCCCACAGATATTACACCCTCTCCAGTCAGGCAACAAGCGAAGTCTCAGCAGACTACTCCCTCGAACTTCAGCCAGAACTGACAAGACAGAGTTTCAATTTAGGTCGAGACTTTGTGCTTTAGGACACACAAAAGTCCAGGGCCATGTAGATAGAACCTGCTATGAAAAGAAGCTTTCACAGAGTGACAAATCTTCAGAATACCCTGAAGATGTCCTGGGTCAAACGATCGCTCCAGCAAGTCAGCACCTTGGATTTCCCAGGTTGAGGGGGATTCCCATAATCTACGGGAAACACAGGAGAAAGGATGAAATGCAGGACAAGGGGCAGAGATTTGTAAGGCAAAAGTCACATATAGTCTCTTGTAACTTGCAGCTCATCATGGTAAACCTATGCCCACCTGTCCCATTCACTGTGTCATCAAACCAGAAAACAGCAGAAACATTATGTAGGAGCACTATAAAACCATGGCCGTTACTTACTAACAGGTAGGCCAAAGAATCAGAGACAGCAGCAAACAAGAAAAAAGCAGGAAGGGATGACACTGCACGCTACTATGCTAGAAGAGGGGCTGGCTCAGGTCTCCAGCCCACAAGGGTGGCCTGCAGTCTAATTCACTGCCGACCCAGCAAGACATGCTTCCTGCAGTTGTTCAACTCTTTCCTGTCTGCTGGGCTTTGTAGAAGCGAAGCGCCGTTCTCTCACCTATTTATGCAGATGCTATGGGGTTTATTTGTTGACTCAGGAAATCTTAACCCCACTCCCCTACTCTACACAGTTCTTTCTGCCCTCCTTCCTTCCCCTCCTCCTCTATCCTTTCTCTTGAGTTTTGCAGTGTTAAAGATTATCCCATCTTCCTACAAACATCTCAGAAAGAAAACCAAGCCTAGCTTTTGTAATTTTTCATTACACTGCATCCTACTCTTTTTTTTTTTTTAAATTACTTATTTATTTGAGAGGCAGAGCAACAAAGAGAGAGAAAGCAATCTTCCATCTGCTGGTACAGACATTAGCCAGGGTTGGGCCAGGCTAAGGTAAGGAACCTGCAGCTCCATCTGGGTCTTTCATGTGCACGGCAGGGACTCAGGCACTTAAGCCATCACCTGCTGCCTGCCAGGCTACACATGAGCAGGAAGCTGGATTGGAAGCAGATGAGCCAGACTTGAACCAGACACTCTGATATGGGTAGCAAGCATTCCAACCAGCTGCTTAACACTAGGCCACAATACCCGGCTCAGTCCCACCTTTAATCAAGCTGGAGCCTCTTTCTCACTCTCTACCACAAACTCCCTTTTCCTCTCTCTTGAGCTTATTAATTCATACACTGATTTCTTTTCAAAGAGAATTCGCGATGTGTATTTCATCACTTCAGCCCTCTTCAAATTAATCTCATTGCTGCAGGATGATTGCTTGCTTCACTCCAGAACATTCTTAAAACTATTAGATTAACCCCTGAAAAATACAGATTTATAAGGGAAATGCTGACAACTGGAATTAAAGTGAGGTGAACATGTCATTAAAATGTCTTCTGACAAAATACTAAAAGATATGCACACGCTATATTACAAAGTCAAATCAACCAAATCAAATGATATTGCTTCTGAGAGAGTCAAACCAAAATGCATGTATACCAAAAAAGCAAGCAGTGGGTTTGTATGACAAGGCTGGCCATTATCTCCATAGGAACAAGCTAGGAAACACAAGTACAAATGCAGAATCCAGTCTCCAGCACAAAATTCACTAGAATTTCTAATCTTGTCATAAGACCTTTAAGTAGGTCATAGCAAGCTCAGAAAATTTTGACAGCAAGAAAAGTGTGATGGGTGACAATGTGTACATCATCTTGGAGAAAAGTCAGTATTTTGTTATTCTGTCCAAACCACAGCTGCTTCAAAATTATGAAATGTTTAAGAAGAGAGTGCATACAAAATATCTACACTAACAGAGAAACTAAAAAACGTCCTTTATGATTTTCAACTAAAATATTTGACAACTAATTAGGCTTATTGTGCTGCTCATGTCAAGCAGGAAATCCTAAGCAAATGATTATAAACTCCAAATATCAGAATCCCAAAACAAATAAACTGATCAGATTCTTATTTTATTTGTTTAAACTCCAGAATACTTTTCAAAAATTTTATTTATTTGATTGAGAGACAAGAGAGAGAGAGACAGGCAAACCCTGGTTTACTCCCTGAATGCCCACAATGGCTGGGGCTAGACTGGACTGCAGCCTGGAGCTGGGAACTCAATCCAGGTCTTCCACATGGGTGACAAGAAGCCAAATACTTGAGCCATTGCTGCTTCTCAGGATTTGTACTAGCAAGAAGCTGGAATCAAGAGCTGTAGCTAGATAACCCAACTACTGTGACGGATGGTAGAGGCCCTGATTAAACTGTGTGTCTCTCTCTCTTTTTTTTTTTTTTTTTTGACAGGCAGAGTGGACAGTGAGAGAGAGAGAGACAGAGAGAAAGGTCTTCCTTTTCTGTTGGTTCACCCTCCAATGGCCGCTGCGGCCAGCGCTCTGCGGCCAGCACACTACGCTGATCGGAAGCCAGGAGCCAGGTGCTTCTCCTGGTCTCCCATGGGGTGCAGGGCCCAAGCACTTGGGCCATCCTCCTCTGCACTCTCGGGCCAAAGCAGAGAGCTGGCCTGGAAGAGGAGCAACCAGGACAGAATCCGGTGCCCCGACTGGGACTAGAACCCGGGGTGCTGGCGCCGCAAGGTGGAGGATTAGCCAATTGAGCTGCGGCGCCAGCCCTGATTAAACTGTTTTAAAAAATCTTTTGTATATCACTATACTATCCATGCTGTCCTTGGCTTCTACTCCTGGGCATTTGCTTTTTGTTTCAAAGGGGCCTTTTGGTGATGCTTGTTGTAAGGAAACAAAGGATCTGTCTTATTTTGGACTCCTTCCTTTCCAATATTGTGTTGCATGCAGGTTACTGTGTGTTCTGTGAATATCATATAAAACAGCAAGTGAGGCTGAAAGGCAGTCAAGATTTTACATTTCCAGCCATCCCACTGTAATCCTGTATTAGTTAATTTTATCTCCTTATTTCCTGCCAAAGCCCCACATTTGCCTACAGAGGGGGTATATGAGGGGTCCATGCTGTGGCAGAGTAGGTTAAAGCCAGCAACCCATAGGGGTGCCAGTTTGAGTCCCAGCTGCTCCATTTCTGATCCAGCTTCCTGCTAATGTGCCTGGGAATGCAGCGGAGGATGTCCCAAGTCCTTGGGCACCTGCACCTATGTAGGAGACCTGGATAAAGCTCCTGCCTTTTGGTTTCAGATAAGCTTAGCTCCAGCCATTGAGGCCATTTGGGAAGCAAACTAGTGTATGCAAGACTTCTCTTGTCTCTACCTCTCTCTGTAACTCTTTCAAAGAAATATAATAAATCTTTAAAAAAAAAAAAAGAGGGAGGACGTGACATGAAAAGAAGCAGTGAAAATAAATATACTAGTTTTATTCATAGCCTCAAAGATGCTAATATGAGATGCTAATAGGGGAAATGTGGGTGAGGGGCATATGAGAACTCTTAGTATTACTACCACTCAATTTTTCTTTTGTAGAATTCAAACTGTGCTGAAATGTTTTTTAAAAAATTACTGCTCAAGTATCAGTTGGATAATTTCATCTAATATATATTTCACTTTCAGCAAGAAGAAAGCATTCAAATCTCTAAGGAAAAAGAAAAACCTTGTTTTAAAACATTCCCAAAGGAAAGGGTGTGGGGAGCAACTGGGAGCAACTCGGGCTAGACTAAGTTACTGGAATTAAGACTTATTCTATGCATCTGCTCTCCCACAATATGGCGCTGAGAAGGGAAACAGCTTCTACACAGCTGCCTCCAGTTCAACCAATAAACAGCAGGAGCTGCTCCTGATTGGAGGAGGGCAGCGTACTCGGCGTGTGGGTAGCAGAGTTGGGATTGGCGGAAGAGGACTAGAAGGGAGGAGAGAGACAGCATGCACCAGGAACATCTAAGGGGAACATCTACCTGAAGGAACACCTGTGCAGCCCCCGAGAGAGCCGGCCGGCGGTGTGCCGCTCCCCTGCGGAAGTGGGGAAGGTGGCAGGGGGAACCGCCCTTCCACGGAGGTGGAAGGGTCGGTAGCCAACCCGGGAAGAACCAGCAGCAAACCCGGGGAGGGCCGAGCAGACGAAAGAACAGCGCAGGGTCCTGTGTCGTTCCTCCATGAAGAGGGGGAGCAACAAAAGGGGAAAGGAGGTACCAAATCACTCAATTTGGCTAAAAAATGCAAATAAAATGAAACTCAAAAATCACATCTGACTTAAATCACTAAAGGCATGCATTTATTTTAGCAGCAATAAATCTGAGCAAGCAAACAATCCTGTAAGAGATAAGGTATATTTTAATTGTTTCCTGATTTTCATATTACACATGGAAAGCTCAATGTAAAGCACATAATCCCAAATTAAGTATAATATGCAGAAAGATACAACATAATTCAGAAAGAGGAAAACTCTCTTCACTATTCCAATTAGAAAAAATGGGCTGGGCCGGCGCTGCGGCTCACTGGGCTAATCCTCTGCCTTGCGGCGCCGGCACACCGGGTTCTAGTCCTGGTCGGGGCGCCGGATTCTGTCCGAGTTGCCCCTCTTCCAGGCCAGCTCTCTGCTGTGGCCCGGGAGTGCAGTGGAGGATGGCCCAAGTGCTTGGGCCCTGCACCCCATGGGAGACCAGGAGAAGTACCTGGCTCCTGCCATCGGATCAGCACGGTGTGCCGGCCGCAGCACGCCGGCCGCGGCGGCCATTGGAGGGTGAACCAACGGCAAAGGAAGACCTTTCTCTGTCTCTCTCTCTCTCACTGTCCACTCTGCCTGTCAAAAAATTTTAAAAAAAAAGAAAAAATGGGCTAATGATTGCAAATATTAAAATGATAATTTCTCATTATTATCTGTTAAGTTTGAAGAAGAGAACAACAATACAGCATAAAACTTCAGACTTATCAGTGGATTTCTGAACACTCCCACACCACTTGACAACAGAATACAACCAAGTAAAAGTGCCCTCCAGAGAGGACATATACCCGGATGGTACACATGACATCCCGCTAACGAATTCAGTAATGTTGTCAAGCATGCCTTGCATTTCTGTAGAATCTATTTGCAATGATTTCTCACCTTCATTTAAACCTCAAATCTTACCCTCTTTTAGGCTGTACCACTGTTTTCCTGGCACAATCAGTTAAGACTAGGCTTATTGTTTCTGATTTTATGGGTTACAAGTGACTGATTGACTTCCACGGTCACAAAATTATTAAAACAGTTCTGCTGGTCGGCGCCGCGGCTCAATAGGCTAATCCTCCACCTGCGGCGCCGGCACACCGGGTTCTAGTCCCGGTCGGGGCACCAGATTCTGTCCCAGTTGCTCCTCTTCCAGGTCAGCTCTCTGCTATGGCCAGGGAGTGCAGTGGAGGATGGCCCAAGTCCTTGAGCCCTGCACTTGCAAGGGAGACCAGGAGAAGCACCTGGTTCCTGGCTTCGGATCAGCGCGGTGCGCCAGCCGCATCGTGCTGGCCAAAGTGGCCATTGGGGAGTGAACAACAGCAAAGGAAGACCTTTCTCTGTCTCTGTCTCTTACTGTCCACTCTGCCTGTCAAAACAAACAAACAGACAAACAAACAAACATAAAACAGTTCTGCTAAGGACACAGATGCAGAGAAACAGCACAACTTTCCACTGTTGATACTCATTGCCCCAAACTAACATAGTCTTTGGAAATCTGAGCCACTAGTTCCCCCCAAGGGACCATAATCTTCTTTATTCATGAAAAAAAAAATTAGGTCTTAAGAGAACTAGTAAACTCAATGTAAAACTCACATCAGCATTAGGATTTCTGTGTTGAATGTATTGCTCAATCTGGAGCAATCCCTAGAAATAGGCATCCGAAATAACAGTATCTAAACTTACAAATCCTGCCAAAAGGCAATGCATTTTCTTTTCCTTTTTTTCTGTGAAGTACCAAGGTTTATTAGTTTCCATGTGTTTTCTGATATCATAAGTCAGTTGAAAATGATATAAGAGTATGCTAATAGTACATATATAGTATGATACTGCATGATATACTATTACAGTGACATAAATATGATTTTAAAACATAGCTTCTAGGAAAGATTTTAATTTTACCAAAGTTTGTTGTGATGCCTCATATTTTTCCTCTTCAATTTCAAGGCAGATATGTCTCAGGAGTCAATGTAAATAATTAGTTTTTTTATTTAAGGTAAACAAATTTCATATATACAGATTTAAGTACATAGTGGTCCTCCCCACCCTACCCTCTCTCCTCCCCATGCTCCTACCCTTCCTCCCCCTTCCACTCTTGGGAATTCATTTTTAATTCATGCGTGAATCTATTACAGTTTTGATTGGGTTTTGGCTATTAGCTCTTTTTCAGCCTTTATTTTAATTTAAAGGGACTTGCATTTTCACTTGCACACATGTATAAACAAATGAAAGATGGTCATGTGTGTATTCAGTTGTAAGGATGTGAGGGAGACAGAGAGGATACACAAGCATAAACCATTTGACCAATGAGATAACAAAATTTTTATAATAAACTAGGTCACAATAGTGGAATCAAATGGGATCACTAAATAAAATTCCTCAAATGATCAATATCTTTTCAAATAAAAAGGAATTTTTTAAATTACCAGGAAAGAAAATTAACTTTAAGCATGCAAAAGACAGATGGAGAACTATGATTGTAAGGAACATAACTTCCAAAACAGACAACTACTTTCACTGAGCATGTCACATTACAGAGATAAGGACACAAAGACTAGATGATAGAACTAGAGACCAAAATAAGAGGACTATTGTAGAAATCAGGAAATTCATAGAAAATTAAACTATAGTATTATTCATTTAATAATATAATAAACTAGAAATAGCAAGATACAGAGTTGAAAATCTAATGAATGGTATAAAGGCTAGAAACAATCACAATGCAACGGGAAAAGACAAGCTAAAAGTAGAGAAAGTGATTCATGGAAAATCATTGACAATCAAATCGAAGTATATTGTTCTTGAAGGAAAACTCACAAAGAAGAAAAGGAGAAAAGGAGAAAAATATTCATATTCAAAAAACAGAATCACTACAGAGAATTACAACATACTATTAAAAAGCTCTTCAAAGGAAGAACTGAATCTGCAGATCAAAAGGACATTAGGGAATTACAATGGTAGGGAAAACTTATACACACTAATGGAGAAATCAATCTATAATGTGATTAAGTTATAGAACGTAAGAATAAAAATATTCAGGCATGGAGTAAACAAAGTAGTGCAAAACAAAGAGCAACAAAAATAAGCTGAGTACACACTTTTTACAATAATATGCAATATCAAAAGACAGTGAGGCTGTGCCTTTAAAAAGAAAAAAGTACGACCCAGGAATATTAAATTCAACTAACTTATGGTTTAAGTTTAAAAACAAAACACAGGCATTTGCAACCTTTTAAATATGCAGGAAATAGAGCATCCATGAGTCTTCCCTTAGAATAAATAAACCAAAAAAAGTACTTGACAGTGAAATCTGAGTAAACAAGAGATGAATCAAAATAAATAACTCAGACATGGAAAAACTGTGGCAAAAGGATCCATGGTGAGCACAGAATCTATTTAAATACAGAACTAAGACTAAACAACTGGGGGATTATGATTGCAGAGCAGAGAATGAATGCCACAAAACCTGAAAAAAGGAAAAACGAATACACATAAATTGAAGGGGGCTAGGAGGAAGTACAAGTGTGTTAACTTCCTCTCGTCTTGTAGCAGGGAGACAACACGTAATATCTAAAATGTCTACATTTAATGTGTGGCCAACTTTTTATACTGAAGTATAATTATATACAATAAAGCACACAAATCTTGCATTTCTATATGCTCTTTAAGCAATATCCCAGTTTTCATCCCAAACACTGTGATCACATCTCAAAAATATCCTCTTGCCCATTTCCAATCTTCTTCCTCATAGGCAACCACTGTTCTGACTTCTATTGGTACACAGATGTTGCCTATTCTTGATGCTGTAAGTGGACTTATACAATACTCTTTTGTGCCTTACTTTCTTTCCTTTTTTTTAAGGTTTTATTTATTTATTTGAGAGAGAGAGAGTTACAGTCAGTGAGAGGGAGAGACAGGTCTTCTTTCTGTTGGTTCACTTCCCACGTGGCCACAATGGCTGGAGCTATGCGGACCGAAAGTCAGAAGCCAGGTGCCTCCTCCTGGTCTCCCATATGGGTGCAGGGGCCCAAGCACTTGGGCCATCCCCCACTGCTTTCCCAGGCCACAGTAGAGAGCTGGGTTGGAAGAGGAGCAGCTGGGACTAGAACCAGCGCCAATATGGGATGCCAGCGCCGCAGGCGGAGGATTAACCTACTGCACTACTGCGCCGGCTGAGTGTGCCTTGCTTTCTTTTGGCCAACAAAAATGATGTGAAATTGGTCCATGCTGTTACATATATTAACAAACCCTTTTTAAACTGCAATATATTATTCTGCTACATACCTTTTGCGAGAGTTTATTTATGGAAATTATTTCTAAGTGTTTTAATTAGGAATAAATCTCGAGTAAATATTCTTACACAAATCTTTCTGTGAATATGAGTTATCATTTCTACATGTAAACACTAATAGACTTACTGGATCATAAGATAGGGGTACATTTAACTTGTAAGAGATATTTTCCAGGCCAGCGCCGCAGCTCAATAGGTTAATCCTCTGCCTAGTGGCGCCGGCACACTGGGTTCTAGTCCCGGTCAGGGCGCCGGATTCTGTCCCGGTTGCCCCTCTTCCAGGCCAGCTCTCTGCTATGGCTCGGGAGTGCAGTGGAGGATGGCCCAAGTGCTTGGGCCCTGTACCCCATGGGAGACCAGGAGTAGCACCTGGCTCCTGCCTTTGGATCAGCGTGGTGCGCCGGCCGCAACACGCCGGCCGCGGCAGCCATTGAACCAACGGCAAAAGGAAGACCTTTCTCTCTGTCTCTCTCTCTCTCTCTCACTGTCCACTCTGCCTGTTAAAAAAAAAAAAAAAGATATTTTCCCATTGGGTTAGTATCATGTCACTTCCCTGCCAAAAGTGCAAGAGAGTTCTACCTGTACCACGTGCTTAATTAACATTATATTTACAGTTTTGTTCATTTCAGCAATTCTAATGGTTGTGTAGCTCTAACCTCCTAACAGTTCTCAACTCTTCCCCTTACCTTACCTTGGAGAAATTATTTCAGAAACTAAGATCTTTATGATGGAAATCTGTCAGTAGTTCAAAAGTCCCTCCAGTTTCATTTTATTAAATGTAATGCTTTAATTTTTAAAATATCATGTATACCATGTATACACAGCTATAAAATTATTCATGCATGTCTACCTGTCCATTAATCTACCCTTCTCTCTCCCTATATATATGAAGAAAATGACATTCCCCAGTTGATAGCATTTTGTCTCTGGCACTAAGACTTGGAGGTGATTTATAATAGTCTTCTATTTTTCTGTGTTCCTTGGATTTTATAAATCATCATGTCTTGGATTTTACAAAAACTTAAAGCCATTATTTGCTGTTTCATAGGACGGAAGCCATGAAGCCATATAAACACATACAGAGGAAAAACATGAAGATGAGATCAAAGGGCTCTTGAAAAATTAATTATCAGGCGTATCATATTGATAGCTGATCTCTATTTTGGGGACTTTTTGATGCTTCAAAAACTTTGTAGGGAAGAGGGGTAGGAGAGGCGGAGTGGTGATGAATACTAATGTCACCCTGCCCATAACTGCATGAGGACGGAAGATCAATATGGCAAGCGAGCGTGTCGTCTGAAGGCAGCAGTGTTGTCACCCCCATGCCATCACTGCCCGAGAGCTTCTCTTGCGCACAGGTCAGGCTACCACCTCCACTGGCATCCAGCATGTGTCTTGAAAACCAGTAACAAGAACCACTTTGCTCTTCCAAGTGGCCAAAGCAACAACATCATACAACCTAAGCAGAAGCTACACAATCCCCAACCAGAGAACCAATTCCTGGATTTATGGAAAGGGTATAACCTCTGTAGCTGCTAGAGCTGATTTAATTCCCTGATCCTTAGTCATCAACTCAAAAGCTTTGTGGCTATACACAAGATCATGTCTATGGCAATTCATTATGAACTTTTAAAAAACCCAGCATGTTAGACCAATGTCATTAACTTCTCAGTCTAAGGAATGGTACATGCCTGCAGGGTCACCAGCATGAAGGTGGTCCAGTTCATTCTAGCTCCTTCTTTGCTTCTGAGAGATAACTGAGTCTTCCAGGTACAAAGTAAACAACAGGAAAAGGCAGACCAGAGAGGCTGAGTTCACATTCTTATACCCTGATATGATATATTATAATGTTTCATATTTTCATTTCCACCATCCTCTAGAATCATCATTCATATTTAACATATACACTTCAACTACAGTCCATGCTTTATATAAGTGATATGGAAATCGTCTCCATCTCTTACATTATTATTTCAATGTACAGATATTTACTGTTTACCTACAGAGAAAAAGACCTTGCAACAATCCTGCTGATCAGACTGTATTACCAAGCTCTCACTGTGCGCTGTAGAAAATTGATGGTTTTAAAAAGGATTTCATTTGGGGGGTCCTTAGAAATGCATAAATCTAGTTATAACAGTTAGTCTCCCTTTTTTTCTCTCCCCTGAAGTAATTGCCTACTTGATAGCTTCCAGATTTTATAAATTAAGGTACCACCCTGAAAAGAGGAGTATGGGAAAGGCCTTTTCTTTGTGAAGGATTGCCTGACTCCTTGATTGCTGACCACTTGCCCTCCCAAACTACCCCCTCTTAAGGTTATGAACCAGATGAGATCTACAGCACCTATACCATGGCCTAGACCATGTTTTAAAAACAATTATAGTTACTGCCAACATCCAAGAATTAGGAGTTTTTCAAAAATAAATTTCCAGCTTTTTCCGAAAAATCAGAAAATCTAGTTATTTTGGATTTCATTTCTCATGTTAATAACTTACTTTGAGTTCAATACTAACTGATTCCTTGAGATGAAGGATAGTCTCCAATTATCACTATTCCTTCTGCCCAGCCCTGCTTGGCTTCAGTTAGCTTTGAATTTTCAGCCCCTGCCCTATATCATGTATACTCTACTGCAATTACCTTATTAAATACTGCTGTTTTAACTGATAAAATGTAAATGCTTTGGGGCATGTACATATGACTGTCTTGCATGTAGCCCATTACCTGTGAAAATACAGATTTCAGTATATGTATGCTAAGCCAACTTTAAGTAAGGTCAAAATGTTTTACAGAGAAAGTTTAATGAAGCCAATAAGTAATAAAAATGATTAAGTGGAAAATTTCCAACTGGGTAGTCAAGGAATAGATATGATATTTCCAGATGCTGTACCATCAAATTTTATCTTCTACCTAAAATTCTAAACACAAAGGTCTTCCTATTGAAATGATAGAAGAAATATATACCCCATGTATAATTTTAAAATATCCAATAATAAGAGTTTTGTTGAATAAATTATTGTGCTCCATACAGAAGAGAAACATGGCCACCTTGAGAAAAATGTTGCAGAAGAAACTTAACCACAGAAATTGATAAAAAGTATCATTAAATGGAAGGGACAGACTCTCAAATAGAACATGCAGTATTAGTCCTTTAAAATATATAATTATATGTGAATGCATTAAATATGTACATATATATGACTCTATAAACATGCATTTAAAAAGACAAAGTATATTTAATGTCTAAGGAAGTTATCTCCTGGTGGTAGACTAGATTGAGAAGTAATTATTGTACTTTTAACATTTTTACAATGATCACTTATTATTCTTTGATGAGACAATGATAACCAGCTCAAGCTGAGGTGTAGCTCCAAGTAGAAATCACAAGTTGAGGTATCTTGTGAACTATTTTCCTTGGGCCTAACAGAGAAACAGTGCTGATAAAAATCTTTCCAGAGTCTCAAAAACCCATCTATTGTGACAGGAAGGTCACAGAATGCCCAATTATTATAAATCTTTTCAGGAGAGGTGAGACCCTGAGGTGTAGCTGTCAGAGTAGATAATAATATGCAATTACAGGAGTTAAAAAATGTGTTTCCTCTGACCTCAAGGAAATGGGAGGAGAAGAAAAAGTAGTCATAGCCAATATTTTTCATCAAATCACAACCTTGAGAAAATTTTAAATATCAAAAATGCTGTTATTCAATGTACAGAAATACATGACAAATTTTAGATGAAGCAGGGTCTTTGATAAACTCACAATTCCAGAGCTAAAGAACAACTTCAAAAGCAATGAAACTCAATGGACTACTATTAAATAATAAACCTGGGCATAAAACCCACATCTTTGGATTACAAACCCAATCCTATTTCTATTCTACCACTCTTCCTTTTAAGGGTAACACAGAGCCAAAAAGACTTTCTAGTTATGGTCCCTGTCATGTTATTAATGTTCACTTTGGCAAAGATAGTTCCAGTCTGTGAGTTTCCTTTCCTCATCAGTGAAATGATGACCAGATCTACATGATTTCCATCAGTTTCTCAGCTCCAAAAGTCCATGATTCTATGGCAAAGAAAAGACATTTGCTGGGGTCCCAGGCTGCTCCTTTGTGCACCACATAACCTACTTCAGGAGACTCGCCTATACCTCTTATTCCACTCTATTGAAATAATTGCCAGCTTTGGGGCAGGTGTTGTGGAGCAGAAGGGTAGGCCACCACTTGGAATGCCCACATCTCATATCTGAGGGCCTGGGATCAGGTCCCTTCTCCACTGCTGATCCAGCTTCCCGCTAATGAGCCTGGGAGACAGCATGTGATGGCTCCAGTTCTTGGGTTTCTGTTACCCATGTGGGAGACCCGGATTGGGTTTCTGACCCCTGGCTTTGGCCTGGCCCAGCCCTGGCTATTGTGGGCATTTAGGAAGTAAATCAGTGTACAGGAGATCTCTCTGTCTCTGTCTGTGTCCCTCTCAAATCAATAAAGATGAACAAATTAACCTTAAAAAATGAGAGTACTAGTCTACAGACTTATAGGTGAGCACAGTTGCCAAAGTAAGGTTCCCCTCATTCTCTGATGAGACAAAAATGATAGCCACATGTAGTGATGAAGAATTATAATCTCAGGATGCTCATGCATCATTTTAGTGAAACGTACTCTGCTTACTGGGACAGGTGTCACTATAGTGCAGGGAAATCTGTGACTACAAGATAACAATAGCATTCTCTAAGCTCGTGTCTCATTGACCTTGGGACAGTAAGATCATGGCAAGAGTGTGAAAAAGGATAGTGGACCACAGACAATATGAATCAAGAAGTCACCAAACAACACTGGACAAAACCCACATCCAAGATAGTCTATGTAAATTATACTTATAGTTATATAAGGAAAGGTTAGAAGAGTAATATGAGTCAAGGAGAAATTCATGTCAAAATGAAAGCAAATACATGGAGGAAGGAGATAAATGGTAATTACTTGATAATGCTTGATCTAAACAAAATTAAATATTTGCTGTCCAATTGCTTTCTCCCTCCATGACTAACTACCTTTGTATATTAATGTACCTGTCAACTCATTCTGTTTATCTCAAGATTGACATTTAGCATGTCAGGAAGGAATAGGGAAATAAACAGACATTATCACTGAACAATGAAAGAAAGAGAGACTTTCACATGCCTTGACTAAAAGTATGTCATTAAATCTTCTATATAATTAAAAAACAAATCAATAATGGCAATATTCCCTCAGAAATTTTGCCAATTTCACTCATAAATCATAATATTAAATTCTTCCCTCAAGACATTGTCACATATGAACTCTTATCCACACACAAAGAATGATACATTAAAAACAGGAGCTTGTTTTAATTAGTACACAAAGATCCATTGAAAACATAAAGACATATCAACAAAATGCTACAGTGTGGATAACAAAGCCATTGCCTAAAAATGTTAAAGGCAAGATTAAGATCTCTATTAAAAAGACATCCATAAAGCAATCAGTGGAGAGAATGAGATGTCACAGAATCATGAATGTTTAATGAGAAGGCTGATAAGCTATTCTCAGAGAACACAGACAATTTAAAGAGCAAAATACATAATCCCAAAGAGCAGAGCATGTTACCAACCCATTACAATCACAGTAGATGCTAACATCAGGGAAGAAATAGGCAACCCTGGATAGAAGAGATTTAAGAAAATTTGATAATAGAGCTTAGCCATCGTATTTGAAGATCCCCAGACATTGAGCTAATTCTGCTCTCCAGAAGTTGTAATGAAGGCTCTTAGCTTTCACTCTGAAGTTGAGATCTTAGAGGGGGACCATTTAGCAGACAACCTTGTTCTGCATTGAGCCATGAACACTCAGGTTAAAAAAAATGAAAACAGCTTTGTGAGGAGTTCCTTACTAGTTAATTAGAATAATAATGAAATAAATCACAGCTGCAGCTTCATTAGGCTATCACAGTGTGGTCTGAAATGCTTTATATATGCTCTGTCATTAATCTTCTCAAGTCTCTGTGTGGTGTTATTATCCATCTCATTTTACAGTAAGGAAACTGAAGCACAGAGAAGCTATGTTATTTATCCAAGGTCACACAGTAGGCATGTAACCAAGTTTACAACCTAGGAAGTTTGTTCCAGGTTGCAATCTCAAGCATGGCCTAAAACCACTACTTACCACCCTCAGCTTCTTTTCCCCCTACTACATGCTATAGCACAGACAAAGGGCTGTGTGCTGGGCTGGAAATGGTACAAGATGAGGAGTTCAGTGATGCGGATTCCAGGCAGATTCCACCAAAGATGTGTGGTCCTTGGGTACCTCATTCTACTTCCTGGGCGTTAGATTCTCCACCTGCACTAATAGTGGTGTAGACTGGATAACATTAAATATTATCGCTGCCCAGCACTGACGGAGGTGCATAAGTCTGTATTTCTACTTTAATTTTGTCTTAATGAAGTCTTGTATAGCCCAAACTACTTCCTTTCCTCAAAACTCCAATCTAATTATCCCCTTGACTTCTCCATTTGATGTCTAACATGTACATGAAATAAAACAGGTATGAGATCAAATTCTGCCTTTCCCAAACCCTACCCAGATGCCCTGATCCCACCGTGGTCTTACCCTCCCCTACCAGTTGCTCTGGCTCCAAACCTTGATTTCTTTCTTTCATCACACTGTATACCCAGTCCTTCAGCAAATGCCTAGGATAAGTTTTTCAGCGTATCTCCCAAATTAAACCAGCTCACACTCCCACAACTACCCACCCAACAAGGACAAGTCCCGTCACCTAAGCACTCCATCTCTCCCATGGACTTTATTTCAACAGCCTCTGTTTTCCCCCCACTGAAGCCCCAGGACTTCTCTCTACCCATGCTTTGTAGGGCAAAGCCATTGTGTTTGTCATCTACTCAGAATTTCACTCAGAAGGAAAAAACATCATTTGCACATCTTGCAAAGACCCAGCTTCTTTGGTTGCTGAGCCCAGCCCCCGCTCCCCCACACCTCTACTCTACAGAGCTGGGCTCCAGTCACTCTCCCCTTGTTTACTGCCCTGGGCATTCTGACTTCCGTGGTTCTTCAGTCTCACAAGCACATTCTCTCTTCTTATTTTTGTGTCTGCCTCTGTTAAAACCAGTCTGTCCTCAGACATCCGGGTGACACGTCCTCTCACTTTCTTTAAGGCTCCAGCTTAAACATCTGCTTACTACAAAGGCCTGACCATCATACAAAAGCAACACTCTCTCACTGAAAAGCCCCATCCCCTTGTCCTAATTCATCTTCGTGGCACTCACTAAGCCCCCATGCCCCTCACCATCATCCCTCATTAAAATGCCAGCTCTATGAAACTAGGGAATTATTCACTGCTGGGAACCCACAGCCTCCAATAGCATCTGGTACATACATGATCAAATCAGCAAATAATTATCACAATGTGTTAAAAAGATCATTTGCCACCAAATGCTCCTGGGCACAGGACAAAGATCAAGACTTTTTATCTAACACATTTAAAATTCAGCACTCGCCTGAAAGATAATAATTGCTTGATACTATTTATCCAACAAATGAGGGCATTTATTCCCCTGAAACATACTAATTCCTTTCTAGAACTGGTTAGGAACTATGTCTCTAAATCTGATTGGTGAAAGCACACCATTATGTCCAAGAGACAACTGTTGACTGAAAAACCCCTAGCGGGCATCAAAAGAAAAGTCATGGCACAGGCTACCACTTAAAAGATGAGAGAATATATGTCAATTGCCATTTGATGAAAACAAACAAACAAAAAAACTACGTTAAAAGTCAAGCCTCACAATGTGAAGTGAAGAAAACGACAGTCATTTTCACAGAGTGGAAGACAAGTTCCCCTTAGCTCCCATGTGTAAGAGCACAGTCACGGCCTGTGGGACTACGCTTACAGAAATCACTGTTCCATACTCCAACCCTTGAGTAACAACAGTACAGAAAAAGCTGTCACCTCAAACATTTGTCTCTTTATTAGATATCCTTGGCATTTACTGAATTCTGGGAGTTCTTACTGGTGCTAACAAAACAAAACAAAACAAAAAGTAGCCATTCTACTTTATGTAAGAGAACATCATAGCCAACTATCAAGTAGATTCCCACAAGTTAAACCACCATCTGTACAACTTGGGAATTAACGAAAGATAGCATTTATTTGGCTACACTGGCTTTGGTGAGCCTCTTCCACACCAGGGTTATCATAAGTGACAAAAACCAGAGATCCAGGGTCACAGTTGTAATGCAGCAGGGTAAACTGTGGTTTGGGACGCCTGCAAATCCAGATCCAACTGGGAAGCAGTATTTGATGGCTCAAGTCTATGGGTCCCTGCCATACACGTGGGAAACCCAAATAGCATTCCTGGCACCTGGCTTCACCTTGACCTTGTCCTGGCTGTTGCAGACTGGGGAATGAACCAGTGAATGGAACATCTCTCTCTTTGCCTTTCAAATAAATAAATTTATTAAAAAAAAAAAGGACCCAAAGTCTGTCTGTCTCATTTGTTCCAGTTTGCATCATTTAAGAAAATTCAATTCAAAGAATATACTTATGAAAACCATATTCTTGTGATAAAAGATAAAGGTCGGTTCTAAAAAATTAAAAACCAAGGTAAAGAGGAACAATCTCCTAAAAAGCTGCCAGATTTAAGAAGAAAAAAAAAAAAGCTTCAGTTGAAGAAATTACACCTACTACTTAAGCTTTCAGCCAAGATGGAGTAACAGAAAATGGATTGAACCTGCTGCCTCCAACAACAAAACACTGGATAAAACATATGAAGCAGTAGTGTTCAAGACAGCAGATTTTATGCACTGAAGGACAATGAGGGTTGAGAGGGAATGCACGTGGGATGAGCTAGAAGCCTGCCCCAGCTTACTGCCCTAAGAGGGTGTCTGGTCCATGCACAGAGCACTGGAGACTACAAATGAGCCCAGAAGACTCTTGGAGCTGGGGAGTTAAGGGCCACTTGGAGCTTACAGTAAGCAGCAGCAGAGAGAGCAGTAAAGAAGAGAAAACTGCACAGAGAATGAACCAGAGATGTGTACAGGGTCTGCCTTACGTATTCAGGAGAATACTGATCAGTGCACATGTGGACAAGGAAAGAAACCCTACAGAACTACTGTAAAGGATTGGAAGGAACAGTATCTGGAACTCACACAGGGCCTGTTCACATGAATCCGACTAGGAAACTTCTTGAGATATTGAGGAAAGAAAGGTTTTTCCTTGGTTATGAGCAAAAAGTAGCCCTAGACCAAATGCTACATTTTTCTAACTAAAAAAAATCTTTTTAAACAGCAAGAGCCAAGAGATCCAATGAGTTTAAATGATGCCAGAAGGAAGGTTAAGCATATTTATTGGAATTCAAAATATCCATCACTCAAAAAAGGTAAAATCTACCAGTATGCAACAAAAAAAATTCCAGAAATATAAATAAGTAGGAAAATATGGTTCTTCATGTGAAGAAAAACCAACCAACTGAAAATGACTCGGAACACATACAGCTGTTAACATTAGCAAAGACACACCAGAATAGGGGCCAGCACTGTGGCTCACTTGGTTAATCCCCCGCCTGCAGCGCTGGCATCCCATATGGGCACCGAGTTCTAGTCCCAGCTGCTCTTCTTCCAGTCCAGCTCTCTTCTGTGGCCTGGGAGGGCAGTGGAGGATGGCCCAAGTGCTTGGGCCCTGCACCCACATGGGAGACCAGGAAGAAGCACCTGGCTCCTGGCTTTGGATTGGTGTAGCTTTGGCCGTGGTGGCCATTTGGGGGGTGAACCAAAGGAAGGAAGACCTTTTTCTCTGTCTCTCTCTCACTGTCTCACTGTATCTGTCAAATGAAAAAAAAAAGACACACCAGAATAGCAATATAACTGTATTCCACATATTCAAGGCTGAGACGTTATGAAGCAGACATTAGAAAGACATAAATTGAATTTCCAGAGATAAAAACCACCAGGTTAGATCAAATAAATAAATAAAACACTATTTGGATTATCAGGTACAGAAAACAAAATAGTGAATTTGGGAGCATAAAAAAAACTATCCAAAATAAAACAGGGAAAAAGTGTTTATTTATTTTGAAAGGCAGAGCAACAGAGAGAAGAAGAGAGCTCTTCCATCAGCTACTTCACTCTCCAAATGGCCACAACAGCCGAGATTGGGCCAGGCCAAAGGCAGAAGCCATGAACTCCATCAGAATCTCCCATTGTGGGTGGCAAGGGTCCAAGCACTTGGGTCATCTGCTACCTTCCCTGGTGCATTAACACAAAGCTAGATCAGAAGTGTAGCAGCTGGGACTTACACCAGCACTCTGATATGGGATCTTGGCAGCTTAATCCACTGAGCCACAGTGTTAGTTCCAGGAAAAAAATTAAAACAAACCAAGCACCAGTGATCTGTGGGACAACATTTACGGGCTTATTATGTATGTGTAACTTTTCCCATGGGAGAAGTAGGAACAAAGTATGCATTTGAAGATAGAACGGCTAAAATTTTTCCAAATTTGAGGACAACATAAAAACCACAGATTCAAGACACTTAAAGAAACCCAGGAACAAGAAAAATGAAGAAAATTAAAGTAGGCGCAACACCACAAAATTAGTTAATATCAACGAGAAAGAAAAATCTTCACACAGAAAGAAAACCATGCAATGAGTACAAAGGAATACAGAAATGAAAGTTTCTTTTTTTTTTTTTATCAAAAGCAATGCAATCAACAATCAACCTCAAAAAATACAGTTCAGAAATATCTTTATGGGAAAAAATCCATCAACTTACAATTCTAGATATAATAAAAATATCTTGTCAGAAACAAAGGTTAAATAAAATATAGAAGACAGGCACTGCCAAGAAAGTTAAAAGAAGTTTGGGCAGATGGAAATACGGATGGACACAAAGGAATAAAGAACACAAGACAGGGGCTGGCGCCGTGGCTCACTTGGTTAATCCTCCACCTGCGGCGCCGGCATTCCATATGGGCGCTGGGTTCTAGTCCTGGTTGCTCCTCTTCCAGTCCAGCTCTCTGCTGTGGCCTGGGAGTGCGGTGGAGGATGGCCCAAGTCCTTGGGACCCTGCACCCACATGGGAGACCAGGAGGAAGCGCCTGGCTCCTGGCTTCGGATCAGCGCAGTGTGCCTGCTGTAGCAGCCATTTGGGGGGGGGGGGGTGGTGGTGAACCAACGGAAGGAAGGCCTCTCTCTCTGTCTCTCTCTCTCACTGTCTAACTCTGCCTGTCAAAAAAATTTTTTTAAACTGCTGTTATTTAAATCACCTTAAAAGGCAACTGACTTTTTAATCAAAATAAGAATAGTGCTTGCTGTAGTTCATAATACACATATACACATATAAATAAAATATATAATATACAGAGGCCCAGAGGGAAGAAATGTAAGAATAACATTTTAACATTATTATACTACATGTGAGATGCTATAATATCACTTGAAAGTAAGCTATGACAAGCTAAAGATACATACAAATCTAATTATAAATGTTATTATTTACAAAGCTAACAGAGAAGATAAAAATCACCACAAGAAAAAATTACCCTAAAGGAGACAGAAAGAGGAAAAACAAACAAACAAAAAAGAAACAAACAGAAAAGATAGCAAGATGATAAATTAATATCTACCCATATCAATGATCACAGTTAATGCAAATGAGTCTACACACCACAATTAAAAGGCAAGGACTGTCATACTGGATTTAGACAGCAAGACTGAACTGTATGCTGTCTACAAGAAAAGTACTTCATGTTAATGCTAACCAAAAGAAAGCTAAATCACCTACATTAATATCACACAAAGTAGATGCAAAATATACCTAATTCATCTCTGTCAAGTCAGATATGTTGGAATGTGGTGCTTATTCTTAAATTTTTATTTATTTATTTTTACTTTATTTGAAAAGCAGAGAGACAGAGAAAGAGATCTTCTATCTTCCAGTTCACTCCCTAAATGGTCAAAACAGCTAGGGCTAGGCCAGGCTGAAGCCAGGACCCTGGAACTGAAACCAGGTCTCTGTGTGGGTGGCAGCATCCAGCTGAGCTGTTACCTGCTCCCTCCCAGGGTGCACATTAGCAGGAAGCTGCATTGATAGTGGAGCCAGAACTTGAATCAGGCACACTGGTATGGGATGTGTGTGTCCCAAGCGGCGACTGAATACTGGACTAATGGCCTATCCCAAGTATGGTGTTTAGAGGCCCAAAGTCTTTACTCTCAAGATTGGCTTCCTCACTATTTACTTTATAACACAAAGCAAGTGACAGAAAGCTTCAGAGCTTCACTTCTTTGCCCACAACAGGTGTACTCAGGAGCTAAGAGAATCTGTCTCAACACCTCGCATGATGGCTGACGCTCAGAACTGGTCGTTTTTCCTCTCCCTTTACTTGTCACTGTGTCTGTTTTAGCTTTCCTTTAAAACAAGAGATACAACCTCACAAATAAAATGTGGTATTTCCCTTCAGAATTTAAAGAGGCCCCTCCTAAAAGACTTTAAAGAGCTATTCACGTCTGGATCAGTCTTGTTTTGTTTAAATCATGAGAGAGGCCTCCAACAGAAGTCAAATAAATGCTTTCCTGAGCCTTGGTGGATGTTGTGCTGCCATCCAATGCTAAGGTCACTGCGTTCATTTCCTGACTGTAAGTGAATGGGCACAAATCAGAACAATTCTAAGAATGGTATTTACTTGTCCAATAACCTTGTCTAGCATGCTGCCTAGTCCACAAACCGGTTCTTGACAACACACACTTTTGGGTACTGGGTTTGAATGTCTTCCAATCACTTCTCGGCCTTTTGGCTAAGATCAAGTGTAGTATCAAGTGAACTGGTCTTCCACATTGTCGAACAATTACTTAGGTAAAAAGACTAAAGGCAGTCATTGATAAGAACAACTTAAAACAGCAGGGCCAACAATATTTTTTAAAACAAAAGCCAAATGTGGGAATTCATTTTGGAGTCATTAACAAGAGGCGAGAACTCTAGCTTCCAACACGTACTTATTCTTTCACTGTTAACTTCCTTCTTAAGAAAAATTACTGAATTCAATTCTGAGTCTTGTTGCTGATTTAAAAGTCTATATATGTTTCCATGATAGTGCAATAAAAAAAACCCTGAAATTTTCCAAGTTTTGAAGCTACAGTGTCTATAGGATGCTTTTGTTTAGCTTAGTATTTAAAAAAAGAAATAAAAATGGCCAACCGATATGTGAAAAAGGTCCAATATCACTAATTATCAAGAAAATGCAAATAAAATGCAATTAGGTATCACTGCACCCTGTCAGAATGGCTATTATAAAAAAGAGAAAAATAAAAAATGTTGTCTAGGATATGGAGACAGTGGAACTCATCTACACTGCTCATGGAAATGTAACTTAGGAAAGCCAATACGGAAAACAGTATAGAGGTTTTCTTAAAAAAAAAAAAAAAAAAAAAAAAAAAAAAAAAAAAAAACTAGAGCTGGCGCTGCAGCTCACCAGGCTAATCCTCTGCCTTGCGGCGCCGGCACACCAGGTTCTAGTCCCGGTCGGGGCACCGGATTCTGTCCTGGTTGCCCCTCTTCCAGGCCAGCTCT
This sequence comes from Oryctolagus cuniculus, assembly GCF_051225735.1. Lineage (NCBI taxonomy): Eukaryota > Metazoa > Chordata > Mammalia > Lagomorpha > Leporidae > Oryctolagus > Oryctolagus cuniculus. The sequence goes on along the minus strand of NC_142869.1, from coordinate 131,466,042 downwards.
CTGCTGTGGCCCGGGAGTGCAGTGGAGGATGGCCCAAGTGCTTGGGCCCTGCACCCCATGGGAGACCAGGAGAAGCACCTGGCTCCTGGCTTTGGTTCAGCGCGGTGCGCCGGCCGCAGCACGCCGGCCGCGGCGGCCATTGGAGGGTGAACCAATGGCAAAAGGAAGACTTTTCTCTCTGTCTCTCTCACTTTCTACTCTGCCTGTCAAAAAACAAAACAAAACAAAACAAAAACTAGAAACAGAACTGCCACTTGATCCAATAATCTCACTACTGAATATGGATATGTATGTGTGTGTATACACACAAACACACACACACAATGGTTTCCTGTCATACATATGTCATATATCATATATATATGACAGGAAATCACTGTATCAAAAAGATACCAGCCATACCATGTGTATTCCAGCACTGTCTGTAGGAGCCAAGATACAGAATTAACCAAGGTGTCCATTATCAGACGAATGCATAATGAAAATACGGAGTACATACAAGGTGGAATACAATTCAGTCATAAAAAGGAATGAAATGCTGTCATTTGCAGTGAAATAAACTATACATAGAAAAGAAAATATCACACATTGTTCATCATATGCAGAAATGAAAAAGCTCTCTATGAACACAGATGAGTAATGACTAGAGGCAGGGCTAGGCAGAGGGGAACAGAGACAGCTTGGGTAACAGGCACCAAACCAAGCTCTGTTGAAGGAGAAAGATCCTAGTGCCACACAGCACAGTGGAATGACTGCAGTTCACAATAACCTAGTATGCATTTTATGAGCAAATAAAAAAAGAAGCTCCACAGCCACAAACATAAAGTAGTAAAAGAAGGGCAAATGTTGAGTACCCTGATTTGATCAATACACATTATATACATGTATTGAAATGCTGCATGGTAGTCCATAAACATGTGCAGTTAATAGTAATTAAAAAAAGGTGAAAAGTAATTTCCGATGATGGTTCCATACAGAGAAATCTGTGACCTGTGAAGATCCTTTGTGATCTGGCAATATAGACTACTGGGTACACAGCTCTAAGAGTAAGATATATCCATTGCCCACAACTAAGAAAAAAAAGTAAACAAATAAATAAGAAAATATGAAGCATACATATATATTAATAGTATCTGAAAAACTTTACTATCTGAACAATACAGTTCTCTGCTGTACTTTTCTTACAGATAGAATAATGAATGAAATATTAGAAAATAAGGTGTTACTTTCTAAGATTTAGAAAATAAGGGCAAAGAAAAGAGCAAAATTATGATGGATGGGAGTTATCAAGAAAGGTTTCTTTCCTGGTTGAATTACAAATTCATCCTAATGGGGTGAAGGTAAAAAATTAGGAATTAAGAATTCATCCTAGGGGCTAGTGCTGTGGCATAGTGGGTAAAGGCTACTGCCTGTAGTGCTGGCGTCCCATATGGCTGCCAGTTCACGTCCCTGTTGCTCCACTTCTGATCCAGCTCCCTACTGATGCACCTGGGAAAGTATCCTATGATGGCCCAAGTCCATGGGCCCCTGTATCCACTTGGGAGATCTGAAAGAAGATCCTGGCTCCTGGCTTCAGGTTGGTCCAGTCTGGCCACTGCAGCCATTTGGTGAGTGAATAAGTGGATAGAAGATCTTTCTTTTTCTCTCTCTCTTTCACTCTCCACATGTGTAACTCTGACTATCAAATAAATGAATAAATGTTAAAAAAAAAAAGTTTATCCCAATGGGGGTGTTTGGTTAAAAAAAAAACTCTCAGAGAGGATGGGTAGAATAGGACTTTTCAACCGCAGGGTTTATTAATATTATTAATATTTATTTATTTATTATAGTATTATCTATTTATTTCTATTATTAATATGATTGGGGATATGTTTAGAGGCACCAGATTACAAAAGGTGTTAAAATGTCTGCATAAACAGTTATATTTTTAAATGGAGAACTGCCAATGATATGAAATTAAAGTCTTTTTAATGACTTATTTTATTGAAGAGGAACAAGAAGATAGCAGAAAATGTGTGTGTTTACCACCTTCTAATGCTGATTTTTTTTTTTTTTTTGACAGGCAGAGTGGAAAGTGAGAGAGAGAGACAGAGAGAAAGGTCTTCCTTTTGCCATTGGTTTACCCTCCAATGGCCGCCGCGGCCGGCGTGCTGCGGCCGGCGCACCGCGCTGATCCGAAGCCAGGAGCCAGGTGCTTCTCCTGGTCTCCCATGGGGTGCAGGGCCCAAGCACTTGGGCCATCCTCCACTGCACTCCCGGGCCACAGCAGAGAGCTGGCCTGGAAGAGGGGCAACCAGGACAGAATCCGGCACCCCGACTGGGGCTAGAACCCGGTGTGCCGGCGCCGCAAGGCGGAGGATTAGCCTAGTGAGCCGCGGTGCCGGCCTTTAATGCTGATTTATGAAGTAACAAAACTAAAAAGTATTACAATTGATCCATTACTAGGTCACAAAAATATTAGAGAAAAGGATGAAATTTTCTAATAGTCAAAAACTTAATTTGCTCTTGGCTGCAAATATTTTTACAATAAACACTTGGGATTATGAAGGAAAGAACCTTTGGAACTGTTCAAGTGATACTACATTATTACATGAGATGATTTTATATTGCAATGAAAAAAAATTCTGGTATTTTTAGAAAAGAAAAAAAAGTACTCTTAAATATTCCCAAGGGTATTTTATTGCTCAGAAATCTTACTTTTAATTAAACCTTTAAAAGATCTAACTAAATAACTCGACAGATATCTATGTTTATAGATTTGTATCTATCCTCATACATATTTGTATAGTTATACGCTTAGCTAGACATATATTTTTAAATATTATTTCTTGCTTTACCTTCTCTCTCTCTCTTTGGGCATATAATATATTATAGATCTCTCAGGCTGCATTTCTTTGAAATTCATTATAAAGTTGTGCTATTTCAGTGAAGGATCCTTAGGCCTTTGCTGGGTCAGACATGTTTCAACTTATCCATTCACCATCTGCATCTTTATGTTCTATTGTAATGCCCTAGGAGCTACAAAGCAGAAAGCTCTGCTGCTTCCCACTCACCCACCCGCAGTAATGCTGTTTCCTCCTGTACAAGCAGCTGGGCTGGTACAGCCACCCACTCCCACCTCCTCACTTTGATTTGTTCCTGTATTTATTTCACACTCGTTGTCTCCAATGTTATTATTAAGCCCTTAATTCTTCCTCCCAACATTCTCATTTCACAGGTTTACAATCCAAGGCCCAAGGAAATTTGCATAATTTATATCAATTATAAACTCAGTCTGTTTCAAAAATCAAGTGCCAGAACACACCCGTATGATTCCAATTTCAAGTTCTACTTCTTTTATAAAAAAAAAAATCTAATTATTTCAATGGCAGAAAAAGAGGGACAGACAGACAGAGCTCCCATCTGCTGATTCTCCAAATGCCCACAAGGGCTGAGATTGGGCCAGACTGAAGCCAGGAGATAGGAACTTAATTCAGGTTTCCCATGTAGGTGGCAGGGAACCAACTACTTGAGCTATCACTTGCTGCCTCCAGGGGGCTGCAATGGCAGAAGGCTGAAATCTGGAGCAGAGCCAGGATTCGAACCCAGGCACTCTGATACAGGATGATGAGCGACCTGACCCTCAGCTTGCACCCTAGACCAAATGCCTGCCCCTAGTTCTCCATTTTAATTCACCATACTATCAGGAGTTAAAAAACTAAGTGGCGAGTCAGCTAAATGCTGCATTTCCCCCAACTCAGTGTTTATTCTTTTCAATTATTGTTATTTCAAAGAATTCATATAAGTTCCTATAATATGACTTAATTCTGTTAACTGTTCAAAGCCTGGAACTAATAAAAGCACTAATGCTTACCATTCAGCCATAATTCAGGAAAGACAAGAGCAGACATAAACCTTACTAATTATAGTACAATATTTGACCACTGCCAAGACCCTGGAGAGCTATTTATAATCTGCTCCTCAGATCAGGTTCAAGGGTTTTAAGTTCAAGGCAAGGACAAGCAAGGTGCCACAAACAGAAGTTTCGGCTGTAGACCATGCCACAAACATAAACACAAGGCAAGTAAAAAAACACCCTTGTTCCCCACATTTTTAAATGCATAGAGCATATGCCTATTTTTAAAAGGATTTTTCTGTAAGAAACAAAATCATTCCACTCACTTTCTCCTACTCTGATCATATTTCTCAAAAGTCCAAGTGAAGTTACCCTGAACCCTCTCGTGATGGAAAATACCACTAACTCTAAAACCCCAACAAGGCACCATCCAGTGTAATTACAAAGAGTTACAAAGCATAATAATCATAAAGAAGGGGCTTTTTCCAAACACATGGGAATACTCAACTTGGAAGACAAAACATGAGGTTGGGCACTTTATTTATTTATTTTTATATATATTTAAAAGGCAGCGAGAAAATAAGAGGAAGAGAGATCTTCCATCAGCTGGTCCACTCCCTAGATACCCACAAAGCCAGGACTGGGCCAGGCTGAAATCAAGAGCCTAGAACTTCATCCGAATCTTCCACGTAGGTGGCAGGGACCCAAATCCGTGCAACATCACCTGCTACTTCCCAGTGTGTGTATTAGCAGGAAGCTGGGTCAGAGAAGCAGAGCAGGAAGGGGAACATGGCAGTCTGATATGGAATGTGGGTGTTCAAAGTGGCATCTTAACAGCTGCCCCAAGCTCGCCCAGAACATGAGGTTTTATTTGGATAGTTTATTTAAAATTGTCTCCCTTTCCCACTCAATGGTATGCATGGAATTACTAGCCTCTGCAAAAGCTGTTTTGTCTACCAGCAACTGTGGAAGAACAATCCAAGGAAAGGCACTGAGGTCATTGTCATCATCACAGTCTGAGCCAACCAGTTGGGCTGAAACCTGACCCAAGCACACAGGTAAGGAGTGCAGAAGTGCAAACTGCCGAAAGGACATGGGAGCTGCTCTTGGAAGAATGGATGCCAGTTGGGGGAGAGGCCAACCAACGTCAAGGAGGTCATCTATGAGTTTCTCCAGCTCCCAATGTGTGAAGCCATCGAGTATTTCTGATGGGCCACTCCTCTGAGGAAGGCAGGAGCTAAATAATGAGTTCAGGGATTCAAAGCAGTGAGGTACATGTAATGAGTACCCCACTTCAGAACTGGGTCACAACATAATGCCTTGCTCAGCAACAATGGGCTTGTGCCTGCAAAACTGTACATTCCTCGCATAAAAGCTATTTAATACTGCTGTCCAACTTCAACAATGACAAGAGCTATCATTATATACCTTTGTAAGTTGCCATTCTCCAAACCACAACTGACCTCAAGTTCCAGAGTAAAGAACCTCTCTTCTCCCAGTAATCCCAGCAGTAAAACCCCAAAGTTGTTGCCAAAAACAACACAAAAACCATGATTACATTAAGTGACTTCCAATTCAGAATCAGAGAGCTCTGATGTTTCTCTTTTCTGAAGTAGGAATTACTGACCAAGAAAATTCTACAAAACAATGAATGACAATTCTGTATTTTCCAGTTTTTGTGGGGGAAAAAAGATTTTTTAACAATGCTGGATTTATTAGCTTCTGCCCTCAAAGCCTTTTAATTAATCATAAGTACTCATTGACTTTTGAATTACCTTATTTTACATTTATTTAGAAAATACTTGAGGTTAACTTATGACCAACAAAAGGGAATATATTTTCAAAGTCTTGGCTCATATTCCAAAAGTGATTAAGGTAATTTAAGACATCTAATACAGGAAGTTAAGGTAAATTTAACTTGTTATTTTATTTACTTATTTTTACTTGAAAAGGAGAGTATGAGAGGGAAGGAGAGAGAGAGAGAGAGAGAGAGAGAGAGAGACAGAGACAGAGACAGAGAGAGACTAATTGATTGATCCACTGGTACACTCCCCAAATGCCCACAACAGCCAGGGCTGGGACAGGTGGAAGCCAGGAGCCCAGAACTTTATCCAGGTTTCTGTTGAGCCATCATCTGCTGCTTCCCAGGTACATTAGCAGGAAACTAGATCAGAAGCAGAGGAGCAAGGGCTCAAATCATCACCCCCGTATGGAATACAGGTATCCCAAGCAGCAGCTTAATCACCTGTGCCTTAACACTCAACCTTCATTTCAAAAGCAAATATAAAATAAAGAAATACAAAGCAAAAGAAAATAAAAGGATGAAAGTAAACTGAAACTGGGAGTGGGCCTATCATCCTAAATATATTCCATGTGTTCCTGAACAGTGCAAAAGATCAAACAGAGAATTGGCTTAAAACTTTCCTTAAAGAAAGGTTAAAAGGAAAAGGTGATCATTGGCAAGAACATCGGGGTCCCTAAGATGAAAGCATAACAGTACTTGATATTAACTTCAAGGGACAGCTTTCCCTCCTACCTTGCATCAAACTGCTCTGCCAGCTTGGCCTGGAAAGGGAGCTAAGTGGCTGTTGTTAAAGTGATAAGGCAGGTGAGAGCACCTGAGATTTCAGCTCCTCAGTCCCCTTTTAAGAGAATCTACTTTGTTTACTTTTTCCATAACTGACATTTCCATTATAACATTTGGAGAAAAGTGTTACGGAGCCTTGCTTTAAACAATAAATCAACAAGGGCTGATAGAGTCAGGACCACAAGCGCCACTGAAGCAATGGAGAATATGAGAATTTCTCCGTACAATAAATAAGTATATAATTAAGTACATCCATGCATCTAATGACAGGAATATGTTCTGGGAAATAGGTGGTCAAGGGATTTCATCATTCTGCAGATATCATAGTATACTCATAAAGTAAGACTATCATCCTACACGTGGTTCATTTTTAACCTGACATGTCATTAGGTGATAGGTGATTATATGTATATGTTATATATTAAAAATACGTACCATATAACAGCAAATAAATGACACATAGCTAAAAACCTAAAATGTTAAAACCACATGAAATACATTAAAAATGAACTAGGCAATGTTAATGCTTATTATCTGAACTCTCACTGGTGCATTCCCTACACCACAGAGAAATGGAACTGTGAAACATTTGGTGAGAATCCTACCCTCAGGGCAGGACTCACACTCAATTCTTCACTTTCTGCATATTGTCACTTTCTGCATGTTGTCAAGTAGATTTACAAACAAGATTATACTGTTTCATTGATGGGCAGATGCTTTTAAGAGATCCCAGTCAAGAAAACCAGGATTAAGGATAGAGCTAATGATGTTAAGCACATCCAAACAAAAACTGTTAGAACTGACACTTCTGTGGTTAAAAGGGGTGACAAAAATAAGTGTACACACATGCTTGAAATAATCAAGAAAACTATTGGAAACATTACTTATCATTATCATTGATAATGAATTGAGTCCTAACTATAACTTATTATTAAAAGAAAATACTAAAATAAGTTACTTAGATTAAAATTCAGCAGGTTTTATTCCTTAAAATGGTTGCAATTAATTGCACATAAATTATAATAACAATGAGGAGAAAGATAATGAACTAGTTGGAAGCGAACCTTCAAATCCCTGTATCATAAAGAATTAAGCTAAGGTTTAAAATAATAAACCATATTGTGCTCACTAAAAATGTAAGATTATATTATATGATTAAAAGGTTTATACCCTTAATAAAAATAAATGATAGTATATTTCAGCTTTATTTTATGCCATAGAAATGTCTATTTTTAAATGCTTTATCATTTGCAGAATAAAAGTATGTAATACATGGATATAAACTGTTAACAGAAAAGATATATGAGGAATTGAACTCAAAATTTTTTTTACCAATGGAGTTTCACTAATATAGAAGACACCATAAGAATTGTATAAAGTAAGAATATTGGGGAAATACTTGAATGGGTACTTGGCAAGAAGGATTTATAGTAGCAATGACAGTGCCTTATCTTTACTTTTTCCCACTCTGCTTTTTTTATCCCTCTGTCTTTAGCATTACCATGGAAAATGTGCTTTCATAACATACATAGTTGAGGTAATTATTTGTTTTAATAAATCATTAAAATTTCTGTTATAAGGAATAGCAAGCATTGCCTCCTCTACTCTAGATGGTTCTAAAAGCAATATGAAGTGATGAAATAATAGAACATGCCTAAATTATTTTCTTAATATGAATTACCTTAGCATAATTCACATTAAATTTAATTTGTGACCTTTCAGCTAAACCATGCTGCTTAATGAGAATCTCTAGTATGTCTTTTCAGCTCTTTCAAATGCTTACTCTCCTGCATGGGGCTTCCATAGAGTAAATTTGTCACCTGCTCCCTGTTTTATTAACCCAATCATGGACGCATTAAATATTGAGTCCCTTGAGCAAAGGGCTCATGTAGCCAATCCTCAGAGCTTTAATTTGGCAAGAGTCTTGACTATGGGTTCATTTGCTGTCTCACTGGGGTTGTGGACAGATAATGAATAAGAAGACAATGAAATAAGAAAGAGAGAAAAAGAAGAACGGAGCAGGGGAATCTGGGAGCAGGTTCTCTGAGTACACACCAGCAGGGATCAAAGTCTATTTCCTCTTCCTCCTTTTGTGGCCCTAGGGATCACACATCCTGGGGACTGGAGAAGGAAGAAAGGGAGCTACGGTGCACAGAGGGACAAGCTCTTGCCAAGACAGCCAAAGCTCTGGAGAAGCTGATTCAGTGAAAGGAAATTCTACTGTTAGTGATATGGTGTAACTAGGCAGTTGGTTAAAGTTTAGGTGAGCTGGAATTCTTTTACCCCTGCAAAGTAATGTTTCTCTCTTTAACTGTCAGCTTGATATGCCCACCTTCCCAGAATGCACCTGTCTCATCCAGGACCACAGCACGTGCTAAGATCCCACATCATTTGTATATCCAATCCGGGTGCCACCTGCTACCTCATAAAAGAGAATGAGAGTGGGAAAGAGGTCTCTTTCCCTCAGTGGCCATGCTTAGAGGTACCATACTCTTTTTCTCTTTCTCTCTTTCATGGGCAGCCTTCATAGGATGGGCATATCTCTGTGTGGGGTAGCCGACATTTGCATGTGAATGCTCTCATTGTTATGTAAGTCGTGTTCCTATCTGCCTGTATTACTAGTCTCTGCTTAGAATTCTCATCTCTGTGGGAGGCAAGAGTCTGGGGTAGGAATTTAAACACCATCATGATGTGAGCATGTTAATTTTTACTCCAAGTTCTTGCCTCACACAGAGATGAGAATTCTAAGTGGAGGCACTGTATGGATAGGATTTATTTAATGATTTAATGGTGAGGCAGAAAATACACATTCACAGGTGAATGTGGGCCATCCCACAGAGAGTAACACAGGTCATGAGTGGGTCAGAGAGAGAGAGATGCCATAGTCTGTGGTGAAAAAAGAACTCTCCCCTGTCCTCAGCCCCTTTTATGAGGTAGGAGGTGGCACCTTAACCGGACAAATGGGGTGAGGTGTTAGCATGTGCCCTTTCCTGGATGAGACAGGTGTATCCTGGGAATGTGGGCATATCAAGCCGACAGTTAAAGGAATAAACATTACTTAGCAGAGTTGTAAGAAGTCCAGCTCACCTAAACTGTAACTGCCCGGCTACACCATGTTATTAGGATGTCTGGGGTTTCCCAGTCTGACCTGGCCTGAAGTTCAGAAGACTCAGGAGGACAATTTTGTTTCACCCACTCAGAACACCCAAAAGCAAATGAAACCATGATAACACCTTTAAACACATGCCACAGCTTCACATTCATAAAATTACATTTCAGCATTTGTGAAATGGGTGAATATGAAATTATCATGGCAGAATTTAGAAACCTACACACCTTTCACCTGTCAAATCAAGTTGTGATGATAATAATTCTATGTTTTTTCTTTTTAATAGAAAAGTGATATACAATTATTTTACCAATTCACGATATGATAGCATTAAAGACAATTCTAAGTATACAGCCCTGACTACGCATTCCTATCTCCTCAAAGAAGGTTCTCCAGGGAATCAACAAGGATAGTTAACTAATGCAATAATCATTCAATTAATATAAAAGCTGTTTCAGGATTTTAGATGAACACTACCAAAGGGGGGAAAAAACAGATTACAGCCTTGGATCGTGGAAGTTGAGAAGTAGTTATAGAGCTATAATCCCAATAGCTTTGTCTAAGACTTTAAGAAACCTTCTTTTTCAGATAGCGTATACTAACCACTCACAACTACTGCTCTCAAAGTCTATACTTTCTCAGAACAATAAAGAAGATGATTCACTTAGGAGGCAATAAAAAATGTTATTGCAACTTTAGAGAAATGTTTAAGAGAAAAACTTAGAAAACATTGGTATATAGAAAGAAGTAGGATAATTTTATAAAAGATTTATTTATTTATTTTGAAAGACAAAGTCAAAGAGAAAAAGGTGGACAAGACAGAGAGATCTTCCATCTGCTGGTTCACTCCCTAGATGGCCTCAATGGCCAGGGCTCTCCTAGGCTGAAGCTGGGAGCTTCATCTAGGTCTCCCACGTGGGTGCCATGGGCCCAAACACTTGGGTCATCCTCTGCTGCTTTTCCCAGGCCATTAACAGGGTCCTGGATCAGAAGTGGAGCAGCCAGGACATGACCCGGGGCCCATATGAGATTCCAGCATCACAGGTGGCAATTTAACCCACTACACCACAATGCTGGCCCCGTAAGATCATTTCCAAGGTGCTCACTAGGAGGATCACGACATTCTGTTCAGGAACTGCACATGCGTGACATCATGTCCATGGGACATGCTTTACAGACAGGCACCGCACACTCCATGAGGGGCTGCTAGTGTGTATGGAGAGCCAGGTACACTTCCAAGCTCTTGAAGAAATAAGAACAGATGATTGATTTTTTAAGCCATATAAAGGTCAAAAAGCAAAATCTAGTAAGAAAGGAAGGGCTTGAGTTCATTAGTTTAGGGATATGCAAATCAAAACTACAATAAGAACTCAACCATCTCACACATATTAAGATGACAACTATCAAAAATAACCCAGAAAATATCTCTTTGGGGAGGATATGGGAAAATCAGAACTTTAGTGCACTGTTGGTAGGGAAGTAAAATGTACAAATTAATATAGAAAAGAGTATGGTGGTTCCTCAAAAAGTTAAAAATAACACTATTATATGACCCGGCAATTCTATTTTTGGTTAAATACTGAAAAGAATTGAAAGCAAAGTTTCAAAGAGCCACGTGGACATGCATACTCATAGAAGCATTATTCATAGTAGTTAAAACATGCAAGGGGCCAGCATTGTGGGGGTATGTGGGGGTACCACCTGCAATACAAGCATCCCATGGGGGTGCTGGTTTGGGTCCCAGCTGCTCCAGCTCCCTACTGGTGCACCTGGGAGGGCAGTGGAGAATGGTCCAGGTGCTTGGAACCCTACACCTATGTAGGAGACCCAGACGAAGCTCCTGGCTCCCAACTTCAGCCTGACCCAGCCCTGGTGGCTGCGGCCATTTCAGGAGTCAATCAGGATGGGTGATCTCTCTCCCTCTCTCTCTCTTTCTCTGTGTGACTCTGTCTTTCAAATAAATAAAATGAATCTTTAGAAAGAAATAAGATATAAAACATGGAAGCAACTCAAGTGACCAGTGACACAGGAATGGGTAAGCAAATGTGGCATATACCTATAATGGGATATTATTTGGCCTGAAAAAGGAGGGAAATTCTGGCACATGCAACAACATGAAGAAACCTTGAGAACATTCTGCTAAGTGAATGAGCCAGTAACAAGAAGTCAAATACTATACAATTCCTTTTATATGAAGCACTTAATCAAAACCATACAGAGAAAAAGTACAATGGTGGAATTAGGGGCTCTGGGTAGGGCTCAATGTAGTCTTATTTTCTAATGGATACAGAGTTTCAGACTTGCAAGATGAAAAGAGTTTCGTGGTGGATGCTGGTGATTTTTCCACAGCATTATAAATGCACTTACTGTCACTGAAATGTACACTTATAAATGCATCAGATGTTAAATTTTACATTACGTGTATTTTACTATAATAAAAAATTACAAAAAAAGATTTCTCTGAGATACTTATTAATTTGTCACATCCTACTTTATCACCTTTTCACTTTTTACATTGCATTATTCCACATAGACTAATACGTTCCAATACACAATGGAAAGATAAAGTTTAAAAGTATTCTCAGGGTCAGCATTTGGTTTAGTGGTTAAGACACCAAGTTCCATGTTAGAGTACCTGGATTTATACCCAGCTCCAGCTCCTGAGACCTGCTTCCTGGCAATGCAGCCACAGAGGCAGCAGTGAAAACTCCAATAAGTCAGTTTCTCTCCTCCACATGGAAGACCTGGATAGTATTTCTGGCTCCTGGCTTCATCCCTGGCCCAGCCCTGGCAGTTGTGGAGAGTCAATCAATGGCTTAAGAGCTGGGTGTGTGTCTGTGTGCATGTGGATATATATGATCTGTGTTGCTGTCTCCCAGATAATTTCAAAACAAAACAAAAAAAAACCCAAAAGACAAAAAAAAAAAAACTCGTTCTCTCCTCCCAATCTGTTGGAGCCTTTCCCACAAAGTAATGATGAGCACACATGTGTAAATCAGTAGTTCCAATAATCACCACTTTGGAAGAATCTGAGACTACAGCTCCACATACAGAAGGGACTGCGGCACACACTGTGGAAGACAGCTGCATCCCTACCCAGCTGACCAGCCCAGAGCCCTGGAGAGCTACAGGGGTGGCTTACACGACCAGGCAGTTGCAGCCAAAAGAAGATGGCAGCCACAATGGAAAAGACTGCTCCTGAGTGCCAGGCTCTGGCGGAGGAGGTAGCTACAGAACATACCCCAGGAGCAAGAAGCAAACAAGGCCTCATTCAAGAGAGCTGAGCCATGGGCCTGCTGCACACTGGCCTGTCTGTCACCTGCTTTCTACCATCCTATCCTAACTCCAACACAGAACAAGGATCAGCACACAGCAAAAGCTTTAGAAGCTCTCTCTGGCCACTTCAAAAGAGGCCTTAAAAAAATCCACTAAATATGTCCTTTATAAAGAACTACAAATGTGACATTCATAGCAGCTTTTCCCACATTCTTTTTGTGGAACACTAATATGGGAGGAAGTTAATAATGTTCCTCGCACTAGAAAAGGTGTACATGAGTTTTAAAATGTCAACAGGTTCCTTTGCTGGAGAAGTTCCTAGAAGCTTTGTTATGTTAATCTTCACCAGGAATGTTCCAGAGGGAAATGAAGTGACCATGGTAGTGGTGATGGCAATGATTACTCAATGCTTCAACCGAAGCCACCCCAGCCTTATTTCTTTGTCTTTGTGTGTGTGTGTGTGTGTGTGTGTGTGTGTGTGTTTGTAGAGATTAGCTTTCTGTTAATTTCTAAAAATTTATTTATTTGAAAGGCAGAGAGAAAAAGAGAAACAAAGTGAAAGAGGGAAAAACAAAAATCTCACAGCCACTGTTTCACTCCACAAATACCCACAGTCGAAAGTCCAGAGCTGGGAGCCAGGAACTCAACACAGGTCTCCAAGTACCTGATCTACCCACCACCTGCTGCCCCCCAGAGTGCACATTAACAGGAAGCTGGAACTAGAACTGAAGTTGAGACTCGAACTCAGGCATTCTGATACGGGAAGTGGATGTCCAACCAGCATCTGAATCCCCACACCAAAGGCCCATCCATACAGATATTATCTTATTTAACTGTCATAGTTCTATGCAGTAGGTACAATTATATAGTATAGAGATAAGAAAGTGAGGCTTAGAGATGATGTAGTAGTGCATAAATTTGAACTCAAATCTGACCCAAAATATGTTGACACTCATCAATTCATTTATCCAATAAACAATTTACTTTGTGCAGGATACTCCTAATATGCATTATATCCTAATAAAAACTGACAATTATCACCACTATCTTTCCCTTGGCCAACTGCATAGTTTTGAAAGTGTCAGGTCTACGTGAGTTGAAAGCAATGTACAATGAATAACTTTTCCACTTTCCAAATAAATTCACTTTGTGTAAAGCAGAATGAGGTTTTTTTTTTTTTGTTTTTTGTTTTTTTTTTTTTTTTTTTGGACAGGCAGAGTTAGACAGCGAGAGAGACAGAGAAAGGTCTTCCTTTTTCTGTTGGTTCACCCCTCAAACAGCTGTCATGGCCGGCGCACCGCACCAATCCAAAGCCAGGAGCCAGGTGCTTCCTCTTGGTCTTCCATGCGGGTACAGGGGCCCAAGCACTTAGGCCATCCTCCACTGTACCCCCGGGCCACAGCAGAGAGCTGGACTGGAAGAGGAGCAACTGGGACAGAATCTGGCGCCCCGACTGGGACTACAACCCAGGGTGCTGGCGCCGCAGGCGGAGGATTAGCCTAGTGAGCCGCGGCGCCGGCAAGGCGGAGTGAGTTTCAAAAGAGCAGAAGATTATAAGGCAAGTCACAGAAGTGGGGAGAAGGCAATAAATAATTGCAAGACAATTAATTTTGAAGTAAAAACTTTATATATTGTTCTTTACGAAAATGAAGGCTGTTGTCAACGTTTATACAGGTAGCTAATGCTTCATGTGGCATATATTGAGGGACATATTGCAATGATCATGAAGATGTGCTAACCTGTCTTTATCTCTCTGTATCTCCAATACCCAAAACAGTGATATGTTGAGTGATGGCCAAGATGGACTCTAACCATTCTATCTGCAAGTGCAAGCACAGACAGTACATATTTTATGATTTGTGCTGAGTCCTTCCCGATAGCACAATGGTTTCCTCTGCCTTTACATCATATGACTACTCAGCTGGTACTGTGTATTTACACATGGTTTTCCCACAAAATGATGGAGAAGTTATAAGCAAAAACCTAGTTTTGGTAGAGTCCACTTAAAGACATAAAGCACACAGATTTCCCCAGTTTATAAGACACCACCCTAGGCTAAGATATGTACAATCCTTTTCACTCTGACCCAATCAAAACTGCCTGTCACGGAGATCAGAGCTATGGCTCAAGAGAGCCTTAAGATAAATCCAGGGGATCAAAAATGCTGGGCAGCACTGGGCACACACCAGTCCTTCTTTCCTGGCTTCCATCATCCTCCTGTTATATATGACACAACCACAAAAAAGGAAGAGCGTCCCTATGGGACTCCTAGGACTTCTCCATGTTTCATGTTCCACACAATGTTCTTTGTGTCTTATTTTACACTCTTAAAGATATAACAGATAAGCAATATAGGTAGATATTACTCATATTTTATAATTCTGCCAGGCTAGGGTTGGGAGATGTAAAATGTTAACATAGCTTAAACAAATGGGATGGCAGAGGACATCTGTCAAATGACACTTAAGGGTACCCCAAATCTTTTTTTTCTTAAGACGAAAGGGCTATGTTTGACAGCTCCCCAGGTCATCAATCCTTCCTTCCCAGCTCATCCTTGCAGCAGAAGCACAGCTTTAGGAGATCAAGTTACAGCCATCAGACATGAGATGTGATTTGAAGATAAACTACATGAGAAAACACGCCAGGCCCAAGGCAACTGCTTTGCTGGTGGCGGTGATGGCAGAGATGTGACATATGGGAGTCAGATGTAGCAGCAGCTCTGTGGCTCACAGCAGCAGCATTGTGGCTTGGGGTTGGCGGTGGCAGCAGCTCTCTTGTCAGACTGATCCTGCGGGGGTGGTTCTAGGAAATGTTCATAGAAATCTAGCCTGCAGCATGCGCCTGCATTCTTCCAAAAGTATATATGCCAGCTAATCTCCCGCGATACACCCTGCTTACACCAGCAAGGGCGGATTCTGCTGTCTACATCAAAGAACTCTGGCAGACACAGGACTCTCTAGAAAGGAAAGGTTTTGAAATGGGTGAAGCTCTCAGCCAGCAGAGTAGAAATTTCACCAGCCAGTACCCTACCACTCTCCAATCACTCTGCAGGGACACTGAGCCAGGCTGTTTAGTTGAGGCTTATTTCAATCCACAAACATAATACAGATGCCCCTTCTGGTCCCAGAAATTGTACCTCCTCAAATTTACCTGTTGAAGATTAACCTCTAACATCTCAGAATGTGACCAGATTTGGAGACAGGGCCCTTAAACATGGGATTCAGTTAAAATGAAGCCAGTAGGATGCACCCTAATCCAACCTGACCAGTGTCCTTAGAAGAGGAAGTATGAACTCAAAGAGAGACACTAGAGGCACTGGTGTTCAGAGAGAGGATGCTATGAGGAGAGAGAAGGTAGCAATCTGTAAGCCAATCAGAGACCTCAAGAAACCAAACCTGCTGATAGCTTGAGCTTGAACTTTTGGCCCTAGAACCATGAGAAAGTGAATTTCTGCTGTTTAAGCCTCCCAGTCTATGTTAGTTTGCTATGATAGCCTAAGTAGACAAGTATAGCAGTATATAGAGTAATCAACAGCCATACCATCAGCAGAGTAGGTTCAAGCCAGCATTCTATCAGTTACGTTAGGGGGTGCAGGTGCAGTTTTCAGAAATTCATTAAACCAACTTTGAACTGAACTGTGTACCCTCCCCTCTCTAGGCACATCACAGACAGGTTGCTACCTCGATTCCCGCAACATGCCAGGCTTTTACTCACACCAGGGTATCTGTGGGTGCCCTTCCTCAGCCTGAGGCCACTTTCCCATACTCTCAATACTGTTGCCTCTTTCTCAGCTCGCAAGTCCTGAGACTTTGTGTCTCTCTTTGAGAGGTCATCCCTGACCACTGTATCGGACATTTTTTTCATCAGTACCTTTTCTTCAAATCGTCTACCACAAGTTTAATTATTATTTTTGTTGATTGGTATTTTGCTGTCCAACTAAGTAAAATGTAAACTCCATGAGGGAGAATACCATGTCTATGTTGGACATAAGGGTATTATTAAAGCCTAGCAAAGTGCCTGGTGCCTAATAAGTTCTTAACAATTAATGAAAAAAATCAGTGAACAGGCTGTCAAATTCTAGTCCATCTACTGAATGACTCTTGGCTGACCATAGAGATTCTCTAGGGAGTTTACTATTCTCCCAGGCTCTAGGAATAAGATTCTGATTCAAGTGGTCTAGAATGGCAGCAATTTAAGAAGATCCCCAGATGCCCCCATGCACGGCTGGACTTGGAGCCATTGGACTAG
Organism: Oryctolagus cuniculus; assembly: GCF_051225735.1. Classification (NCBI taxonomy): domain Eukaryota; kingdom Metazoa; phylum Chordata; class Mammalia; order Lagomorpha; family Leporidae; genus Oryctolagus; species Oryctolagus cuniculus. The sequence continues at coordinate 131,448,987 of NC_142869.1, read as the reverse complement.
GTGACTTCCAAGGTTCAATTCAACACTAGGTCCTCACGATACTTTTGGGTTGTGCTGGTGTTTTCTCTCGAGTTATGATACAAGCTATTCTAAGGTAAAACAAACTCTGTTGATGAAATAAGTCATCATGTGATATGTACAATGCAAGCACTTAAAATGGAAATTTTCTTCAAGTACAAACAAATAGACATACACTGATTCTCACAACTGAAACTAAAAGCAAATGCCCAGAAGTGGTAATTCTAGTTGTAATATATACTTTTAGGTCTCAACTTTCCTGGGTTAAGTAATACCTGGATAGCCAGTAAAGCATTATTTCTGGACATGTCTATGAAGATTTTCCAGAGATACTGGAATTTTAATTAGTAGACAAAAGAAAGAGCATTCTTATCCACTGTGATGTGAGCGGGCATTGCTCAATCAATTGCGAGCCCAAATGGGAAAAAACCACTGAGAGGAAACACAAATGTTCTCTGTCTTGGAGCTGGGACACTCTTCTTATTTCAATTGCCCTGGACATCACAACTGCAAGTTCTCTGGCCTTTGGACTCCAGGCCTTGCACCTGCATCTCCCCACACCCCCAGTTTAAAGGCTTTTGGCCTTGGACTGAGAGTTATACCATCAGTCTCCCTGGTCTGGCATTCAGACTGGGACTGAACCACACAGGCTTCCTGGGCCTTCACCTTGCAGGGACACTACCACTGTGCTTCTCAGCCTCCATAATCATATGAGCCATTTTTCCCAAGTGAATTCTCTCTCATCTTGTCTGTCTAGATAGATATAGAGACAGACCGACAGAGTTTCTCTCTTGAGAATATCAATTAATATGCTGGTGATATATAGGTTATAAATTTCTAGATGATTTCAGTTCACATTAAAAAGGATTTATTTAATTTTATTTGAGAGGCATGGTGACAGAGACAGAGGGAGAGGCAAAGAGAGAAAGACTCTCCATCTGCTGGTTCACTCGCCAATGGTGGGCCAGGCCAAATTTAGGAACCTGGAACGCCAACCAGTTCTCCCATATGCGTTGCAGGGGCAGATCCAAAGCCAGGAGCCCAGAGCTTCTTCTTGGTCTCCCACATGGGTGCAGGGGCCCAAGCACTTGGGCCATCTTCCGCTGTTTTCCTAGGCACATTAGTAGGGAGCTGGATCTGAAGCATTATAGCTGGACTCCAACTGGCACTTGATATGAGATACTGGCACTACAAGAGGTGGCTTAAACCGCTGGGACACAACGCCAGCAGCTTATTTCACTTTTTAAAAATCTCTTTTAAAACTGCTGTGCACTGACTATTACTACATTTATGACAAGGGAAAATCATCAAATTTATATAGGGAAAATAAAAAGATTCCTATTCCTAGATGTCAACTGGCTACAGTCATGCTACCAAACAAAGTTCACCAACATCCTGTTGTCGAGGAGCTGGTCAGGAAGCCCACTGAGGTGCTGCTTCCTCCTGAACAGTTGCCCAGAGTAATTCAAAGCATCCTGATAAAGGCAAGAGCCCAGAGCTTCAGTATGAGTCAGCCAGAAAGGAGTTCCCAGAGGAGGTATGACTCTGGCTAAGCCTTGAGGGGTTGGAAAGTACCCTGAGAGAGAAAAAAAAGTCTTATATACCCTTGCTGGGTGATAACTGATGGACTAAAAAAAATAAAATAGTGTAAATTAAAGAATAAAGTACTGGGTCTGCTGCCTGCTTCAAAACAGCATTACTTGTAGGAAACAGGCAAGAATGAGTTTCCTGCCAGTTCTTCTAGAACTGATAGCTTTGACTTGCTTCCAGTACCTATGTGGAACAGGAAAACTCCCTGGAGCAGGGTGGATGTATAAAACAAGCCTTCAAAAGCCACCACTTAAATCCCTAGGGGACTCTTAAATGCCTACTGCATTACACCCTGGACACCTATCAGTATGAACTCTGGTTATTTGTTGCCACTAGCAATTTAATTGTTAGGATTTTGGGGGAAAGATATTGAACGATTTAGACTGCACTATAACCACACACAATCTCAGCCCATTAATCACTGCACTTAGAGTATTCATCTCAAAGCAGGTATGTAATTATATACAGAGCCAAGAAAATTATCATGTCCCACACAACAAGGGAAAGGAAAAATGAACTGCAGAAAATATAATAAGTTCCGCATTTCTTTGTTCCTACATAATCCATTGTTCATGTTTGTTTACTTGCTGTAGGGAGTTGTGCAAAAAGGACTGGACTGTGTGTTCACAACCCATTATCACCAATTCATAATAGAGGATGACTGTGGTCTAAGTACAATTCTTTTGGGTCAACTTCCTCAATTGTCAAATGGGAACAGTGCCTATATCCCTTGTTCATTCCTTAAAAAAAAAGCATGCAATGTTAGAGCACCTTGTAATGACCTTTAAAGGTGTTCTCCTTGACTGCTTTGGGTCAGACAGGAAGACAGAACAGCACAATGGCTGAACGTCCCATCTGACCTAGGAACATTACAATTCCATCCGTTCTGGGAACATGAATGTGGGCAAGTTATTAAACCTCTCTAGGCTTTTGTTTCCTTGGTTGTATGAAAGAGAGAATAATATGTATCCCATACTTTTTTGGTCAAAATTAAATAAAAGAATCCACATTGAGGATCTGGCACAGTTCTGAACACATTATAAATGCATACAAATTATTATTGTAATGATAACTTCCGTCTTAAGAAGTCATGAACAACCCAGAAAGCAATATGCCTTCTCTGAGTTCTGTACTGAGTGGAGGAGACCCATATTTCTGGAACAGAGGTGGTGTCTCCTCATCCTTACATCTCAGCATTCCTCTTGCAGTGTCCTACATGGTCTGATCAATGCATGCTCCCATGATCCTTTTTGAAAATTCAAGGAGGAAAGGATCTCTGCCTCCCTTGCTTATCCCCAAGTGTTTTACGGGGGAATTTCCTCTTTAAAGGGTAAGCATGAAATACCCAACCGAAACATTTAACAATGAAAAAGAAAAATATCTCTAACGTGATATTCCAACTTCTTTTTTTTTTTATTTTTTGACAGGCAGAGTGGACAGTGAGAGAGAGAAACAGAGAGAAAGGTCTTCCTTTGCCGTTGGATCACCCTCCAATGGCCGCTGTAGCTGGTGCGCTGCGGTCGGCGCAGCGCGCTGATCCGATGGCAGGAACCAGGTACTTATCCTGGTCTCCCATGGGGTGCAGGGCCCAAGGACCTGGGCCATCCTCCACTGCACTCCCTGGCCACAGCAGAGAGCTGGCCTGGAAGAGGGGCAACCGGGACAGAATCCGGCGTCCCGACCAGGACTAGAACCCGGTGTGCTGGTGCCGCAAGGCGGAGGATTAGCCTAGTGAGCCGCGGCGCCAGCTGATATTCCAACTTCTATCTCCAGTCCTTCACTCTGCCACAAAACAGGTCTCCCTGAGAGCAATATGTGTGTCTCACATTTAAAATGGACTCTGGAGTCCCTGAAGTAACACTGGCTGGCTATTCTGAAAACCCCAATGATGACACTAGCACAGCCAGACAGTGAACAAACCAAGCAAATTTCTGTCATCAGGTGATGATGGCTTAGTATAGCCATGAAGAATGAATAACATCTGCTCTCTATGCTAAACACAGTTAATGACATTCACACTTTCACTTAGCTTCTCATCTGAGCACTCACTCAACGTACCCTAAATGAAACACACAATTCTTGCCTTCAAGGAACTCTCTGCCTAATAAGGGAAACTGCACAGAGTCATGGATAAAAGGTGGGGCTTCAGAGGAACATTGTGATGCAGCAGGTTAAGGCACTACTTGGGATACCTGCAAAGTATCAGAGTGCCAGTTAGAGCCCTGGATCCTCTGTTTCCTATCCAGTTTCTTGCTAATGCACTTGGCAGGCAGCACTCCATGGCCCAAGCACTTGAGTTCCTGCCTCCCACATGAGAGACTAGATAGAGCTCCTGCCTCCTGGCTTTGGCCTGGTTTAGCCCTGGCTGTTGTGGGTGTTTAGGGAGTAATCCAGCAGACCTCTCCCTCTCTATCATTCTGCCTCTAAATTAATAAATCTCTCTCTCTCTGTTTTTTTTTGTTTGTTTGTTTGTTTGGTTGGTTGGTTGGTTGGTTAAAGGTAGGACTCTAGGGTCAGCATAACTTATCTGAATCCCAGTTTTATCTCTTGTTTGAAGACTCAGGGAGAAATTAGTTTAACCTCTCCAATACTCAGTTTTCTTATCTGTAAAATAAGGGAAATCATTCCTATCTCATAAGTATGTTTTAAGGACTAGATGAAATCACATACAACAGTACAAAGGCATCTTACACAGAATTTTTTGGTTTTAAAAACATATCTGCCTTTATTGCTTCCATTAGTATGGGTGATGGTAGCCCTGGGGGATGTGCAATGACAAAAACATTTGTGGGCTGATGTCACAACACAGATGAAGGGCACCTAATTTAGTGGTAGAAAGCAGAACATGTTTCCTGGAAAAGGATACACCTACCTAGAAATTGTGAAACAGACAAGGAAGATGGCACAGCAAAGAACAAAAAACAAAAATGCTAGGCACACTTAGACATGGGCAAATAGTCATATAGTAAGCAAACTGAGGAACAGCAGGACATAAAGTGAAAAATTGGACTTCTTTTCTACAGAAATTTACAGTATTGTTTTAAATCATGGGTGTTATTTTAATGCTGTTTTTAATTTTTATGAGTTCTTAAATTTTTGATTAACATGTAATACTCGAACATGTTCATGGGGTACAGTGCAATAAATTCAACACATATGCATAGCAAAAATCAATCAAAACAGACAACAAGCCTTTCCATTTCCGTATCTTTTCTTCATGTTTGGAGCCCATCAGTTCCTGTCTTCAGTTCTTCATATCCTGTGTATTACATTATTGTTAACTACAATTGTCCCACCAAGCTATGGAACACTAGAACTTGTTATTTCTGTGTTTTGGCACCCATTATCCAACCTCCTTTATCCCTTGTACCTTGTCCTTCCCAGCCTCTAATAATCACTATTCTAAATGCAGATCAACTGGGGTTTTTTAATATCCACAAATGAAAGAAAAATATGGTATTGTTTTTCTGTGTCTGGCTTATCTCACTTAGCGTAAAGATCTCTAGTTTTATCCACTTTGCTGCACAAGTCAGGATTTCTTTCTTTAATGGCTTTTAATAAGATTTCAAAGGTATATACACCACATCTTGTTTATTCATTAATTAATGATACATAGGTTGATTCCATATCTTGGCTACTGTGAATAGAGCTGCAGTGAACACGGGATTCAGGTATTTCTTTCATATGCTGATTTCAATTCCTTAGTACATACACCCAGAGGTAGAATAGCTGGGTTGGAAGATAGATCTACTTTTGGTTTTTTCAGAAACTTCCACACCATCCTCCATAATAGCTATACTAATTTTGCATTTCCACCAACAGTAAGTAAGCATTCCCTTTTATTCATATTCTCATCAGCACTTGTTATTTTTTGTTTTTATTATAACAGCTATTCTAACTGGAATTAGATTATTACCTCACTGTAGTTCAGATTTGCATTTCCCTACTGGTGAGTAATATTGAGCAATTTTTCTTGTATTTGTTAATCATTCATATTTCTTCTTCTGAGAAATGTCTATTCAGATCCCTTGCCCATTTCTCAACTGGATTGTTTGCTTTTTGGTGTTTTTTTATTTTTTTGAGTTCCTTATATATTCTCAATATTAATCCTTGTCAGATGCAGAGTTTAGAAATATTTCCTCCCATTCTATTCATTGTCTCTTCACTTTATTATTTCCTTTGCTTTGCAGAAAGTTCTTCATTTGGTATAGTCCTGTTTATCTATTTTTGCTTTCGCTGCCTTTGTTTTCGTGGTCTTATCCAAAAACTCATTGCCTATACCAATGTCTTGAAGTGCTTCCCTTATATTTTCTTCAAGTGATTTTATAGTTTCAGATCTTACATTTAGATCTTTCACCCACTTGAATTGATTTTTGCACAGGGTGACAGGTAAAGCTCAAGTTTTGATCTTCAATATGCAGATGCCCAGTTTTCTCAGCACATTTGTTGAAGAGACTATCCTTTCTCCAGTGTCTGTTTCTTAGCACCTCTGTCAAATATATATGAAACGATTAATTTCTGGGGTCTCTATTTTGTTTCATCGGTCTATGTGTCTATTTTCATACCAGTACCATGCTGTTTTGGTTTCAATAGCCCTATAGTATGTCTTGAAATATGGAACTGTAATGTCTCTAAACTTGTTCTTTTTTTGTGCAAGGTTGGTTAGGCTACTCAGGGTCTTTTGTGCTTCCATAGGAACTTTAGGATTTTTTTCTGATTCACTTTAATTTTATCCATTTATCTGAAAGGCAGGTTATCTATCTATATATCTATCTATTTATCTATTTATAAAGAGGGGTGAGAGAGAGAGGGGAGAGGGAGAGAGAGAGCGAGATCCAGCTCCCATGTTCTCGTTCACTCAAATAATGCCTGCAATACCTGTGAATGGGGCAGGCCAAAGCCAGAAGCCTGGAACTCAATATGGATATCCCATGTTGGCATGGACCCAACTACTTGAGACATTACATGCTGCTTCCCAGGGTGCATGTTAGTGGGAAACTGGAACCAAGAGCAGAGTCAGGACTCGAACCCAGGCACTCCAATATGGGATGTGGGCATCACAAGCAGTGTTTTTAACCAGTGTGCCAAAACCTTCCCCCATCCAGTTAATTTTTTATATGCGTTTGGATTTAAGTTGGAAGGTGATGTTGATCATTTGAAAGACTGGAGCAGTTACAGAAAAGAACCACAATTTAACAAGTTCATTTTAAAGTCAGTACGGAAGATAGTAGATGAGATGAGAAACACAGTAAGATTAGACAGGAAGCAGTTATAATAGTGGGCAGGGATTCATCAGATCAAATTTATGGGATGACAGAAGGGTTAAGAGAGTATGACTAGTTAAAAAGGTATTTAAGGAGTGGACTTAGAAGCAGATGAGAATCTCAGATAGAGGAGCAAGAGGAGAAGGGATAGGGTGATTTCACCATTCCAGGCTTAGGCAAGCATATCACGGATGATGTCATTAACTACAAGGAACTGCGGAAAGGATGTTCTTCTGTGGGAAAAGAGAAGTTGAGTTTTAGTCCTAATGAATTTCAGAGTCAGGAGAATACACAACTGCCTGTATGCTGAGTACTCATCTAGGAGTTCCTGATTCCCAGGAAATAGCTCTGCTCAGAGACAGAGTTTTGAAAAACATAGTGAAAGCCATGGTGTTTTAGTTAGCACATTTTATTAAAATGAATAACTCATAATAAAATTGAAATTAAAAATAACAAGTCAAGGTCATGAGACTTGGCGTGAAATTAGGAAGTGAACGTGAAAAGCAAAGCTCCTAATCCTGGAGGGAAGGGGAAGTCTTGGGCATATCAGTCCCACCACATCCACTCCCCCACCACTCCTCAACCCAGATTCCCAGGCGCTTGATCAGTCTGTTCTGGTGACAGTCTAGGAATCAGCTGGTATCATGCAGATGGCTGCATTTCTAGGGGCATGAGGTAATCAGTGATGGCCAAGGAGGAGTTCAAAGAAGTGTGGGCTGTCCAATTACAACCCTGTCCCACCTTAAAAATAAACGAAACAGACAAAGGCAGGCAAATGCTTACTTATAGGACAGCTAATGACCCAAGAACGTCCTGCAATCAGATCAACAATGTTTTGGGTTCATGGACAGCAGGAAAAACCAATTTGTATTACAACCCCCACCCCTTTTTTTTGACAATAGCAGCAGGGTTAAAATATGATCCTAGCTTTACCACAGCCTACCACTAAGCTCTTCCAAGATAGATGGCACTTTTGTTGATACCTGATGCTGGCAATGAATGTGAAAACTTTAAGACAGCTTACTCTCCTATTATCCAAGATTATTCCTTAGTTTTCCTTTATTTTTATCTACCTCCTGACTAGCAGTTTTAAGGCCAGGGACTTCTATCCCTTACATCTTCCACTGCACAGTGGAGTGTACTAAACTAAAAAGAAAATATTCCTTTACACCATCAGGAAAGTTAATACTTTGAAATTTAACTGATCTGAGCTGATTTAAATTGCAAATCCTTATCATACTAGTGCCTGAATAAAAAACAATAAAAATGAAAAGTTTAAGCATTCTTTTATTCCTGTAGCCAGAATGATTTTATTTCTATAGGAATGTCATACAAACTGTAAAAGTATTACACACTTAGAGCAATCTTAATCCACTCAAAGGAATGCAAGTATAATCCTCTTAAATATTTTCTCACCTTTGAATTTATTTTTATTCACAATTACTTGCCAAATTCTTATCTTCTCACTTGCATGTCCTTGCCCTTAGCAGAGAAAAACTAAAAGTATAGTAGCTTTAGAAAAATGTACCAGAAGCAACATGTACTACAGATATAAAGCCACTAGGAAATAACCAAATGACCCTTGTCAAAGGAAAGGTGGAGACTGACTTCAAGTTTCTAATTAAAATGAGGATAATGAAACCCCAGATTACGCCTGTGTCTACATGCGTACAATTTGCGTGCAATTCTTGAGTTGCATAGCTGGAAGTGAAATGTACACCTCTTCACCTTGCTGAACTCGTTTCACTACAAACCAACATGAACATTAATTCTTGAATCATAACCTGCTCTAACACCAGAGCTACCAGGAATTAAAAACATCTGGTTTCTTTCTCAGAGGCTCTAACAAAAGAGCTCCCATTTCCTTTTTCGAAGTGCTAATAAACCATATTTTCATGTACTGAGACACTACAAAGAGCTCAGAGATTTATCACCTCTTTAGAAATCTCCTTTTTTTAAAAACTGTCTGTTAACAGAGTATCAGCCTTTAACATAACAATAGCAAGTTACTCCACAATCTGTTTTCATTATAGGAATCCTCACTGAACAACTACACAAGACATTATGCTAGGCCTTTGTTATCCATGATCCCTTATCTGATAAACTGGGGGTCAGATGTGTTTATAATGCAGAATTAGTCCAGTTTTCAAAAGTAATTTATGTAACTTTCCCAGGCAGATATGGGTCAGCATAAAGGCAGAGTTAATATTTCTGCAGCAACATGTGTAATTATCACATTGCCGAGTTATACTGAGTTTTCGTATGAAAAGATTTACATTTCAGATATTTGAGGATTTGGAAATGGCAAACAAATATGAAACAGTTACTGTCCCAAAGAGCTCACGGCCAAACAGAAGGAAGGTACTTATTTCTCTGCATCAGATATGACGTCGTTGTCTATCCACTCCAAATTCACCCTGTTGTGTCACGCTGGGTTGACTCTCTGGAAACTCCAGTTCAGTTCTGCAAGTGCTGTCTCTGGTACCTGCCTTAGGGGCTGCTGGAGGTAGACTACAAGACTAAGAAAGGAGGAGGGATGCACTCCTTCCTGTCTATGGATGCTCCCATGTTGCCTCCTGTCTGCAGTTCCTATGTTACCCTGGCAAAGCTTCCTTACTTGGATGGCAGCGGTTCTCTTTAGCACCAAATGAATCTAATTCCCCACACTTGCAAAACCAAATGCATTGTGGCCGCAGACTCCAACCAGGAGATCAGCACAGGCTGACTGGCTAGCCCTCCTTAAAGACCTGGATCCCCAGCCCATAGGAGCCCTTTTCTGAAATCAGCATTGCCTCCTGAGACTCTGTTCCAGTTTGGAGGAACCCTCCTCTAAGCTTCCATGTTCTAATAATCCCATCTCTTCCCCAAAGATACAACATCCTAGGCCCTTTTGGGTTCTCCTCTTGCCTTGTTAGTTTCCTAGGTAACACCTTTCTACTTAACTCTTCATGTAATGTATCCCTGTTCAAGTAGCTACCCCTGACTGGTCTCTATCCAGTCATGCTATAATATAATATAATATGCTATAATATAATAAGTACAGAACACAGATTTTGGGACATAATATATATTTTTAGTTTTCATTATGCAAAATTTAATTATATATTTATATTTCACTATGTAAAATTTATTCACTATTTTATTTTTAAAAACATGTAATAGCATCATTTACTTTTAAATCAATTAATGAAACCACTCTCTTCTGTAGAATACACATTAGCATTGAGATAGTTTAAAGAAATATAATGGCTAGCTACAAAAAAAACCCTAGTTTTGATTGTTACATTCTCTCTATACTTTATGTGTCTGCTCACATAAAAGAAAATAAAAATTTTGGACATTTAATATTCAGCAATTTTTTAAAAAAGGACACTATTTCCCACTGCAATGGTTTTTACAAAGGATTGGCAAAGTTTCTTTCTTTTTTTTTTATTTAATGAATGCATTTTTACATAGATACAACTTTAGGAATACAGTGGTTCTTTCCCCCATGCCCCCCACCACGCTCCCTTCCCACCTCCCATTCCCTCTCCCATCTTCTTCTTCCTTATGGATCATTTTTAGTATGACTTTATATATAGAGGACCATCTCTATGCTAATCATAGAGTTCAACAATTTTCCCCCATGCCCACACACAACATATAGAGTACAGTTTGGGGAGAGAATTTGCAGTTGATTCTCATATTACAATTCAATAGGTACAGAGGTCCTACCTGGGGAGCAAGTGCACAGTGACTACTGTTGTTCCTTTAACAATTAACACTCTTTTTGATGACGTCAGTGATCATCCGAGGCTCTTCTGGGCTGCCAGGGCTATGGAGGCCTTTTGTGACCATAGACTCCGTCATTATTTGGACACAGCCATAAAGCAAAGAGGATGCTCTCTTCTCCCTTCAGAGAAGAGTGTCTCCTGCTTTGATGACCCTTCCTTTCCTTTGAGGTCTCGCAGAGATCCTCCGTGTAGTCCCCCCACCCCCCAGAGTCTTGTCTTTCCATGCCTGAGATGCTCTTGCAGGCCTTTAAGCCTGACCAGAAAGCCTTATGGGTGGATTCTGAGGTCAGAGTGTTATCTACTGTGAAAATCATTCTAGGAGTCTGCTGTGTGGACTGCTTCCCATGTTGGTCCTTCCTTCCTTTTTTAATTCTATTATTTTTACCAGGTATTTGATGCTATTTATGCTATTAAAATTTAAAAATTTTAACTGCTCTATCTGTTGCTTTAACATTTAAGTTGATCATTGTAACAGTGATGATGGTGTTTATACTATCGGTTCTTATGGGTTTGGAGTCCCATGATTAGTTCTTAGCCTGTACACTTAGAGGTAAGTCTATATGCCTGTATGCAAAACTATACTGTTTTACAGTTTTAGACTACCTCCTCCATCTCTTATTCACTCCCTTGTTTTTAACTGGTATCTTTTCCTAATTGCTTTAAAATATATGCAATTAACTCTGTGTTACATAGAGAGTTCAGCCTATAGTTGAGCTGTAGAGAGATGAGAGAGAGAGAAAGAAAACAGAGGAAAAAGAAAAAAAAATGACAAAACCAAACCAAAAGGATATACACAGTAAAAAGTAACAATACTTCACTGTCTCTCGACAATCAGGTCAAGGGTTCTTGAGGACATTAGTTCTAGAAGTGACTATTTTGCTCCTATAGCTTTCATTTTAGCTGCGCTGTTAATTCTCCTGAATTGGGGAGAACATATGGTGTTTGTCTCTTTGGGACTGGGTTATTTCACTAAATTTGAGGTTTTCCAGCTTGCTCCATTTTGTTGCAAATGACTAGATTTCATCCTTTTTTACTTCTGTATAGTATTCCATAGTGTACATATCCCACTATTTCTTTATCCAGTCTTTGGTTGATGAACATTTAGGTTGCGTCCATGTCTTAGCTATTGTGAATTGAGCTGCAATAAACAGGGAGGTGCAGATAGTTCTTTTGTTTACTGATTTCATTTCCCTTGGGTAAACTCCCAGTAGTGAAATGGCTGGGTCATATGGTAGGTCTATATTCGGATTTTTGAGGTGTCTCCATACTGTCTTCCATAGTGGCTGTACCAGGTTACATTCCTACCAACAGTGGGTTAGGGTGCCCTTTTCCCCACAACCTCTCCAGCATTTGTTGTTTGTTGATTTCTGAATGAGGGCCACCCTCACTGGGGTGAGGTAAAACCTCATTGTGGTTTTGATCTGCATTTCCCTGATGGCTAGAGATCCTGAGAATTTTTTCCTGTGTCTGTGGCCATTTGGATTTCCTCTTTTGAAAAATGTCAGTTAAGGTTCTTGGCCCATCTTTTTATTGGGTTGTTTGTTTTGTTGCTATGGAGTTTCTTGATCATTTTATAGATTCTAGTTGTTAATCCTTTATCAGTTGTGTAGTTTGCAAATAATTTCTCCCATTCTGTCGGTTGCCTCTTCACTTTCCTGACTTTCTTTTGCTGTAAAAAAAAACTTCTCAATTTGAGGGAATCCCAATTGTTCATTTTGGCTTTGACTCCCCGTGCCTCTGGGGTCTTCTCCAGGAATTCTTTGCCTGTTCCAATGTCTTGAAGGGTTTCCCCTATGCTCTCGATTAATTTGATGGTGTCGTGGCATAGATTTAGATCTTTAATCCATGTTGAGTGGATTGGCAAAGTTTCAAATGAAAAAATTAAGGCATTAAGATAACTGGAGCATAATATTATACCACTGGAGCCACGGAAAGACACTGAAGACCTAGAGACTTGAGCCAGAAACTTCTAAGAAGAAATTTGCCAAGATGAAAAGGTGGGAATGGGATATTTGGGTAAAAATAGCAAGGGCACAGAAAATGCAGAGCCTGATCATGAAAAGAATTTTTGCAGGAGCAAGAAATCAAGGCTGGAGGACAGACTTGTCGCGGGTGCTCAGAAATGTTCTTTGTAGACAACTGATAGCCATAAGGAGACACCCACGCACATCCCTGCTTTGGATGCACAGCACTGACAGTCATGGAGAGCACAGTGCACAGGTGCAAGGAAGATCAGTTAGAAACCTTGATGCTAAGATGAAATCTTTCCTCTGAAGATGTATCTAACAGCAGATTAGATACAGTTCACCAAACGCAACAGGACTCATCAAACGTGTTTCAAAATTTAAAATTTTACATTTAAAAATTTACTGACATCAAATATGGAATTTTAGTTGACTTCCAAAAGTGAGAAGATGACCTTAATTTCTGCGCCGAGATTTTCATTAAAAAATACATTTACCTAGATGTAATCGCACCCTACTCAACACATATACATCTATCATGAAACCTGTGAAAGTAAGAAAATAACTGAGGCTATACTTTGTCCTTATTAAAAAAATTAACCTATAGAAATGAATAGTATAATAAGTATAAACTTGACAAGCCCAAAAGAAATGCCAAAATAATGTAGTGAAAACTGATTTCTCATTCCCATTTTCTATGTACTCTCACAGCACTTAAAAGTTAATGTAACTATAATTTAACTCATATCATAATACTATCTCTTACTTTGATTTTTCCCTAAAGCTAGATCATAAAAAATTACCCTTTCAAAGGGAAATGCAACATTTACACTTTTCCTATATTCTCTTAGGATCTACTCAGTGAGTTAAAACTCCCAAAATGCTTGTTGACTTTTATAATACGAATGAAGCATTTTCAGGTACCCACTTAAAGAATTCTGTAATAAATAACCCATGGAATTCTAGTACTTTGTTAAAACAATTCTTGGTAATGTGAGAGTGAATTTCTTAAATCTGATATTAAATTGTGTTTCAAATTTGATATTTACTTTGAAATCCCCTGAAAACAAGCAGAGGACTGTATTTATAATAGGTATACAATACGCATTGCTGACTTGAGTTGACCAGGAAAAAGAATTAAGGATATTTAAAATATATATTTTTAAAAGATTTATTTATTTACTTGAAAGTAAGAGTTACACAGAGAGAGAAGGAGGGGTAGAGAGAGAGAAAGTCTTCCTTCAGCTGGTTCACTCCCCAGTTGGCCACAATGGCTGGAGCTGTGCCAATCCAAAGCCTGGAGCCAGGAGCCAGGAGCTTCTTCTGGGTCTCCTACACGGGTGCAGGAGCCCAAGGACTTGGGCCATCTTCTACTGTTTTCCAAGCCATAGCAGAGAGCTGGATCGGAAGTGGAGCAGATGGGACTGGAACTGGCACCCATAAGGGAGGCTGGCACTGCAGGTGGCAGCTTTACCCACTATGTCACAGCACTGGCCCCTTTAAAATATTTTGAAATCATATTCCTCACTAATTTAGGGTCTGGACAGTGAGTGTTAACAAAGAAAAACAGGATTTGGCAAAAATGGTTAAATATTTTGAAATTTATTTTCATAATCAATGATTATTTAAATAACAGATTAGGAAAGCTTAGGACACCTCAGCATATGTCCATAGATTATGTGATGATCAAGGACATCTGGCTTTTTTGGTTATTTATGGAATTCCACACTAAGGCCCACTTGATATTTTCAAAATATGTTTTGCAATATTTGGATATTCTCCAGGTGGCTGGTTTAATTCATATTTCCTCCAACACTCATCTTATTGGGGAGTCTGATTATTTTTCCTTCCTGGTTACAAATGAGTCTTAAATTCTATATACAGTGTGTTCAGGATTTTGTTAAAACAAAATGAGATCTTTTAAATCAAATCATTTTTCATTTAAAATTGGAATTAAAGTGATGAACATTCAAGTTGTCAATTTTCCATATTCTAATTTTCTGAATAGTATACGAACTAAATATTGCAGTTTTACTGTTCAGGTAAAAACAATAAAATTAATCAAAAGATGACTGAATATAATATTTGTTGAAGGTTGACAAACATAAATAACATTTCCAATAACATTAAGTGAAGACAGTATAATTTGGAGATTCCATTCTGCCCAGTGAATACAAATGGCAAATGTGTATGGTAAGTGGGGAAGTTGGACAGGTTCAATTTTATTCAATGTAAAGCCAAAATGGCAATGAAGGAGAGAAAAGTCCATGGAACAGGCAAAGGGCAACTGAAGGCTAGCTGATACTCAACAAATAAGGTTAATGTCTGCCTGGAGTGAAAAGTTCAAAATCCTAAAGCAGTACACTTTTCTGATGAAAGTAATTTTTTTGTTTTTTTTTAAGATTTATCTACTTATTTGAAAGTCAGAGCTACACAAAGAGAGAAGGAGAAGCAGAGAGAGAGGCAGAGAGAGAGAGAGAGAGAGAGAGAGAGAGAGAGGTAAGGAGAGAGAGAGAGAGTGAGAGAGAGAGAGAAGGTATTCCATCTGCCGGTTCACTCCCCAACTGGCCATAATGGTCAGAGCTGTGCTGATCTGAAGCTAGGAGCCAGAAGCCTCCTCCAGGTCTCCCACGCGGCTGCAGTGGCCTAAGGACTTGGGCCATCTTCCAGTGCTTTCCCAGGCCACAGCAGAGAGCCAGATTGGAAGTGGAGCGGCCGGGACCCGAACCAGTACCCACATGGGATGCCAGCACTGCAGGCAGCGGCTTAACCCACTATGCCACAATGATGGCCCTGAAAGTAACTTTTGAGACAAGCATTTACCCTACTCTAACACATTATGTTATCCAGAAAAAAAGAAAGAAAAAGCGAAATGCTACCAGTGTTAACCTATATGAAATCTTTATGGGTTTCCTCTGAATATGAATGACAAAATGGAAAAGTATTTGCATGTAGATGACAGGAAAACAAATCATGTAAAAGGAAACCAAATTAGATAATTTTTCATTGTATACAAATCATACCATAACATTACTTTAAACGTTTATAGAAACCATCATTTTAAGGATATATTGTTTATAAGACAGAGAATATTACAAATCAGTTCTGCTGTGTGTTTAAGAGTGATAGAATGAGTAGTTATAAAGAATCTTTCATTAATAAATCATTCATAAGCATTAATAAATCATTCATAAGCATTCCATAATAAGTTGTGATACAATGCACTATGAAATCATTTTTTAAACCATGGTGTATAATATATTACCTTCACACATTCATGTATGTGTGTGTGTATGTAGTTAACATGCCAGTTATTTATCTGCAGTATCATGGCAACAGTCTGGGTCAAATGTTGATATGAGAAAGCACTGAAAAATACTTGTAATTTTCTGCATAATGCTCTCAAGTTTTTACAGAATGTTATTCATCTCAATACCTTTGGGAAATAAAAATTATAATCAGCAAATATAATACATAAAAGATAACTAAGAAATGTCAAAGCAGTGCCAAAAAGAGAATAACAATACACTTTGATCATTCTGTGGTGCTTTGAGTAAAATTCTATTATTTATTGAACACATTTGCATAGATGATATGGTAATTACTGATAACAATGACAAATATAGAAAACTGTTCTCTACTAAATGGCATATTGATAGATGGATCAATTTGAGATATAAATTTATCTTTTTTTCTTAAAATTTTAGTACTGTCAGGATTTAATTAGTATCTAAATCTGATTCTTGCTTAACAACAAACACAAAGAAGTGCCTTTTTTCTAAATTTCCTTTCCCCATTTCTTTCAATATATTCTGCCTCTAGTTACATCCTATATCATGAGAACTGTCATATTTGTCACATAAAATATAAATAGCCTGCAATTCCCCAGGAAAATAGTTTTTCATATTATTAATTATGCCCTACTTTGATTACTAAGAACGAGGTATTATAAATAATAGTCTTATTATTTTGAAAGAAAATTCACCAAAACTATGGTACAATCAAGATACATAAAATCAATGATTTAAGGATAATATAAATGATGAGACAAGATCACAGTGATTATCAAAGGGAGGTGATTGAAGAGTTTGTCAAGCTTAAGGGAGAAAAATGCTGCAACATAGTTTCAGTCTTCTTCCTTGAAGACAGAGATTGTCAAACACTGCATACGCTGATGTCATCCCCATTGGACAGCTACATCAGTAAACTGGGAAGAATAAGGACTCATCAGGAATGACCACGTATAAGGAACAGGAGGCAGCCCATCCACTCACAGATATACCTGAATGCTGAGTCTGGGTCCTTTGTTATAAGCACATGTTACTAATGGAGTACCTAAAAGGTAATCTATAGGAGTCAAACTGACACTTGGAGATCTGATGAATGTTTAAAGCCCTGTCTCAACTGCTGGGGAACACTGTTGTCTTTTTTTTTTCCCCTTCATACTATTTGTTGAACTCAGTGCAGGGTTAATCTTATGAGTATAAAGTAAACTGAAAATGGATCTTTATAAAAAATAAGAATGGGAATAGGAGAGGGAGAAGGAAGAAGGGTGGGAGCATGGATGGGAGGTAGAGTAGGGTGGAAAGTATTACTATGTTCCTGAATATGTATATATGAAATACATGTAATTTATATACATATTTTAAATAAAATTTTTAAAAACTGCCATAAAGCACAAGTTATTTTTAGCATTATCATATACTATAAAGCATTATATAATACAATAGCAGGCAGGAAGAGTACAGTAAAACAGAATGACTTCTAAAACTCATACACACGTAAATGCTGCCCATCTGTTTAAAAACACACACACTACATGTGTGGCAGCTAAAAGAGATTCAGCTTACTTGCATCTTAAGTAGGTGAGAACCTGAAAGCTTTACTTAACTAAAAGGTCAGAGGCAAAGATGTTATTTGAAAGGTCATTCTTCACCCAAATAAAATTAAATTAAATTCATGTAATCCTTGGGCTACTATTATTAAAGATATAACATCCAGGACAAAGGCCATTGAAAATTCTGCTGCATTCTGCTTGTAAATTACATTACATAAGAACTGTGTTTTAAAATGGTGGCCATAAAACATGTGATGACACTGAAAACAACCACTAGCCAAGAGCTGATGAGGACAGAAGGTAGTCAGGGCCAGCGCTGTGCCGCAGTCGGTTGAGGCCTTGGCCTGGAGCGCCGGCATCCAATATGGGCGCTGGTTCTGGTCCCGGCTGCTCCTTTTCCGATCTGGCTCTCTGCTGTGGCCTGGGAGGGTAGTAGAGGATGGCCCAGGTGCTTGGGCCCCTGCACCCACGAGGGAGACCCGGAAGAGGCTCCTTTCTCCTGGCTTCGGATCGGCGCAGCTCAGGCTGTTGCAGCCATCTAGGGAGTGAGCCAGCAGATGGAAGACCTCTCTCTCTCTGTCTCTGCCTCTCTCTGTGGCTCTTTCAAGTGAATAAAATAAATCTTAAAAAAAAAATAGTCTAGAGACCATGTCCTGTAAGAAGCAGATGGAAATAGGAACTTTTGAGTTGACAGAAAGATGTGGCTTGGCCAAGCTAACCTTAGTTTCTTAATTTGTAGAAAAGAAATTATAAAAGCACCAACTTCATATGGTTGTTGCAAAGATTAAGTAAATCAGAAGCACGGAACAATGTATGTAACTGATCTATTATGAATAATGTCATATGACACAGAGAGTAAGAGAGGCAGAGTCAGAGATCATTTACTGCTTCATTCCTCAGTGCCTACAATAGCCAGGGCTGGGCCAGGTCAAAGCCAAGAGTCCAGAACTCCATCTAGGTGTCTCACATAGGTGGCAGGACAAGTACTTAGGCCATCATTTTTTGCCTACCCAACTGCATTACAGGAAACTGGATTGTGAGGGCAGGAGCCAGGACACAAACCAGCATTCTGATATGGCATGCAGGTATCCCAAACCACAGTTTAACCTGCCACACCATAACACCTGTCCTTCATTATTATCTATAGCCTCTAGAGGGCAGACTTGGGAGTAAAGGGTAGCAATGGAAGAAAAACAGGTTTTGACTGAATATTAGCTATAAACCCCATTTTCTTATTTCAGAGATCCCTTTGCTTCATTTTTAATCTAACACAGCTATGGTGGTTCCTGGTATTTCAACTTTTAAATTCCTATGGTTTCTTTGTGGTCTAAATTAGTCTGTATCAGAGGAATTAAAGTTAGAACAATTTTTAAAAACATTTTTATTTTAAAAAACAATCAATACTGTACCAGTTGGGTAAATATGGATTAGTAGACTCTCTTAATAGTAGGTTGTCAGATAAAATACATGGTTGTCAGCTAAGAACAGGCTGAGATTCCTTATCTGAAATGCTTAGAAACAATGAAATGTTTCTGATTTCAATTTTTTTCTTTAGATTTTGGAATACTGCCCATACACAATGAACTATCTTAGAGATGGGACCCAAATGTAAACACAAATTTCACTTAGTTTTGATGTACTTCTGTTACATATAGCCCAAAGGTAACTTCATGCAATAATTTTAGTGTGCCTGTATGGAATTTTCCAGTTGTGAACTCATGTTGCTCAAAAACTTCAGGTGTGAGAGAAGTCTGAATTTCTGATTTGTATAAATTTCAAATAAACAACAAATAGCGAACATACTAAAAAATTATTCTTACTTATCTGAATTTAAAATGTATCTGGGCATCCAGACCATCTATTTGACCAATCTAGCAATCCCATGTAAAAAGGTAACTGTTAACAAACTCAAGTAACATAAAATATCTTTACATAACAAATTTTTTGAGCTTCCTATGTCATCTAGGTTGGTTTCCTGTATCAATAGACATGTTACATATCTGCCACTTTCTGTTTAAACATTTCAGACATTTTTTCCTCTCTGACACATCATTGAGTTGTGGCTCACATGTCCTGTGCCAGCTTAGCTTGCTCAAAAAGAGGTTATGGTCAATTGCCGACTCATGGCAATGTGTAGCAACACCACTTCCCATTTGGCAAAGCGAAGACATACCTTATGGTAGATGTTTGTTTTCGCTTCTGCTGGGGCGAAAACAGCTCCTCTGTTCCAGTGAATATTTACACAACCCTCAGATCCTGCTTTGTGAGATGACCAGTGTCAAACAACACCTCTTAGGCCATTTTCCTAGGCTTTACAAATGTAATCATGGCTACCCGCATGATGGCAGCAACCACTGTGAGACAGCAAGATATGTTGAGGTCTCAGAATTATTTGTATCATAAAAAACTTTGCTACATGATTTCTGAGGTGGCAGGAGTGTGAAAGCAGGTGTAATTGTTCCAGCTGTTCAATGATGTCAAAGGAATCTCAAAAACGTATGTATGACTCTTGCGGTACACTGCTGAGGGTTCCTCCAAGTAGCCCACAGACCACAGGTGGGAAAGCAGACATCTGAGGAGACAATAGGGGCAATGCTAAAACAAAAAACCTGGCAGCTGAGATGACTACGTCCCATTGTCTGGGTTTAGTGCCAGCCTCTGCCTCCTGACTCCAGGTTCTTGTTAATGCACATGCTGGGAAACACTGGTGATGGGCCACGTGATGGGGTTTCTCTACTCATGTGGAAGACCTGCATTAAACTAAATTCTGGGATCCTGTCTTCAGAAGTGGCCCTGGCATTTGGGGAGTGAATCAGTGGATGCGAGTATTCCATCTATCTGTCTGTCTCTATCTATCTGCCTGTCTTTCTACCTATCTATCTGTCTATCTATCTACCTCTCTGTTTTAAATAAATAAATATTGATATTTGAAGGAGGCAGTGTTACAAAAATCCCATGAAAGAAGAACTGAAAGAGGAAGAAAGAACCCCAGTCAGAGAGGAAAGCAAGTCTTATGGACAATTCAGGAAGTAGTGAGGTTTGGAGGAGGTGCACAGCGCATGGGCAAATAGAATTCCATGACTCAGTTTCCGTGTGACAGCTACTCCTCAGGGTTACTAGACAATACTGCAGACGAGAACAAGAGTGTACATGTGAAAATACCCCAGATGGTATAGAAATACTTAGGCAATGCTGGTTATCATGATCATGAGTCGGGGCTAACTTTTATCCAGAGCTCAGGGTAAAGTCATAGTCCTTAAAGGAAGTCTGAAATGGGAAGTGCAGATGACAGAATTCATCTGTCCCATACTACAAGTGAGGTAGACAAATCAAGAACATGGAAGAACCACTCTCATGTGAGATTCTTCCAGAAAGTGCCAGTCATTATGCCTTGTTTTGTATATTTTATCAACTACTGTAGTTTTACAGATGGTAATAAAGATGGACAAACAAGTCTTGGGGCAGGTGTTTGGCCTAGTGGTTAAGCTGCCAGTTTGGATGTCCACATTGCACACGGGACTTCCTGGGCTTGAGTAGTGCCTCTGCTCCAGACTCCAGCTTTCTGCTAATGGCAAGCTGGGAGGCAGCAGGTGACACCTCAAGTAGTTGGATCTCTGCTATCTACGTGGGAGACCTGGATTGCCAGCATCTGGGGAATGAACCAGTGCATGGAAGCGCTCTCTCTTTCTCTCTCTCTACGTGTGTTTGTGTGTGTGTGTGTGAGAGAGAGAGAGAGAGTCTCTCTAATAAACAAATAAATAAAAATTTATAAAAAACAAATCTTTGTAGCTATGGTCCCTAATATAACATTCCACATACAGTTGATGGGAAATCAATGTTGATTCAATTAAATAATTCATGGCTGTTCTCTTTAAGGGACTGAAAAGTCAGCAATTGTAGTTTGGGCTTGAAAATGGAAAGAAGGAAAACTATCTAAGGTATCATAATCCAAAAGAGTGAGCAAGCACAGTGCTTCTGAGGGCAAGCTCTGCAAAGCCAGACCTGGGTTGGCACCCTGCTCTGTCTCCTACCAGCTATGTGACAAACTGGATAAGTTCTTTATCCTCTCTTGGCCCCAGAATCTTCTTAAAACAAACACATGTCATAAGGGAATCTACCACTAGAAATCATAGAAATTACATGAGATTACACAGAGTATTAGCCCATCACCAGGCAGAGAATAAGCACTCAACAAATAAAATAGAAACGGCAATAGAGGAAGCAATAGTCACGATGCATTGAAACATGATAACCTTTGAAAATACCTATGTCATGACGAGGTTGAGGAAAAAAATCTATGTGAATGGAATTTGGCTTACTGAGACCTCAAATCCAAAATGCTTCACCTCGAAATATTCATAAATTGTAGTAGTGCCAGTAGAGGTAATAACAGCCACCCCACATTGCCATCTATGGGTTTGAATGGGTGAATTGTTATTTCCATGGGAAAACAGAAGAGAAGGAAGAATGGCTACAAATAAGATGGTGGCTTCTATGGTATAGAATCAGCCATTTAGAATCAGCCATTTTTCCCCTCTATCAAGGATAATATGGTTGGAAATCCCTAGGCAGGCTAGAATTTCCCATGGATCCGAACATCATAATTGTTTCTCATTAAAAAATTCTTCTTCCTTCCTCTATGGAACTGGAAAATCCTACAGAGAATATAACATTGAACTGAACCCCTTGCTAACTCAGAGAAGAAGGCATTTATGGATCGTGGTGACCTTATTTTCTCTCCTTCTCAAGCTGTAATACATTTACCACATATAAGGCATCTGACAAAAGAGAGGAGAGAGAAAGCACTATTAATCACAGCACATGCTGAGACTTTTCATATCTAAAACAACTGACATTTTTATGCATCTAGAAAACACTCAAGTTTATAAATATGGTAAAACCCAACCCATGTGATTTGGTTACAAATAGCTTAAATTAAGACAGTGTCACTTATTGTAGGATATATTTAAATAAAAATTACTTTGCTATTTTAATTTATTATGGACATGGCCAATTTCACGTCCACTGAGTCTGCTTTGAGAATAGATTAAGCTCACTTGAAATTAGCACTAATTATAATTACCATTAATTATACTCCCCAAATAAATGTTCTAATTTTTATAAATGTACTTTTTCTTCAGTGGGTTCGTAACACTAAATTAATAAGCCCTTTTTGCATCACATGCACTAAAGTAAATTTCAATGTAGCTTAGGAAGGATGATTGCAAATTAGAAATTAATAGAACTTTACATTAATATGATTTTAATGTAGTTGAAAATAATCTTATTTGATATGTGAATACCACACATTTGCCATAGGCTGTCACATCTATCATCTTCATTTGTTTTATTTACAAGTACCTAGAGATTTAGGCAATTTCCTTCTGGTTGTTTTGTGAATTAGTTGTCCATAAAAGACTACAATCTGAAATCTACAAGTACTAGTACATTGCATGACCCACTTATTATAATGAAAATGAGTTAACCTCTATTTCCTAGTTTACTTTTACTGGAGTAGGCATTTAGTCTAGCAATAAGATGCCCATATCCCACATGGAAGTACCTGTGTTCAGTTGCCAGCTCTGGATCCTGACTCCAGTTTTCTGCCTCCTGAGAGGCAGCAACAATGGCTCAAGTAATTGGGTCCATGCCACCCATGTGGAATAGCCAGAGTGACTTCCCCTTGCTGTTGGCTTTGTCTTGGTTAACCACCAGCCACTGTGGGAATTTGGAGAATGAACCAACAGACAGCAGCTTTTTTTTTTTCTCTCTCTCTCTCTCTCCCTCACCCTCTTCCTCTCTCAAGTAAATAAATAGCTTTTATATACTGAGTTAATCCCTTACTCCCAGAAGTCAAACTTCTGGTAACATGACTGATTTGTTGTTGTTGGGGAAGAAAAAGGAAAGATGAATAGAATCCAAAACAGCTATGAAAAAAGTGCTTCATTCCTCAAGCCTTAATTCCTCCTACTGAACTTATTTATCTTTACCTAAGACATGGGTATCTGTAAAACAAGATGAACAAGGTGAAAGGATTGAGGGCAGGGTAATTAATGGTATAATAACTGTATATGACATAGACCTTTGTTGGATAATAATACTGATGACCTGGTTATTATGGTAAATGATACGGCTATTTGGTGAATATTCGTTTTTCCCCTCCCCTCCTTCATGTAAGAAGTATAGTTCCCTGTTACCCATTGTTAGGCTTAGTGACTGATTTTGACCCATGGGATAGAATGAGATGTGATTCAAATTGATACTTGAAATGTGCTTGCATAGTTGGTCTAAGCCCCTTGTTCCTCTTCTATCCGCATAAGAAAAGCTTCCCTGATTTGCTGTCCCTTTAAATTGGGTCCCAGAACAAACTTGTGCAGAATAGACCTAAACCTAATCCACAGTGAGGACCCAGCCCTGATAGTTCTGTCACACACCGACAGTTGCACAGCCAAGTCTGGCTGAGAACTCACCAAGCCAATCTGAATCTTGGGGAAGGAGAATGAGAGAAAATTACTTTAAGCCAGTGAGTTGTGGGATTAGTTCATTTCATAGTGGTAGCTGCCTGATACAGCAGTAAAAGGAGAATAAATGTTTAAATTGCTTCTACTTAAAACAGTGACATTTTTAGTAAAATTTCTTCCATCAAAAGCTATTAGAATGTTAAAAATGTAGCACTGGAAGAGGTCAGAGTTTCAACAGGCTGTAAAATTCCTTTGCAGTGGTCTCTCAGTCCTACAGAGATAGGCTCCAGGTCTCCTCATCGCCACAGCAAAATCCAAGGATGCTCAAGTCCCTTACGTGACACTGGAATAGTATCTGTAGATAACCCATGCACACCCAGGATACTTCAAATCATCTCAAGATTACTTATAATACCTCATACAAGGAAATTCTACACAAATATTGCCATAGTATGTTGTCTAAGAAGTAAGAATGATGCAACTTTTTAAAAATCTGATTTAAGACTTTTTAAAAAATCTTACTTATTTACTTATTTGAAAGGCAGAGTTACAGAGAGAGAGAGAGAGGGAGGGACAGGCAGATATTTCCCATGTGCTGGTTCACTCCCCAAATGGCTGTCATGGCCAGGGCTGGGCCAGGCCAAAGCCAGGAGGCAGGAACTCCATCCATATCTCCCATGTGGGTAGTGGGGCCCAAGCACTTGAGGCATCCTCTGCTGCCTTCCCAGTCACATCAGCGGGGAGCTGTATGGTAAGTGGAACAGCCAGCACTCAAACCAGCATTCATATGGGATGCTGATGTCACAGATGGTAGCTTAACCTGCTGTGCCACAATGGTGGCACCCCAGACACACCTTTTTTTTTTTTTTTTTTTTTTTAAGATTTATTTATCTACTTGAAAGGCAGAGTTACAGAGAAGCAGAGGCAGAGAGAGAGGTCTTCCATCCGCTGGTTCACTCCCCAGATGGCTGCAACAGCCAGAGTTGCGCTGATCCGAAGCCAGGAGCCAGGAGCTTCTTCCTGGTCTCTCATATGGGTGCAGGGGCCTGAGGACTTGGACCATCTTTCACTGCTTTCCCCAGCCATAGCAGAGAGCTGGATTGGAAGTGGAGCAGCCGGGACTAGAACCGGCGCCCATTCCAGCACTGTATGTGGCGGCTTTACCCGCTATGCCACTGCACTGGACCCAGACACAACTTTTTAAATATCTGTTTGACCCATGTTTAGTTGAATCTTCAGAAGCAGTATCTATGGACACAGGCAACGGACTGTATATAGAAAACATCCCAAACCCACGCTACTTAACAGCATGATTCATTGTTCTTACAAGAATCCTTAAAGGATCACAAGCACTGACTTCAGATAAAGTCCGCTTAGCTTGGCGGAACAGCTGTGCCAGCCCCAAGTTACTATACTTTCATCTGAGGTCTCACACGGCTGATGAGAAGTCAGGGGTCACATGATGCTGTGGGCTGAGAAAATGTTTACTTCAGTTCCCACAAATAAGCCAACACAGGAAATTTCAAGACTTGCATAGTAAAAATGAAAGAAAAACCTTGTTTTCTTAGAAAATCCCCCTTCGTGTTTACACAGAGTGAAGAAATAGACACCAGATTTAAGCTCAAATCAAAAGGACTTGACTTGCCACTATTACCATAGCACCATTTGCTAAGCATTTCCTGGGCAGGATTTTTTGTGCTGGGTGTTTTCACCATTAACGCTTCAACCCTGAGAGGTATGTATCATTATCTAATATCTGCGCTTTACAGAATGAGAACTAAAATATCCAGTGTAAGTACTTGAGCAAGCCATTTAGCAGTCAAGCAGGGACTTAGAGCCAGCGCTGTGTGACATCAGATCAGGACTCTTACCCATACGCCAGCCTATGAGAAAACAGTTCCAACAGTGGGTGTTGTAGTGCAGCAGGTTAAGCTGTCACTTGGGATGGCCACATCCCATATCAGAGTGCCCAGGATCGTGCCCCACCACTGCTCCTGATCCAGCTTCCTGCTGATGCACACCCTGAGCTGCAACAAGTGAAAGGGAAATCCAGCAAATCTCCCCACCATGGGTAATACTCTTTTCAATGTGGAGACTGTTGGTTAATGTGTGTCTGTCTGCCACTCTCTGTGTTCTTTATTTTTCTGAATTATGGCTTCGCATGAGATGACTAAATCTGGAGGAAAATCCTTTTCTATGAGAGTCAATGAAACTTAACAAAAAAATATTAAAACTGAGGGCATTAAATTCATACAGGACATACTTACTGAACACCTACCTTCTTACCATCAACACCCAAGGCAGTGGGGGAGGCAGCTGTGTATGTGACACAGGTGCCTCTCGTTAAAGCAGTGCTTGCTAAAAATCCGGCAAATGTCAGCATCCTATTAGGATCAGAAATTAGGATGTGGTAACAGAGGCAGTTTCCCAAATCAACTTTGGCACGTAAAATGTCAGAGAAACCGCACTCTGCAGTCACATCTAAACGATCTTGACAGTGTTTATGCGGAGCCAAGACCATCCTGCCCAAGCACAAGCAAGGAATTAAACAGTAACCCAGGAGTACAGGGGGTTCTGCCACAGTTTACACAGTCAGTAGCACCCAGGACCACTGGGACATCCCACCAACAACAACCCCTTCCACCTCCAGAAACAAAGTCAGAAAACGGCAGGATTTAAATTAATAACATTGCATACTGAACCCTGGGCAAGAAAGAGGAAAAGGAAACAAAAGAAACCCTTGGGATCTCAGTTCTTGTGTTGTGTTGCACGCGGAACAGTTCACCATGCCAGGACTGTGATAAACCATGGCATCTGTTTAACATCCCCAGATGCTGGTCTAGACGATACCAGTCTCCAGGCATCTGTCTCTCCTTTCAACACCTGGTATCTGTAGTTTCAGATTAATTCAATAATTTTTTTCCACTTTCTTGATTACCTCTTCCGAGTCCCAGGTGCCTAAGAGAGCATTTCTTCTCCCCCTGTTTTATGGAATAGGTATAACGTAAGGGTGTCCCAGACAAAATTGAAAATCACCATTAAATTTAGATTTCCTTTCCATTGAAAGGAACATAGAGACATGCATATTTATACAAAAGTTGATGTACTCATAAAAATATCCAATAACACTGAAAACTGTATACCTCTAACAGATTTCAGTCTAAATAATCATAAAGGAAAACAGACTGCAGCTTTGGAAGGCAGCATTAAAGTTTAAAATGTCAAAACAAACAGTAAATGGCTATCAAAGGGAAGAATATTTTTCTGTTCTCTTTGGGAGGAAAAAAAAAAAGGGATGATCTACCTGAAATACTATTCACAATGGGACAAAATTAAGTGTCAGACAACTTCATTTTGGATTACCTCCCAAATACAGAGCCTCTGTTTTCCCTAAGCCTGTCTCTTCAGCCCTACTCCAAATTGTGTATCTAATTCCAAATATGTAGATAATAAAAATACATGATATTTGAACCATTTACTTTCTTGTTCAACATCAATTATGGTCCAACTAACTGCCAGGAGACACCTCGGGATTTAAATGCAATCCCGCTCAGACATCTCTAACAGGCCCATGAAGTGGTGTGCAGTTGGGAGACTTGTAATTACAACTCCATTGAAGGGTTTCATAAAGGACCATAAAGTGGTGTCTTCAGAGAAAGGGGCATCTCCAATACGGGTCAAAGTGGAGTGGAGTTTTTTGAATAACTAGCTGGGAAGATGGCAAGCAAGTAGTTGAGCAGCAGGATCACAACACAGAGTCCCACAGATCTCTCATGCAGGTGGAAAGACCGACAAGGTGAGTGAGTTCTTAGGGAAAACCACAAAAGCACAAAATCACCACACATTCAGGCAGTTCACCCATTTGGCCAGGGGCATGGTTTTTAGAGAATTTTAATACACAGTCATTCTTCAAGTTAAATCACCTGGAAAAGGTTATCAGACATGGCTAAGATTAACCATCAATAGATACATAGAACTACAAAATCTTTTCAAATATCATTTGTTTGTTATTGACATACCCTTTCATCACTCCCGAAAAGGGCAGGTACTCTATAGACCAGAAAATAAATATCTTAGCTAATTAGCAAATTTTCTCAGCCTCTTTTTTCCTGAAGTTATTTTATTTTCTAAAATTTTGGATTAACTTGCAGTACTTAAACATTTTTAATGAAGTACACTGCAATATTCCAACCAATATGGCATAGCATAAACCAATCATGTCAGGCAACTAGTCTTTCTATTTTCTTTGTGTTTGGAGCCTACTAGCTCCTGTTTTCAGTTCTCTCTCCAGTGTATACCACAGTGTTGTGCATGAAAGTTATCTCACTGTACTATGGAATACTAGGACTTGTTACTTCTAACTTGACTGTGTTTCGGTACCCAATATCCAATGTCACTGTTTCCTTCCATACCCTCAATTTTCCAGACTCTATTAATCATGACTGTAAGTTCAAACTTACTAATGTTTTCAACTTCCCAATATGAGAACGTACAGTATTTGTCTTTCTGTGTCTGCCTTATTTCCCTTGACATATTGATTTCCAGTTCCATTCATTTTCCGTAAATGTCAGAATCATATTATTTTTTAAGGGTGAGGAAAGGAAACCCTTATATACTGTTAGTGGGAATGTAAATTAGTACAGCCATTATGGAGAACAGTATGGAGGGTCCCCAAAATCTTACACATATATATAAAAATATATATAAATCTATCATATGACACAGCTATACAACTTCTGAGTGTCTATCTGAAGGAAACAAACCAGCCTATAAAAGACATCTGCTCTTCCATGTCCACAGCAGCACGATTCACAGTGCCCAAGATAAGCAATCAACCAGGTTCCATAGACGGCTGAATAGATAAAGAAAACGTAATATGGACACACCATGGAATATTTTTCACTATCTCTCTCTTTTGAAAACATATAGGACAATGCTTCATTGCACACATATACACACACATGAAGAAATATGTATGTATGAGTCTAGGACTAAATTATGAGTCATTATCAAGTACACTGCACTAATCCAAAGCATCAATATTTGCAAGTAGGATTCCCAGCTCAGAATTCATGGAGCTGAGGAAAGGGCCAGAAAAGAGTCTTGATCCCCTCTTCCTGAAGAATCTGACTTAGACTTTCAAGGATGGACCCCAGAAACCATATTGCAGCTTTCAGTCTCAGAGTGTGACAACATAGACTGATTACACAAACAAGTGCATAATTATCAAGGATGACAAACAGTATAAAAGAAACCTACATCATATGATTAGAGCATCTAATAAGATTTTTTAAATTACCATGTAAAATCATGTTTAAAAAATCAAAACTAACAGACTACCTTATCCTAATAAATTCAAGATTAATGGGGGCCTGGAGTACATTTTAGATATTCTGTATAATGTAGAGTTTTAGATTATTTCACTCCTATAATAACATTGTAACATAAACATTTTCATAAGGTAAAAGTTTTATAAAAGCTAAAAAAAAGTCAATTTACCTCTAACACCCCAGAAATACTTGTCTAAACAAACCTCTCTTATCTATTTTTCAAATAATCTATCTGCACATGTAAATAACCAAATTTTATAATCTGAAAAGTAAGACACTCTATGATCATAGAAATCATATTGTTAAAGTTGAAAACAGTTGGGTAATTGCATTAAGGGCAAATCGCTTAGGTTTTGAAAGAAAGGCTATATATACTAGCTCCTTCTGGAAGACCACACAGACTATTTTTCATGAAAAGGAGCAAACAATAAATCTTGATTTCATAAACTATATTCTGGGTAAGCTATAAACACAGGGCTTGAAGAGAAGAATCACAATAGACAGGCACTGAATGGATGGGCACATTGTGACAAGTGACAGAACTTCAGAACTAGAGATTTTTTTTAATGTAATTCATTTTACAGAAGAAGCAGTTGCAGCCCAGGGTAATAACATGATGTAGCCAAAAAAGCTAGGGCTGGCAAGTGAGCACCAGAACTTCAGAATCCTGGCCAGAGTCCCCACCCCTTGAGGGATCCACACTCATCAGACACCCTCATCCTCAGGCTTAAAGACCAGTTTCCTAATGACCAGGGGTGCCGCAGACATTAGACTTGAAAGCAGTACTCCACTAGAGCCCACCAAGTTACAAGAAGACAACTCTGTTTTGTTACAAAGAAAAATTCACCAGGGTTTTTGACCTGAGTCCCCAGTTAGCTATTCACATTGCTTCACAGACTTAACATTGGACCCAAAGTATCCGCTGACACATCTGGAGACATAACCAAGCCACAAAAAACTCACAACTCTCCCTGTCTCTCATAAAGATCAAGAAGTGAAGTAGGAATTAAAGGATATGTTTGATACTTGAGCATCAGGCCCAGGAAGATTGAGCTTGAATTGGGAGTAAGCCATACAAAGAGAAGGAGAAACATGTCGGAACTCCCATACCTTCTGCACTGCTAGCCTGAACCCAAACTGCATGCCTGAGTACTGTCTGAATTCTAGAAAGAGACACCATCCATCTACACTCATGAACTCAAAACAAACATTTACAATACTCAAGGCTACCTCCTAGAGCAGGTGCTCTTGCTGCCCTGGGCATTACCAAGAAAGACTGCACCCCACCAGTGAATGGTGACATCTTCCTCACACTCATTCCTGTCCCCCAGTGCTAAAACAGCACGCAAGTTTCCATCTGAAAATAATTCTCAACTCCCAGCATTTCCACACAGTGCTGAAAAGGGCAGAGGAGATTCACAAGGACATTTCTCGGATCTTTCCATACCTGGAGAAGGAGGCTTTACCTAATGGAGCTCCCAGATACTAGGTGGGCTGCTGAGATCTAAAATAAACAGCAGTCTGTCACTTACACCCAGAATCTTTTCTGCACCTTCTGAAGGCATCAAGACCTGAAAAGCATCCAACCCATACAGCCTCCTTCACTGGCCTGGCACTTGGTTATGAGAAGCATACTCCACTAGAGCCAAGGCAACCTAATCATCTTTGTCTTCACCCTGTGTTGACCATTTTGCCAAGACGACTTCCAGCTGTACTAGGTTCTAGGCTCTCACAATTTCACAGGATAAGCAAACAAGTGAGGGACAGTACTTTCCAAGCAAACTGCTGGAGACTCCCTCAGTGTTGAAAGAGCCATCTTTGTTAAAGAGCAACTTTGTTTAACAAATAAAGACACAAAGGACTGTTATGAACCATTCCTTGACTGATAGCACACTGTGAATATTCCCATTCTGACTCTTGTTCATCTACCATGAACTACATTTGCCCCACTGCTCTGTCATCTATAAAGAAATAAATGAGTACTTAGGGGAACACTTGCCACATACCAAGCAATATTTTAGACTATTTTAGAGGTCTCACATTTTATTCTTTTTCAAATCTTATCAATTTAGTTAGCTTGTGTATTTGAAAGACAGAGAGAAAGAGAGATCGAACTTTCATCCACTGGTTCACTCCCCAAATGCCCAAAACAGCCAGGGCTGGCACAGGCTGAAGTCAGAATCCAGGAAGTCCATCCAGGTCTCCTGTGGGTGGCAGGAACCCAAGTACTTGGGGCATTAGCAGGAATCTGGATCTCAAGTGGAGGTAGGACTCAAACCTAGGTACTTTGATATGGGATGCAGACTTCCAAGCGGCATCTTAATCCACTATGCCATAATACTCATTACCACATTTTATTTTTCAACCTTCCCAACAACCCAGGGAGATATTTTTAACAATATTTTCTAATAGATGAGACGATACAATTCAGTCATATGTCCACAAAGCAGCTCTGCACAGAGCTGACCTGTGTTAGAGAACCCTAGCTAACGAAGTGACAGGCTCTCTACCTGACCAGGAAAAACTCAGGCTCCTGCTTGTCCTTGGACCTGCAAGGGGACTTTGGGCCCAAAATGTGAAGTCTCTTCAAAGCAATGTCTAAAAGAATTCAGGTGAAAAACAGTTTCTCCAAAGGCTACTGCAGTGTGAAACAACTAAAGATGACCCTGCCTCAAAGAGACCATGATTTGCATTAAACTTGTCTTCCTTTTCTTTTTTAACATGCCCGACAGGCAGCAGTAGATCAGAAAGCCATAATCACTATTCCAGCTTTGAAATTGCACTGTCCTCCTGCCCGAAGATGATGGAATGAAAAGCACAGACAGCAGGCTCTGGGCACCAGTAAATTGCACCCCTCTGCACCTCAGGATGTCAGAGAGGTTTTGCGCTCTCAGTGGGCATCTTGGAAGAGAGGGAGCAGAATTCTGAAATCTCTACCTGCCCAGAAACCCAAGTGGATAAAGAATCAAACTCCAGGTTATCAACAGAGGACTCACTTTTTTGCATGTCGTATGTGGGGATCATCACAGAAGATTTTGGACAAGTGCAGATAATTACATCAGAAGGCAGGAAAAGTAAGCTGAACCCAGTTGAGGTGTGCTGCCACGTTCTTAAATAGGTGGACAGTCACCTGCGGCCTGAAAGTCTACAGGTGGGCACAGTGTTAGCCAGGAGCTGCTTCCTAGTCATCAAATAACAAATACACTTTGTATGGCTCCTAATATATGTGCCCTCCTCAACACCTCCTGATCTCCTCTTCCCCACCATTCACTGTCCCTCTTAACGCTGTAATTATTTCTCTCTGGACAATTAACTTTTTAAAAGTATCATTTAAACTGATCTATACATCATCATTGATATATTCTTTATGAAAATTCTACTTAATACTACAGTTTAAATCTAAAGCCTTCACACATTTAAAGGGCAGAGAGCAGGGTAGGTATTTGATGCAGCATTTAAGCCACAGTTTGGGATGCCCACATCCCTTACCAGAGTGCCTAGGTTTAAGTTCTGGCTCTGTTTCTGATTTCAGCTTCCTGTTAATGCACACCCTAAAAGTCAGCAGGTGATGGCTCAAGGTCTTGGGCCCCTGCTACTGATGTGGGAAAAGCTGATTCAGAGTGGGGCTACTGACTTCAACCTGGTCCAGCCTGCTTGTAGGCTTTGAGGGAAAAAACCAGCAGATGGAAGATCTCTTCTTCTCCCTCTCTCTGTCTCATTCTCTCTCTTTTTCTGCCTTTGACATAAAAATGAAAACAAACAATAAAAATTAAAGAGGAAAAAACAATTACATTAATATCACCACATTTGAGTCCTATGATAAGCACCTCTCAGTTGCTTCATGTGGGCCAATGATTTTAACACGCAGGTCTGTTTTCCCTATTTTATAACATTCCTGCAGTAGAGCTGGATGCCAACAAAGATAGTATTTTTTTTTTTTAATGAGAAATGCTGTATAAGCAAAACCACTGTTCTGTAAGGAAACTCTTATTACTGTAATATATCATTTCAAAGCTAGTACAAAAAAAAAAATTCAAGGATTTTGATCCTAATATTTAAGGAACAGAATGTCCCATACTCATCTCATATGAAGATATTTTTATAAAGCTTGCCTTCAAAAACCATTCTACTCAACGATCAAGATTAAAAAATATTATTGATATACCAGGACATTAAATCCTTACTAAATAAAAAAAATTAATGGCTCTCTGACACATGAGGAAGAACAAAAAGGGGAAAAACCAAAAAAAACCAAAACAGTCAGAAATGGTTATTTTTGAAAATGGAAACAGTAAATTTAGTTCTGATCTAATACAAACATACTGAGCCTAGATATTATAAGACCATTTGACTTACTAGTGTTAAGTAGGAAAATGTACTGAAATAATAGCAACTGCCTGGTAAATATTTATATTGAAAAAATATATAACAGGTACACTTCTAAAAGCATCTCATGCTTTCTCTCAAAACAAATTTATCATTCATTTAATCTTAGTAAAATAAAATATTCTTTATTTCAATAGCATTGATTTTTCACAGGATATATATATATATAGTTTTAAGGGAAAGAGTTTATTGGGGGAAACCCAACAAACTGGAGTGAAGGGGTGAAGAAGGAAGAGAGGAGAGTGTAAGAGAGAGACAGAGTCAGAGGTCAGGAGAAAGAGAGAAGAGAGAGAGAGCCATGTGTTCAGCCACAGGTCCTTTTAAAACTTTGCTGGGGTGCAGGCAGGGAAGTAGGACCAGTGAATCCCATTAGGATGGGGTGTAGCTTGACACTGGTGGTTAGGCCATGTGGCTACCTGGCTTCCAGCAATGGTGGTGGAGGCTAGAGACTAGGATGGTGTCAGGGTGTAGATCGTGCCATAGATAAGACTGTGCCATTTTACTAATATTCCCCCCTTTTGTTTTGCATAAAGTAGGAGTTGTGTGGGATTACATTAGTCCCAAAAGTCCCGGAGGGGTAGAGGGATGATGATCTGTCTTTAGAGCTACTTCTTGCTGACATGGGGTGACGAGGTACTCTTCACTGGCCACTGGGTGGGGAGGTGAGTATATCCCGGTAGCAGAACTTGGTTGACCGCCTGGTTGCTGAAGACCTTGGTTCATTCCATTATCACCTGCTCACAGATTATATTAATCGCTACAATAAGGGAAAAATTACAATGCCATAGGTCAAGGTTTGGAGAGGAGCCACAGTGTATTTTCTTTTGTGACATATAGACAACTAGGTAGAGAAAAGGAGACTGCATTCCAGCAAGGGCATTCCTTCCCAAATGATAGCTTCACTGAATGGAGATAGTCTGAAGTCAAAAGAGTTTCAAAGATTTCGTGATTACACTTGGGGAACCTCAAGTCAGTATCAGTGCCACAAATTGGAAAAAGATATTTTTCAAATTACATTGGCTTATGGTTGTAACTTACTTGAGGGACAAAAACATGACAACTGTCAATTAAAATAGGATTTACACCTAGAGATAAAAAAATTTTTATGTGGGCTGGCGCAGTGGTGCAGCGGATAAAGCTGCCACCTGCAGTGCCAGCATCCCATAAGGGTGCCGGTTCGAGTCCTGGCTGCTCCACTTCCGATTCAGCTCTCTGCTGTGGCCTGGGAAAGCAGTAGAAGATGGCCCAAGTCCTTGGGCTCCTGCACCCATGTGGGAGGCCTGAAAGAAGCTCCTGGCTCCTTCCTTCGGATCAGCACAGCTCCAACTGTTGTGGCCGACTGGGAGTGAAGACCTCTCTCTCTCTCTCTCTCTCTCTCTCTCTCTCTCTCTCTCTCTCTCTCCCCTCTCTTTCTACCTCTCCTTCTTTCTGTGTAACTCTGACTTTCAGATAAATAAATAAATCTTTAAAAAAATTGTATCTTTTGTGACAGAAAATAACAAAATTCGCAACAAAAAATATTCTGGAAAAAAAAAACTAGCCAAAGCTTACCTGTATATTTTAATTATCATAATAGGGACTATTAGGATAAACCTCTATAGCGCAAAGTATAATTTTTAATCTTGAAAAAAAATCCTTCTACTTGACTTACCGTTGATTGGTTTGATCATTCTTTCAATGGAATAGGGCCTACCTTAGGTTTCTTTATTTTATATAGAAACAGTTGAGAGGGTAATGCTGAATCATTAGGAATGGATAAGGATTTGCAGTTAATTAAAAGAAAACAAAAGGAAGAAGCAGAGGAAGGTAAGGGATCTCAATTGCTTTAAGAAATATTCCACTTACACATAGTTTAAAACTAGGACGAAATAGTGAGCAGGACAAAAGGAAATCAAACCTCGCGACTTCAATCTACTAAGAGACATAATATGTGTTAAGTGACCCATGACATTTCTTCAAGTCATTTGACTCTAAGAATATCATGGTTAGAGAATTCAACAAAGTCTTTCTTGCAAATGTAGCAGTTAAAATTCCACCAACAAATGGCCACTTTTTTTTTCTAATTTATGTATGTTAATTTGAAATACTTTTATTTAAGTTCATTGATGAAGACTAAGACAACATAAAAGCAAGAAATTTTAAGAAAAAAATCGAAATGTCAGTATTTCACAAATAGCTGTAAGATGACTGAATTAGCAAGTTTTGCAAATTTAAATGTACCCAGTAGTAAAATACATGCATATAGCAAGGTCTCCTTGAAGTAGGCTATTTAGTTATATACAATTGTGTGTAAGTGTGTGTGTGTATATACTATTTTTAAGCCATTATGTAACCCATTGTGTATCACGTACTAAATTTTATTTTGTTCTCTAACCGACAATGTAACTAGAAGTCATGAACCAATTTTACTCATGTCTTTGTCAGAACAAGTATTACCTTGACACAGCTCACACTCAATAATTGTCTATTCCACCAAAAAGCATCCCAAGGCTTTTGAATCCTACTCTGTAGCCAGAACAACAGTAAAATACCAATAAGGCAATCCAGAATGAGTGAGGCTTGGTGCTGGTCAGACCCAAAGCCAAAAACATAGCTTATTAGAAAAGACCTCAGTGAGAAGATAAGGAAAGTCACAAGCCAAGTCACCATGGAGAGAAGCTGCTGGTTATCCGGGCAGGGACCACAAGTCATAGCACTGGGAGATGCAGGAAGAGAGTCACCTGATGGAATAGGACAGAAGCTGAATGTCAGGGCTCAAAGGCAGAATTGCAGTTGGGGGGTGGTTTAGGGTGAGCATTAGGGGTGGTCACAGAGGACTGTCTAGGGAAAACAACGTTCTAACAGAGAATAAAAGGAATGCATATCAGATGGCACATACTGAGACAGGGCAGAACATAGGACCTGGTAACAACAAGGTCAACTCTTGGTCTTAAGTAAAAGGAAAGATGCTGACTCAACAGAACCCAGGCAACCAACCAAAAGAGAATATATGACAGAAGAGAAGGGGTACCAAGCCTTAAGGCATCAATTTAAGGATTCTTAAACTTCCATGGCTGGGAAAAGGAGAGGCTTCTGATCACAGGAGAACTCTCCACATATGGAAAACGTTAAAAAGGTCTAGGTAGCAGCAGACATTGGATGGAGTAGTCAAGTCAATGCCCG
This sequence comes from Oryctolagus cuniculus, assembly GCF_051225735.1. Taxonomy (NCBI): domain Eukaryota; kingdom Metazoa; phylum Chordata; class Mammalia; order Lagomorpha; family Leporidae; genus Oryctolagus; species Oryctolagus cuniculus. The sequence continues at coordinate 131,412,202 of NC_142869.1, read as the reverse complement.
GGACACTTGCATCCCATATTGGAGTGCCTGATTCTAGTCCTAGCTGCTATACTTCTGCTCCAGTATTTCTGCCAATGTGCACGTTGGGAGGCAGTAGATGACTGCTCAAGTACTTTGGTCCCTGCCACCCACAGGGGAGTCTCAGAATGAGCTTTGGACTCCTGGATTCATCCTGGTCTGGCCTTAGCTATTGCATGCATTCAGGGAGTGAACCAAAGAAGATCTCTGTCCTTCAAATAAAATGCAAAGATTTTTGTAAAAAAAAGGCTGTGGGAAAGCAGCAGAAGATGTCCCAAGTCCTTGGGACCCTGCACCCTCGTGGGACGGAGGAGACCCCTGGCTCCTGGCTTTAGATGGGCACAGTTCCAGCCATTGCAGCCATCTGAGGATTTGAGGATTGAACCAGATTAAAGATCTCTCTCTCTTTCTCTCCCCGCCCCCAGCCTCTCTGTAACTCTGCCTTCAAATAAATAAATAAATAAATCTTTTTTTTTAAAAAAGGCTCTAGGTGAAAGGATGAGATGGATGCAGGTTGTTTCCCAGGTCACTGACACTGAATTTCTGAAAACTAAACATATGATTTATAGCAACATGCTTAGTCATACATAGTCTTGCTATTCTGATCACTACAGTTTGTAATAACCACACAGGTGTATATATGGAAAGAACTTTCCAAAAGTCATCTGTGGGCCTTTGAGGGCTCATTAAGGACTTCTTGATCATCAGGCTAAGTTGCAAGAGGTAATGTAAAATGTCAAAGTAACTCCCAGGAGAATTTAGACACCAGAGGTTTCGCTGTGGGAAGCTGAAATTCCTTCATGAAATTCAAGGGACTTCACTGTATATTTCACCATGAAAAATCTGTTACAAAATCGTGAATCGTGGCTTAAATATCTTATATAGACATAGTATATACTTTTTTTTTTTTTTTGACAGGCAGAGTGGACAGTGAGAGAGAAAGACAGAGAGAAAGGTCTTCCTTTGCCGTTGGTTCACCCTCCAATGGCCGCCGCGGCCGGCGTGCTGCGGCCGGCGCACCGCGCTGATCTGAAGGCAGGAGCCAGGTGCTTCTCCTGGTCTCCCATGGGGTGCAGGGCCCAAGCACTTGGGCCATCCTCCACTGCACTTCCTGGCCACAGCAGAGAGCTGGTCTGGAAGAGGGGCAACCAGGACAGAATCCGGCGCCCTGACCAGGACTAGAACCCAGTGTGCCGGCGCCGCAAGGCGGAGGATTAGCCTAGTGAGCTGTGGCGCCGGCCTAGTATATACTCTTTAAATAAACATGTTCCTTCTCTTACCCCACTGTGTCTTAACGTTCCCACACTAAAAAACAACATAGATGTGATAGACCACTAAAAAATACAAATACTTCACATCTCTCTGTGTAAATTCCTTTAGTAGTAATTTCAGATACACACACACACATACACAAAGTCTTCAAAAAATTCTCAGAAAATGCATCATATAAAAAACCTTTGCATGGAAACAACACAATTTTTGCACCAAATTAAATATATATTTTAGATCCATCTTTCTTTAAATTTTTAAATTCCCTTGAAATGTTATTAGCACAATTTGAGATAAAATGAATACTAGATACAGCTGAATATAAACTGAATTTCAAACAATCCAAGAAACACTTTTAACAACACTAGAAAACCAGGGCCGGCACCGTGGCTCACTTGGTTAATCCTCCGCCTGTGGCACCAGCATCACATACAGGTGCTGGGTTCTAGTCCTGGTAGCTCCTCTTCCAGTCCAGCTCTCTGCTGTGGCCCAGAATGGCAGTGGAGGATGGCCCAAGTGCTTGGGCCCCTGTACCTGCATGGGAAACCAGAAGGAAGCACCTGGCTCCTGGCTTGGGATCGGCGTAGCTCCAGCCGTAGCGGCCATTTGGGGGGTGAACCAATGGAGGGAAGACCTTTCTCTCTCTCTCTCTCTCTCTCTCTCTCTCTCTCTCTCTCTCTCTCTAACTCTGTCAAATAAATTGAAAAAAAAAAAAAAGAAAATGTATTACCTTCACTTATAACCCAGAAAGGCAAAGCAATAAGAACCCACAGAAACACCAGCAGGGGTCAGCCCTGATAACCGTTATCTACAGTAGGACCCACCACACACCTGCCTCACTAAGAGTGACCCCTTATTTCTCTAGCAGGAAAAAACTAGTTGATAGTGCTCCTTAACACACTGGTAATTATGTGTTTATTGTTTGCTTACTCATTCAAAGCCTGTCCCTAGTACTTCACTACAAATTCCATGAGGTCATGGAAGGTGGCACTTACGTATATCACTCAGCAACTATCATAGCACATAGTAAGCATTCATTAAAATTGATAAGCTAATTAACTAAATTCATGATTAAACAGTTTTATTTAAAGTCATAGACTTTATACATACAAATAATTACAAAAAAATAAGAAAAGAAAAGAGCCAACTGGGGCCAGCACTGTGGCCTCGCAGGTAGCTGCTACCTACAGTCCCAGCGTTCCACTTCCCACAGCAAAACCTCTAGTGTCTAAATTCTCCTGGGAGTTGCTTTGAAATTTTACATTACCTCTTGCAGCTTAGCCTGATGATCCTGTCCTGGCTGTTCCACTTCCTGTCCATATCCCTGCTAATGGCCTGAGAAAAGCAGCAGAAAGACAGCACAAGTGCTTGGGTCTCTGCTACTCACATGGCAGACCCATGTGAGTAGCCAGGAACTCCTGGCTCCTGGTTTCAGCCTGGCCCAGCCCTGGCCATTGCAGCCAACTGGGGAGTGAACCAGGGAATGGAAGATCTCTCTCTCTCTCTCTCTCTCTCTCTCTCTCTCTCTAACTTTGACTTTCAAGTAAATATTTAAAAAAAAAAAAAAACTGCCTTTATGTCAAACATGTATAAAGTCAGCCAGGGATCTCATAATATGTGCACATAAGGAAAGAAAAACAACGGATGCAGTTAGATAACTAGATGTTCACAGTAGATGATGAAACTACCCCTCTCTAACATTTATAAATATATCTGATAGTTTTTGAACCAATTAACATGTCACTAATGACATAACTATAGGTGGGCTACAATAAATTAAAAATCAATGAAAAAATAATAGGTTTTCTTTTTGTGGATTGATTGCACAAATTAAACATTGATAAATATTTGCAAATAAGAATTCATAAACAGCATTTTATCCTCTTAATGTTCAAGGTTATTATAAATTTACAATAGTATATTTATTTTTAGACTCCATGAAGTATTTTAACAAAAATAAATTCTGGCAACAAAAATGAGTTGTGTTTCAAACATACATATGCCAACTATCATACCTCCTTCCAACTGCACAGAAGGAATATTACGCATGAAGTTACAATGCAAGTATTAGAAACAAAGTAAAGCAAGTGTTTAAAGTAGAAAATCCAAGAAACAACTAAACAGAATTCCACTCGAAGATAAGTTAGTTGAAAGACTGCTCTTTAGGGATCTCTGGCATTCCAATAAGATTCAGTGCAGAAGTGATATGCATGTGAATGTTAAGTTATGAGATTTTAGCAACCTATCCATTCCCTTTGAAAGCCAATTCACTCTTGATGAGAGGCAAATGGGCATAGAGGCGCTTCACTTTGTCCCAAGCATGAGAAGACGCTTATTCTCCCACTAAAGTTGCCTGGAAAACTGCTTCTATCTTAAGCCTCAGCCCAAGGGCCCTACCCTTAACTCCCATTCCTACGGAAAAGCCTCACCTGACTTTCTACAAAAGAGATAGCTATGCACTTCCATCAATACCCACTCTATATCAAGTATTGCATTTATCAAAGTCCATTAGAGATGTTGTTTATGCCTGTCTCCTCCATTAGGCTCAGAGCTCAGTGAATTCAAGAACAATACAGTGTTCACTCCCACATCTCCCTTAGCTAGTAACAATTCAAATGTTTACCAAACAAAAAGATGAAATCAGAAATTATAAATAGCAAAAGTTATATAATCTCTGTATATGTCTATACAGTGATACATAGACATATTACTTGTATGTTTATACATACAAATACATATATATATATATACACACATGCACACACACAAACACAATCCAAAAGACACCTGGACTAAAGAAAACATTTAAAATAAATTCCTCCCTCTTAAAGAATGGTCTGAGTGTCAATTGTTAAATCAACAACAGGATTGGCTGGCGCTGCGGCTCTCTTGGCTAATCCTCCGCCTGCGGCGCCAGCACCCCGGGTTCCAGTCCCGACTGGGGCTCTGGATTCTGTCCTGGTTGCTCCTCTTCCAGGCCAGCTCTCTGCTGTGGCTCGGGAAGGCAGTAGAGGATGGCCCAAGTGCTTGGGCCCTGTACCCGCATGGGAGACCAGGAGGAAGCACCTGGTTTCTGGCTTCAGATGGGTGCAGCACGCCGGCTGTAGCGGCCACTTGTGTGTGTGGGGGGGGAGGTGAACTAACGGAAGGGAAGACCTTTCACTCTGTCTCTCTCTGTCTAACTCTGCCTGTAAAAAAAAAATCAACAACAGGAGTCACTGTGCACTTGTTCCCCATGTAGGATCTCTGTCCTTAAAGTGTTGTACTATGAGAATTAACGGTAAAACTAGTCTTCAAACAGTACTTTATACTTTGTGTGTCTGTGTGGGTGCAAACTGGTGAAATCTTTACTTAGTATCGAGTTGGTCTTCTGTATATAAAGATAATTAAAATGAATCTTAGTGAAGAATGGGATGGGAGAGGCAGTAAGCGGGCGGGCATGGGGAGAAGAACTGCTATAATCCAAAAGGTGCACTTATGAAATTTATATTTATTAAATAAAAGCGCTCTATAAAAAAAGAATGGTCTGACTTTGGAATTCAGAATTAAATAACCAAATTAAGAGCCAACACTGAGAAGTTTCAAGCCATTTGCCTATTGTGAGAGTCGCCTTGGCACTGAATGTGGGATGTTTTATAGATGGAGAGGGAAGGGGGACATGCATAGTGAGAAGATACCACTTTGGGCACCACTTCTAAGGATGAGAATTGCAGTCAACAAACCACTAAAGAAAAATGTCATCTACTCAGAATTAACAGGCAATTTTATCACAGGCAAACAGACCATTGATATAAATTCAGCTCCATTATCCCAGGGTAAGGTCACGATGATTTACTATGTATTTCACATGCTAGTTAAGAAATCCTCCTATAATATATCACCCAAATTGTCTTCTGAATCAAGATGATGGTAGTTCTGCCTATGCCACAGCTCAGGTCCCCAGAGAGGTAAAATATATCCTATGAAGAAGAAAGGCTTGATTTTTACACATGGTTGCTTAGCATCAAGTACTTTTATGCCAAAAGACAAATGGGCCCAATAAAAGTTTTTTACAAAGGATACCAATCAGACCTAGAAAAGTCATGACCCAGTGCCAACTTCCCAAAGCAATTCTCTCAGTTGAATTTGATATTTATTGTTGTTATGATTTTTCACACAATGAAATCCCTCAGAACCCTTCTTCTTGGTATTTTTAACTCTAATACTTCCCTTTCCAATCATAACTGCTTTTCTTTTCTCATAGTAGCAAACACACTCATTTTTATCTTCTGCCCTGAAATAGATCTGCAGTTTACTCTGGAGCCTTCTACTTTATAGAACCATTGATCAACTTTTCTTATTGTCTTTTTTTCCCATGTCCACCCATCCTTAAGTGCTGATGCTCGGAGGCCTCTCCGGAGATTAACCTGCCCCCTCCCCCTGGCAAAACGGATTCTCCACTCTTCACTCAACTTCCCAAGCATCTTTGCTACACCCTCCTTCAACAACATGCTCCTCACTCTGTTGGTGTTTAAGACCAAAGCTAAGGGTTGTGAAGACCAGAAACATATTCAACCACAGAGTCTATTTAATAGCAGATGTCAATGAATTTAATATTTGCAAGAAACTGATAACTAGGTAAAGAAGAAAGAATCAATGTGAATGCTGCAAGGAAGCATAACAGTCATTAATAGGTCAGATCTAGAGCAATGTACAGGGTTCATATCCTAAGCCTTCCATTTTCTAGTTGCATGAGCTATGGAAAGGTATTGTGATGGACTAAATGTTTGCATATCTTCAGACTTCACAATGGAAACCCTAATACCCAATGTGATAGAAGTAGGAGCTGGGGCCTTTGAGGGGCGATTAGGCCTTGACTGTGGAGTTTTCATGAATAGGATTAGTGTCCTTACAAAAGGGATCCCTGAGCCGGCGCCGTGGCTCAATAGGCTAATCCTCCACCTTGCGGCGCCGGCACACCGGGTTCTAGTCCCGGTTGGGGCGCCGGATTCTGTCCCGGTTGCCCCTCTTCCAGGCCAGCTCTCTGCTATGGCCAGGGAGTGCAGTGGAGGATGGCCCAGGTGCTTGGGCCCTGCACCCCATGGGAGACCAGGAAAAGCACCTGGCTCCTGGCTCCTGCCAGGATCAGCGCGGTGCGCCGGCTGCAGCGGCGGCCATTGGAGGGTGAACCAGTGGCAAAGGAAGACCTTTCTCTCTCTGTCTCTCTCTCTCACTGTCCACTCTGCCTGTCAAAAAAAAAATAAATAAATAAATAAATAAATAAATAAACAAAAGGGATCCCTGAGTACTCCCAGGCCCCTTCTGCCCCTTGAGGATAGAGCTAGAAGATGTCATTTATGAACCAAGAGACAGCCTTCTCACCACACACTGATTCTTCTAGAGAATCTGCTGATTCTTCATTTGGTCTTCGATGCCTCCAAATCTGTTTGTTGTTTCAGCCACTTACTCACAGCCCCAACAGATAACATCAGGTGTCTAGCTTTCAGAGTGTTGTAAGAATAACGGAGTTGATGACAAGCCAACATGTAGAAAAGTGATTTTAAATATTCTAAACGCTTTTAAGTAAAGGAAATAAACATTACTATTAGTCCTTTAAATATTGTTTAATAGAACATCTTAAGTTACTGACAAAATAAAAAGTTTAGAATTTTTTAAAAGAGTCTTCTTAGTGAGAGGGAACAACTCACACATGCCTAGACCTCTGTTTATGATTATGTGGATTTGTGCACATGCCTCAGTTTACCTGTTATCCCACAGATTTCACTGAAAAATCGGTATTTTCACTGCATTTCACTAACAATACACAATTAACTCAAAATAATGAAACAGTTCCATTTTTGAAACTTCTAAATTATATGCATTTTCCCTCAAGCTATAGGAAAGTAACATGCGGTTACTTGGGTTCTTTTTTATTATTATTATTTCTAAATCATAATTCTCAAACTTGGAAAGCAAATAGAAAGTAAGAGTAAGGTGGACATTTTATAGCAAGACTGTAGGTACTGAAAAATGAATGGGAACTTGGCTGAGTCCCAAGGAGAAGTCATAACCACAAATCCAGAGACCTCCTTCCTTCCTTTCTACGCTCAGACTCAGGTTCCAGAGAAGTGTGGTTGCCTTGGCGTGGGGGCAGGGCCTTTTATACAGGGGAAGCAGGCTTGCAGTATATTTGATCCTGGTCCTTGAAAATCAGAGGTCACTCTTGGGATAAGGTAGACTGGAGAAAGATGATCTACACAGGATTAGAAATTTCACGTGAACCAAAGAGTGCTCTTTAAGGGCAGTCCTGAACAATCTTTCCCCTTCTCTGAGACCCCAACCTGTCTGCCCTTTCAAGATAAGAACAGGCCAGCTTCTGGAGAAACACCTCCCCAGAATATAGCAAGAGCTATATTTCCATGGAAATAGTAAATTCAAGTCCCCACATGCCATTCTCAACTCTCCTTCCCCTATAGAGCCAGTATTTGCCAGCCCAGCCATACAGCTTCTGCAGAGAAGTTCATTCTGAATTTTGTACTAGAATAGCCATCATTAGTGAAGAGGGGTCAGGTAGGTTAATGTTTTCTCAATCTTCTAATGATGCTTTCACAACAGATGTGTTATTGCTACTGTGTGTTCTGGAATATGAATCATAACACGCGGCAATTATTACTGAATTACTTTTAAGTACACCACTGAAATAGAATGCCTCATTAACCAGCCCTGCTCTCTCCATTAGCAAACTAATCAGGAGAATAGGGCCCTCAAAGGAGAATGGGGGGAGGAATCCCAACCCAGAGCCTTTACAGCTTCTTGGAGTGTAATTGCAGGCCATGGCTCCTGAAACTTGGCTCTCTGATTGCAAGGGAAGCGCCAAAACTCAAAATTAACCTTGGCTGCTACCAAGTTCTGAGAATCAGCTGTCAGAAGGAAGCTGCTCTGCAGGCTTCCCATCCCCTATAGGGGACAAAAAGCATAATTAGAATGGACAGGTATCAAATAGTGCTTTTTAGAAGAAGAATATACAAATGACTTACTGTGCTTCAAAACTGTGCTAAGATATATAGAAGTAACATAAACGGTGCATGGCAGAAGTTTCAAAACATTATAATCTGGGTAGGGAGACTAGACTGAAGATGGGTGGAAGAGAGAATTAGAACAATGCTGAATGGTTGAATATCAGTAATATAAGCAGTAAATGAGCTCAAACTACCTTGGAGATGAACCATGCTGAGGGACATTAGGTTCTAGAATAACCACTATAACTCAAGAGAGAAATGTAAGCATCATTTAAATAAACAAAAATTTAATGAAAATACTGTAACTATATAAGCTAACATTAATAATCATGACCATGTTTCAGATTTGCTTATAAGCTTCCTTGAAGCACAGGGCAAACAACCACTAAATTCTAAAGGCATTCATTACAAGGAGCTTTCTGTGATGGACAAGGACGGCCACAGCAGATCGTATTTGGCAGATCCTTCACCAAGAGAAGAGAACTCCATATTCAGCTCTGGATAGGTAGCAACAGAGTCTAAAAGAACCTGGTACCTCTAGGTGCAAGTGATTCCAAGTCCTTTAGTCACATGAAATTAAATTCAGCAGGATTCTGATAAAACTGCTTGTCAGAAAGGTTGAGTGTATACTCCCACCTGACTCCAGCACCTGGTATCCTAAACTGCTGCTGAGGACAACTCCAAACACAAGCAAGATCAGACTGCCAGATAGCAAGGCAGTACCATGTTGAGAAATTTAATGAGACCTTTCTGAACAACGCCGACACACTTAAGTGGCACACTGAGAAAGCTATAAGCAACACAAACATTCTCCTTTTTTTCTTAAGATTTTTTATTTTAGTTTTTGAAAGGCAGAGTGATAGAAATAGGGAGAGACAAAGAAATCATTCATCCACTGGTTCACTACCCAAATGACTACAACTGCCAGGATTGGACCAGATTTAAACCAGGAACTGGGAACTCCATCCGGGTCTCCCATATCAGTGACAGGGGTCCAAGTATTTGGGCTCTCTTCATCTGCTTTCTCAAGTACATTAGCAGGGAGTTGGACTGGAAGTAGAGCAGCCAGGCCTCAAATTAGTGCTTCAAAATAGGATGACTGCATCAAATTCAGCAGCTAAACGACACAGGCCCCTAAAAGGCATATTTCTTGGCATGCAACCAGGTTACATGTGCAGTTGATAGCATTTGCAAAGACTGACACCAGAGTGCATGGCAGCAAGGCACTGAACCTTGTAAGTTTTCAAAATGGGAGCTCCCACGGACCTAACTTAGCCAGTGTTAACTCCATAAACATTCCCAAGGAACATCCAATTCCGATGAAGGCTTCACTGTCACCTCCTCAGATGGCTGAATGACCTGGTTTGTTAGACTCATGTATTTTATTTAACATTTGCCTTCTTTGCATTGCAAAGGCAATGAAGACTGATGTGTAGATTTAGAAAGCAGACATCCTAAGTTCTGCCTTGACTTTTTTTTAACTTTGTAAGGATATATGCAAAAGAACAATGAGCATTATTCAAGTCTGAAGGAAAAAGAAAGGAAAGTAACTTACTGTCCTTGCAATGTCAGGTTTTATAAATTACTTGGCAGCATTTGGCCAAATCCATAAAGTAATTTTAAGTATCATGTTTGGCCATGGGCACTTTCCATAAAACTCTAATAACTACACTAAATTTTTGGAAGCATTGATTTAATTAAAATTAAACTCAACATATATTTAGTAACTATTTATCACGGGTGAGGCATTATATTAAGGTCAAATGAGCCCATTTGTGTAAGATGCCTATAAATATCTCACAATCTAATAGGAGAAAAGCAATAGAAGTCACACACTGTATATAAATATTATGGACTGAATTGTGTTACCCTGAAATTCCTATGGTGAACCACTAGCCCCTAGTGTTTAGAATATTATGGTATCAGGAGGTGGGGGTTTTTAAAAAGGTAATGAAGGTTAAATAAGGTCACATGGGTAAGCCCTAGTCCAACCTGACTAATATCACTAGATGAGGAAGAGGCACGATAGAAACATGCACTCAGAAGAAGGGCCATGTGAGGACACAGAACTGTCTGCAAACCAAAGCAAGAGGCCTCAGGAGAAACCCTACTGGTGAACACCTTAATCTGCAGCCACCCAGTCTGTGTGGTATTTTGTTACATCAACCCTAGCAAATGAACACAGCCACTCTGTAGAGGAACCAATGCTACACACACTAAGCAGGAATAGTTCAACTAATTGGAGGAATCTGGAGAGACAACACGGAAGAAGTACTTCAGATGGATCTTGAATGAAGAGGGCAATTCTGAACAATGAAGGGGAGGGAAGCGTAATGGGAAAACATCACTGCAGGCATGAACCAGGATCACAAGTAGCAAGGAGCAAGGTGTGTGGAAAGCACCCAGTTGCACATTTTGGTTACTACTCCAATTTCCTGTGGGCAAGGAAGGAGATCCTTCAAAAGCCACACAGTTAAGGGCTTTGTCAGTGTGAGAAATTTACTCTGAGTTTGGAAGAGGAGGAAATGCACATGAAAGATAAATTATTAATCATGCTGCCTTTATATGTAATAAGAATAACTCTTTCAGAACATTGAGAAGGGGCCAGCACTGTGGCACAGTAGGTTAATCCTCCACCTGCAGCGCCGGCATCCCATGTGGTTGCCGGTTCTAGTCCTGGCTGCTACTCTTCTGATCCAGCTCTCTGCTATGGCCTGGGAAAGCAGTGGAGGATGGCCCGAGTGCTTGGGCCCCTGCACCCATGTGGGAGACCTGGAAGAAGGTCCTGGCTCCTGGCTTCGGATCAGCGCAGCTCCGGCCACTCCATTTGGGGAGTGAGTCAATGGAGAGAAGACTTTTCTCTCTGTCTCTTCCTCTCACTGTAACTCTACCTCTCAAATAAATAAATAAAATCCTAAAAAAAAAAAAAAAGAATATTGAGAAAAGCTTTGCAAGGGGTAATGGAGTTAGTAAAGTCTCTTAGTTTTTATTTTTTTAAAAACACAGAAAGGTTCTAAAAATTAGAACATCAACATTTCTGAGATTACATGCTTAGATATAAGTTCCGAGATACTATTTCACTACAAGCTAGCCTGAATTCTGAAGAGCTTGCAAAAATAAATGCCACTTTCTAAAAAAGGATACTGACTTGATTTCTAAATTCATGTTCATTACATAATCAGATGTCACACACAACTCTGGAGTGATACACATCCTTCTAGGAATTAAATAAAAATTGCCAGATTTAAACAAATCCTTCATTATCACCTGCTACTCCTTTAAACTTGATAGTGCAAGTCACAATATATTCACTCTCTCTCTGAATTGAGATTTCTACTTCAATTAATAAACAAGACAGTGTAACATTTTACACCATTAATTATACCACTTATTATTAGACCATTGAGGAAACTGTTAGGTCTCTCTCCTGGCAACAAGACATTTATTTATATTTCTTTAATTTGCACAGCTCACTGAAATTTAGATAATTAAAAAGGTATTTAAAACTTAATTCATTAAAGAACACTGGCCAAATACGGTAAGTTTCCACAGTCATCAAAATAAACTAAAAACCCATCTCTGGATCTGACCTTTAATTACAGCCTTTCAATCTATCAAAGACAAATGTCAAAATACCCACCTGACTGCATTACAATGCCAATGGAAATCCAACAACAGCTAAAGAAACCATGACAGTGGATGCTGTAATCCTGCTGCTTAGGAAAGAATCTAGTAGAACATAGAGGATTTCATCTGTAGTAAATAAAACCAGACCCTTTACTGGTGAATGGCTGAACTCTGCTAGGAATCAGGATGCAAAGGTGAGCACCTGCTTCAGGCTTTAGCCCTATCTCATTTATTGAGGGAGGCGGGGAAAGTCATGGAGAAAAGAAGGGGAGAAAATGGCCCATCCTGACGTCCTTTTAACAGACTGATGTAAGGGGCAAGTACCTTTGCCTCTCTGAAAGGACATCTCTCATTAACAGACCTTTCCTTCTCTTAGGAGGAGACCAGCTCCCCAGCCTTGTCCCCATGGCATGGCCAGGAGGCCCAGCTTTCCTCCTGAGCAGAGGTTCCATGCAGGGAACAGGGAGACTGCAGTAGTGGCTCCCTCTGGCCCTCCCCACAGTGCATTTTCCCCAAGCAAAGATGACGAAGTGAGAGCAAGAAGCAGAGCACCTTTCCCAGGAGGCATCCAAGACGAGATGAAAGGCTGACTTGATACCCTCCGCTAGGATTCCAGAAGAGGCAGCACTGAGCACTAGAACCCTGGCTCACTTAATTCCTTTGCAGGCCCCAAATGAGACAGGGAGAAAGAAAGAGATCCATGGGAAACTTAAAAGTCGAAAAAGCAAGACTGCACTTTGGAAGGCAGTGCTATATAAAGTCAGGCAATCCACCTCAGCACAGATGCAGCACCCGGGCCAAACACGCTCTCCAGGTAGAACTATTGAACTAAAAATAAGAACGTATTGATTTTTTTAAGCAGTATTGTGCCACTGCGGAAAAGGAAGGTCCTGAGGTCTGGAGTACATTTGGAGGGCAGCTCACACAAATGTGTGAGTGGCCAGGCTGCACATCCAGGTGCGGCACTGATTGCTGCTGCTGTTGTGAGACTGCAGGAAAATCATCTCCGAACATAGCACTGTGTCTGGATGCAAAATCATCTGTGGATGACCCCACCTCTCCCCAGAGAAGCCAAAGAACAGCCCAGTATAAACAGGAACCTCCAAGCCTCCGTGTGTTGTTTTCATTCATTAAAATGTATAATATTAGCAGATACCTTGCCAACACAGGTAAACAACTTAAATCAATGTACTGTAAAATCTGCTAACATTGTTAAAACCTGCAGAATTCAATTGAGATTCAAATAAAACTCCAAAGGAAATGAGTATTTCCTATGAACACGTGTCCTGGCATTCGTTTTGCGAATAACCATTCACATTTACCCCTGTGGGTTGTGTCCAGGTTGAGATATTTATAGCTCTACTACCTGCCCATCCATCTTAAGAGACTTGGTCTTCAAAGACATAACTAGACATGCAAAGAGTGAGACCACACAGGAGGGAATGCATTTAAGTTTTATTTCCCCTGCATCAGTGCTCCAAGGTTACACCTGTCCAGGGAGGAGCCCTGTGCCAAACACAGACTTCAGGTCGCATTCATCAGCAGGCTGAGGCAGAATAAACACCTAATTTGGCAAGCACAGCGCACAGTGGGGGCCACCCAGGAATCTCTGAGCCAAGCAGATGGTGCCCTGTTCTCAGGGGTGATCTCTCTGTTGGAGTGGCTTCCTGACAGCAGTCTTTCCCAACAGGGACTCCCAAGCCAACTCTCGCCCGGCTCTCAGGACCCTCTTTCAGACACTTCCACTACTACAGACCCAGTGTCGACTGGTCAGGAAAATCAGAGCAGTGGTCCGCTAGAGGGGTGGCTTTCAGACTACAGGAAGAGCCTATCCCTCAGGGCTGGATAGCCACCTCCCACTTCACTCCTTGCCTGCATCATATCCCGCATTCAGAATGCACCTGAATGTAAAAAAGAATTCCTGCCCCTAGCCCATCCATCACCCTCCCTCAGGTCCCTCTCACCTCTCTGAATAGCCACCCACATGACAGCAAGCAAGACGTATGCACATGGCTGGCGCTGCGGCTCAATAGGCTAATCCTCCATCTGTGGCATCAACACACTGGGTTCTAGTCTCAGTCAGGGTGCCGGATTCTGTCCTGGTCACTCCTCTTCCAGTCCAGCTCTCTGCTGTGGTCCGGGAGTGCAGTGGAGGATGGCCCAAGTCCTTGGGCCCTGCACCCACATGGGAGACCAGAAGAAACACCTGGCTCCTGACTTCAGATCAGCGCGCTGCGCCGGCCGCAGTGTGCCGGCCGCAGCGGCCACTGAGGGGTGAACCAATGGCAAAGGAAGACCTTTCTCTCTGTCTCTCTCACTGTCCACTCTGCTTGTCAAAAAAATAAAAAATAAAAATAAATTTTAAAAAAGACATATGCACAGGTGCCTGCACAAGAAAAACAGTGGTCATTCCTGAGAGGCCCCCACAGCAGGGATGTCACTGAGGTACCAGTAGAGTTGGCCCTTCTAGCTCATCACATCTGGTGTTTGGTCCTGACCCAAGCTCAGGAGCTAGTTCTTGACAGCATTCTGGGAAGCCAAATGATGCCAAAGAGGAGGAGGGCAAGGACACTAGGCAGCACAGAGTGATTTAGAGGCCCCAGTTTGGGCAGAGTGCCGTGATGTGTAAGCAGTGGACGTGAGAATCTTATGTGTGGATAGAAGCCACTGCATTACTTCCAGTTATTCCTGCCTGCTTCTTAGGACATAGGTGGGAGTCCTGGTCTCAGTGGCGCCTCCATCAGGCTGAGAACAACCATTCAATTTTACAAACTGGCAGAAAACTGCCAGTTTACATTTACATGATCTGCCACATACTGAACTTATACCTATTTATGCATTTTGCAAGTCATTTATATTACTATTTTTATTTTAATTCCAGGCACTAGTTTCTACTTTACATATTTAGTCACAATTTCCTTACTATTTTTAATGCTTATGAGCGTCAATCCAGAAAATGTATTACTCTTTGACCTTCAGTTGTCGGCCTTTGCTTGTGCTCTCAGAACACCTATGAAAATGCCTTCCCCTTGGTAGGGGCTGGATCTTCATGTAAACATGATGACCAAAGTCCCTGTTTAAGACATAATATGACCTTGCTGACTAATCTAGGATCTTTTTTTTTATTCACATGAAAATTTATTAAAGTCTTATTAGATTAACATCTAGACAAAGTTGAAATCAAAACAGATTTTTTCTGTTTTCCCAAAAACCATTTATTTAAGGAATACAAACTTCATGTATTTCACAAACATGACATTAGGAATATGGTGATTTTTTTAAAAAGACTTATTTATTGATTTGAAATGCAGAGATACAGAGAGGCAGAGGCAGAGAGAGAGAGAGAGAGAAATCCATCCACCAGCTCACTCCCTAGGTAGCAAAGTCCAGAGCTGCAATGATCCTAAGCAAGGAGCCTGGAGCCTCTTCCAGGTCTCTCACGTGGGTGCAAGGGCCCAAGAAATCAGACCATCTTTCTACTGCTTTCCCAGACATAGCAAAGAGCTGGATTGGAAGTTGAGCAGCTGGGACTTGAACCAGAGCGCAGACTGGACGCCGCTACTGCAGGCATCATCCTCATCTGCTGTGCTACAGCACTGTCCCCAGGAATATAGTGATTCTTTCCACCATTTCCAACCTCCCATCGATACTCCCATCACTCTTCCTCCTCCTATACCCATTCTTATTTTTTACTAAGATGTATTTTCAATTAAGTATATACATATATGATTAACTCTATACTAACTAAAGAGTTCAGCAAATTGTTCAACAGTCAAGACAAAGGCTGTTCAAAGTTATTACATCTTGAAATGTTAATTTCACTTCTATAAATTACCTTTTAGGTTCAGTATTAGTTATCATAGATCAGGGAAGACACATGTTATTTATCCTTTGGGACTGGCTTATTTAACTAAATACGATATCTTCCAGGTTCATCACTTTTCTTGCAAATGACAGGATCCTTTTAATGCTGTGTAGTATTCCATGGTGTACCTATCCCATAATTTCTTTATCCAGTCTAAAGTTGATGGACATTAGGTTTGATTCCATACCTTAACTCTATATGAACTGAGCCTCAATAAAGATTGGGAGTACAGATAACTTTCATATGCTGATTTCATTTTCCTTGTATAAATTCCCAGTACTGGAATGGCTGGGTCAGATATCTGAGGTAACTCCATACTGTCTTCCACAGTGCCTGTACCAGTTTGCATTCCCACCAACAACAGATTAGGTTACCTTTTCCACCACATTCTTGCCAGAATTTTTTATTTGTTGATTTCTGTATGAAAGCCATTCTAACAGGGGTGAGGTGAAATCTCATCGTGGTTTTGATTTGCATTTCCCTTACGGTTACTGATCTCAGCTACTGAGCATTTTTCATGTGTCTATTGGCCATTTGAATTTCCTTTTTTGAAAATTGCCTGTTCAAGTCCTTAGCCCATTTCTAAACTGGATCATTTGCTTTGTTGTTGAGTTTCCTAACGTCTTTATATATTCTGGATATTAATGCTTTATCAGTTGCATAGTTTGCAATCTTTTGAATTTTTTGTTTCAATTTTATTTTATTTCTTCTCTAATTGGTTTGTTGTTTTTTCTAGGCCCTTGAGATGTACTGAAAGTTCATTTATTTGGTGCCTTTCCAATTTCTTGATGTAGGTACCAATTGCTGTATCCCATAAGCTTTGATATATTGTATTGTCATCTTCATTTGTTTCCAGAAATTTTTTGATTTCTCTGTTGATTTCTTCTATGACCCACTGTTCATTCAGGGACATGTTGTTCAGTCTCCATATGTTTGCATACGTTCTAGAGATTCTTGAGTTGTTTATTTTCCAGCTTCATTCCATTGTAGTCAGAGAAGATGCATGGCATGATTTCATTTTTTTTTTAATTTGCTGCGACTTGCTTTTATGGCCTAGCATATGATTTATCCTAGATAAAGTTTCTTGCACTGGTGAGAAGAATGTGTATTCTGCATCTGTAGGATGAGAAGTTCTGTAGATATCCATTAGGTCCATTTGGTCTACAATGTCAATTAACTCTGTTGTTTTCTTGCTGATTTTCTGTCTAATTGATCTATCCCTTGCTGAAAGTGGGCTACTGAAGTCCCCCATTACTATTGTATTGTAGTCTATGTCTCTCTTTAAATCCATTAGGTAGATAGGTTCCCCTGTAATTAGGTGCACATACATTTATAATAGTCACATATTCCTGTTGAATTGATCCCTTAATCATTACATAGTACCCTTCTTTGTCTCTTGTCACAGCTTTTGTGTTAAAGTCTATCTTGTGTGATATTAGGATGACTACATGAGCTCTTTTTTGGTTTCTGTTAGCATGCATTATCTTTTTCCATCCTTTAACTTTCAGTCTGCGAGTATTATTGCTGGTGAGATGTGTTTCTTATATGAGGCCAATAGATCGGTTTTATTTTTTAATCCATTCAGCCAGTCTGTATCTTTTAACTGAAGAGTTGAGGCCATCTACATTCAAGGTGACTATAAGTGATGACTTGGCCCTGTCATTTTTTCATAAACATTCCTAGTGTTTACTTTGGATTTCCCTTGTGTTTTACTGAGATATTTTCTGCCTTCACCTTCTTTCATAGGGATATCTGTGTTCATAGGTTTCTGTGTTTCTGTGTGTAGCACATCCTTAAGCATCTTTCATTTATTTTTTTTTTATTTGACAGGTAGAGTTATAGACAGTGAGAGAGAGAGAGACAGACAGACAGACAGAAAGGTCTTCCTTCCGTTGGTTCACTCCCCAAATGGCCACCATGGCCAGCACTGCGCTGATCCGAAGCCAGGAGCCAGGTGCTTCTTCCTGGTCTCCCACAAGGGTGCAGGGGCCCAAGCACTTGGGCCATTCACCACTGCCCTCCCAGGCCACAGCAGAGAGCTGGACTGGAAGAGGAGCAACCAGGATAGAACCCGGTGCCCATTTGGGACGCCGGTGCTGCAGGCGGAGGATTCACCAAGTGAGCCATGGCACTGGCCCTGCATCTTTTATAAGGCTGGACAATTTCTGCTTGTTATGGAAGGTCTTTATGTCACCTTCATTCATAAATGAGAGTTTTGCAGGTTACAGTATTCGGAGTTGATAGTTTTTTTCTCTTAAGACTTGCAATATATCTTACCATTCTCCCCTAGCCTGTAGGGTTTCTGGTAAGAAGTCTGTTGTGAGTCTAATTGGAAATCCTCTGAAAGTAATCTGGCAGTTCTCTTGTGTACACTTTAGAATCCTTTCTTTATGTTTTACTGTGGAGAGTTTGACTACAATGTGTCATGGTGAAGATCTTTTCTGGTCATGTCTATTAGGAGTTCTCTGTGCTTCTGGCAATTGGACATCCCTTTCTTTCTCCCAAATAGGGAAGTTTTCTGTAATTATTTCACTAAAAGGCCTTTGAATCTATTCTGTCTTTCCACACCTTCAGAAACTCCTAAGATCCATATGATGGGTCATTTGATAGTATCCCATAAATCCCCAACACTGTTTTTTAGTTTTCTAATTTATTCTTTTTTTGTCTGACTGTAAGATTTCTAGAGATTTGTCTTCTAATTCAACTATTGTTCCTTCTGCCTCACTGAGTTCTCAAGAATTTCCACCATATTTTTTATTTGTCCTATTGAATTCTTCCTTTCCAATATTTTGTTTTGATTTCTCTTAAAATCTCAATCTTGTGGGAGAAATCTTTCATTCATTTCATGTACAGATTATTTCTAAGTAATCCAATGATCAATTTTTAAAATTCCATTTCTGGCATTTGGTCAAACTCTTCATCTTCACATTCTAGTATTGAAGTGTTGTGTTTTTTTAGAGGCATCATGTTGTCTTCCTTATTCTTGTTTCTTGAATCGCTGTATTTATTATTAAGTGATTTTGGTTATATTAGTTGTTTTTTTTCAACCCATGATGGCTTTAATCTTTGAACTATGACTCTGTGGCTTGGTGGAGTGTCTACTCTTTTAGTGAATACCCAGAGGCATGTGCTGGGTGTGGTAGGGAGCTCTGTTTAGCGCTCCAGAGTAAGGGAAGTTTCCAAGTTGGGCGTGGAAAATCTATTCTTTTTTTTTTTTAAATCAGAGGGAGGTTTATTCTGCTCTGTTGGCATATTCTCATGCTCACCTCTCCTCAAAGGAGACCGATGCCTGGGCACTAGCCACAGTGATTACAGTTTTCATCTGCGCTACCACAAGAACCACACAAAGGATCTATGGAGTCCATGCAGTCCTCGGTATGAACACGGATCCTGCAGCAATGACCCTCACCAGGGAATGAGGTAGTCCAAAGCATGTGGAGTCTCCCACAGTGACTGCCCAAAGTCCCAGACATACCCTGCTCCTTCCCACACAGCCAGTTTTTTCAAAGTCCTGGCACACAAGGCTCCCACAGTCACAAGCTCCCAGCTCCCTGTCAATTCTCCCAGCCAGACTTCTCTTGGCTGGTAGCTGGGCACACAGACACAAGCTGGCACAGCTGTTACATATGTTCAAAATGGTGCCCACCCTCTCTCAGCTAGTTACAGGAAGCTGGTGTTGGGCGGTCAGGGAAAAAGACACATGCCCCCATTTTTCCTCTCTAGGTTGGCAAGTACATTGTCCCTGACAGGGCTCCAAACCTGACCCACACCAGGCTCTTCCTGCAGCTTTATCACCAGTGGCTTAGGCTGTTGCATTCTGGTCTCACCTCACTCCATAGCTGGTGCTGAGGATCTTGGGTGCTCGGGTCCTGAGTTTTGGAGGTCCACACCGTCCATTTAGGTCCACAGCATCCCTCAGATTTGGGTGGAGTTTCCTCTGCTGTTTTCTCCCTGACTCTTCCCTGAGACTGCACTCTCTCCACTTTATTTTTTAACCATCTTCTCCTAGACTAGAGCAGTAAGCTCACTCCCTATTCTGTCATCTTGAGAAACCTCATTGGAATCTTTAATATTATAAATAAGTAGGCATCTTCATTCATGTAAAACAGCTGAAGAGGCTGCACAACTCTAAGTTGTCTCTATGGTTCTGCTCAAGCCCCAATTTAGAATTCTCATCTAGAAGATTCCATTCACAGGGAACTGGGAGAGAGAACTGTGGGTTCTACTGAAGATTTCACAGGAAGAAGTGTCTGGGTGCCAACACTCACAGAACTGCATTAAGCCCTGAAGGCAGCTCTCAGTTCTCCAATATTTCCTTCAGGTCTCCAGCCACCAGCCTACCTTCTCTGTAGCTTCCCATGAGAAGTCTCAATCTCACTGGCTCTCCTTGTTGCTCCCTCCCTTCCCTACTCAGAAAAGTCTCATTCTATCCTTGTCTTATGCCAGTGGTTTTTATCTCAAATCTTGTACCCCTCACCTGACACTCCAAAGTCATGATGGGCTCTCCTCTGACAGAACTTACTTTATACTTGACAAACAAGAGTCTCCGCAGGCAGGATCCACAGAAGGCATATTGGATTACTACTGCATATTCAGTAAAAATGGGCATGCAAATAAAAACAACAACTAATTAGGTCAGAGGCCATGGTGAAAGGAGCCATTATTATCAGGGCATTTCAGAGACAAAGTTTGGTGTCAGGCAGTTACAGCAGCTTAAAAGCCAAAGAAATCTGTTCCAAGTTCTCAAAGAAGTGCCTAAGACCATGACAGAACATCTCTGGGGAACATAAACAACAGGAGAAGCGGACTCCTGGTAAAACAGCTGGGATAAGGAGTAGAGGGCTGCTTGACACAAGTAGAAGTTCTGACTGGAAGGTTAGTGGGCCAGAATGGGGTAACTGTTAGTACCTAAAAATATAAAAAGTGAATAGAAGGAAATTATGATTATTAAAGTAAGGAAAGGAAGAAAAAAAAGATGGAAAATCAGTTTCTTGATATTTTACTTCATAAAAGTTTCTCCCAAAACAGGCAAGTTTTATAAGTTTATCTTCTGTCCAGAAGATTATATAAGGACATTTTCTTAAAAATTTATTATCAAACCCAGTCAAAAGCAAAACATCACTTCCTTTGATCACTTCTCCCATAACCAGCTCCCTCACTTGGTTTCCATGTTTCTTTAAAAGTGCTAATTTCTAAATCCATGAGGCTGGAAACATTTATGTTCTTCAAATTTTCATTCACCACCCCCATGCGGGAGCTTATTTCTGGAAAGCTCAAGCAATGTTTACTGAATAAATAAACCATCCTGTTTACTTGAGCTGTCCACATCCTAGTGAAGTCCTCGTGACACCAGTCATGACTACCATTGGAAAACAGAGATTCAACTCATTAGCACAGAGCTTCCAAATACTGAAGCATTAGGTCAGAGGACATGGTGATAGCAGCCATTATTAGAGAACTCCTGAGGCAAAGAGGGATATGAGGCAGTTCTATACAAAAAACACAGAAAGCCACCAGAAAAAAGTTTTGCATATCAGTATGCTGGTATGTTCACAGGGGCAGGTACAAATTCTCCACAATCTGCATTTTTGCTAGAAAGTTCAAATTTTATCATTGGCAAGAAACGCTGTCAATTACTTACCTTGAAGTGACAGACTCACGCTGTTCGTTTCCCAGAAAACGCCTGCCAAAAACCAAAGTCTGAATGACTGCACTGTGTCAGTCTTCCAAGAAAAATTATGTTCCACAAAAAAGAGTGACTAGTTCATTTTCTTCATCGTTCAAACACTTATGGAAGTGTAATTTTCCTAAGACAAGCAACATTCTACATGTAGCAGAAATGCTTTACGTATGCATCCCATTTTCTCATACATTAAAAAGCTGAAGGCCAGCCATTTACTCCAGCAATTAAGCACCAGGTTAGGATGCTTACATCCCACGTCTGAGTGCCTGGGGAGTCCCAGGTGGACCACTCATGCACATCCCCAGAGGCAGCAGACAAGGAACCACTCAGGAACCTGGGCACTGATGCCTGCATAGGAGACCTGGATTACCTTCCTGGCTCCTGACTACAACCTGGCCTGCCCTTGGCTGTCTGGGAAGTGAACAAGGGCACAGGTGATCTCTCAATCTCCTTCCTTCCCAAATACAGAAATTTTTAAAATTAAAATATAAGTCCATGGGGGGAAACAAAAAGATGTGAAACTGAAAGTTGAGATTTTTATTGCTTCAAGGACATCCTTAAGTCACACTACTATCTTTTTTCCTGCAAGTATGATGCAGGCAGAAAACATAATGACTATAGTTTGGTGCTATGGTCTTGAATCATGCTAATGCATGAGAAGTCTTCCCATCATTGTTTTTGTATCATCGACACACATGTCAACCAGAGAAAAAGGCTAGTAATATCTTAAAATTATCATCAAACCAGTTTTGTCCTTACAGGCCACCAAAAAGGGTGTTGGGGTCCCCAAATTCCATTTGAGAACCCCTATTATAGACTATTAAAAACCCACTGCTAACAGGCTTCCCAGTCTCCAATCTACCAACTTTGTGAACAACTTTTATCTCAAAACGCTGCCAGATTCACCTATCTAAAGCACAAGTACAGACTTCTGACTAGCTCACCCTCATCATAACCATTCAGGCCTTCCCCACTGACAGCAAAATTAACTGCAGATTCCTACGCTGACATTTAAGTTGCCCCATGGCATCTGCCTTTTGCATCTGGCTTACCCATTGCCTTTAATCACGCCCTGGCATCAAGTCATACAGAACTTGGGTTCCCCCAACTGGGCACTGACCCCTACAATTACCTCTGCCCTGAAAGCACCTAGCACTATCAGACTGTTGCTTCAACCTGTGCTTCTCACCCCTGGCTATATCAGAATATAATAATCAGCTAGGACACTTTTATTTTTAATAGCTATTTCTAAGCTCCTCCAACCAGAGATTTTTTTAAATTAAATTTGAAAGAGGCCACACCCAGGAAAAGGTTAGATCTCAGAGCTCCCTAAGTGATAGTCAGCTAAGACCCATGATTCCATCTCA